>NC_091997.1:85479294-85804572 GCF_044704955.1 Pristiophorus japonicus
AATTTGTGATCCAATGACAACTGTCGTTCCTTGAATTTGGATCTAACATTTGTTTTATGAGGGCACGTTTTACAATTTGTATAGTGCGCTCTGCTGCACCATTCGAAGCAGGATGGTATGGTGGAACCTTGGTATGTTTCACACTATTTTTGCTCGTGAATTGTGCAAATTCTTCTGAACGAAATTGTGGTCCATTATCCGAAACAATTTCTTCAGGGAGGCCAAATAAAGAAAATAATTTTCGTAAAATGTCCAATGTTTTACTTGTTGTTATTTTCCACATTGGAAACACCTCAACTCACTTCGAATGGTTATCAATCACAATGAACAATTATTGTCCTTCTAACTCGGCAAAATCAACATGTAGCCTTTGCCACACCCTGGGAGGCCATTTCCATGGCTGTAATGGTACTGGTGGTGGTTGCTTGCTTACCGATTGACATGTCGTACACTGACTCACGATGTACTTTATATCTTTATCAAGACCTGGCCACCATAAATAACTGCGTGCAAACCTTTTGGTCAAGCACATTCCCAGGTGCTGGTCATGGAGGTCTCCTAATAATGTGGACCTGAATTTATTTGGTATAACCACTCTTGCACCCCACATGATATAATCTTTATCGACTGATAATTCATTCCTACGAATGAAGAATGGATGTATATCTTTGTCTGTTACCTGGTTTGGCCATCCATTTGCAATATAATCATACACCTTTGACATCACTGGGTCACGTTTGGTTGCTCTACCAATCTCTTCAGCTGTGACTGGCAGTTCATCAATGTATGAAAAATAAAACACTTCTTCCCTATCGGGTGTGATGGGGAAGGCAATCTATACATTGCATCAGCATTACTGTGATCAGCTGATCGACTGTATTCAATATCATATGTATATGCTGACAAAATCAAAGCCCATCTCTGCATTCGGGCTGCAGCTAATGTTGGTACTGGGGACTTTGGATGGAGGATTGCAATTAGGGGCTTATGGTCCGTAATGATGGTAAACTAACGATGGTAAACATACAAGTGAAACTTCTTGACCCCAAAAATTAATGCCAAAGCTTCCCTTTCAATTTGTGCATAGTTACTCTCACTGGCACTGAGAGTGCATGAATCAAAAGTGTCATGTATTCAACCAGCATTGTAACCCATGTATAAACTGACCTAAGTTGTACACCGTGAGAACACTGACCACTAGGTGGGAGACACTCCTAACCTGGACCTTCAGGTATAAAAGGGGAAGCTCCACCCACCTTCATCATTATCGGTGGCGTCCTGGTATATGAACTGTATACGTGCTCCACACGAACTCGCTGAACTTCAGCTTCCAGCGATTTCCCCCAGTGTCCATTTCTGCAATTTCTGCAGGTAGAGCACGCAATTTGTTATGTTCCAACAATCTGTTAACGCTATATGACCCATGTAAGAAACTTGTGTTAACGTGCGATGCGTCGTCCTATGGTGTCGGGTGTGTGTTGCAGCATGTCAATGCCAAGGGTCAGTTACAGCCGGTAGCTTATGCCTCCAGAAGTCTGTCCCAGGCAGAAAGGGGCTACGGGATGGTAGAAAAGGAGGCGCTCGCATGTGTATTTGCGGTAAAGAAAATGCACCAGTACCTGTTTGGCATGAAATTTGAGCTGGAGACAGATCACAAACCCCTAACGTCCCTTTTGGCCGACAACAAGGCCATAAATGCAAACGCATCGGCCCGCATACAGAGGTGGGCACTCACGTTAGCCGCCTATGACTACACAATTCGGCACAGACCGGGCACCGAAAATTGCGCCGATGCACTCAGCAGGCTCCCACTAGCCACCACTGAGGGGGCTATCGAGCATGCTGCTAAGATGGTCATGGCTGTTGAAGCTTTCGGAAGCGAAGGCTCACCCGTGACAGCCCGTCAGATTAAAGTCTGGACAAATAGAGACCCGCTATTGTCTCTAGTCAACAAATGTGTCCTGAATGGGGACTGGGCAGCCACGTACAGGGCATGCCCTGAGAAATTTAAACCATTTCACAGGCGCAAGGATGAACTCTCGATTCAGGCCGATTGCCTACTGTGGGGAAACCGCGTAGTCATGCCCCAGATGGGCAGAGAGGTGTTCATCAGAGAACTCCACAATGGGCACCCGGGCATTGTCACAATGAAGGCAATTGCCAGGTCACACGTTTGGTGGCCAGGGATAGACACAGATCTGGAACTTTGTGTTCGCAGATGCAACACGTGTGCCCAGCAATGTGCCCAGCAATGCGCCCAGGGAAGCCCCCCTTAGCCCCTGGCCATGGTCCGTCAAGCCTTGGTCACGCATCCATGTGGACTACGCAGGTTCTTTCATGGGGAAAATGTTTTTGGTTGTAGTAGACGCCTACTCCAAATGGATCGAGTGTGACATTTTAAATTCAAGCACATCTTCTGCCACGGTAGAAAGTCTACGGACAATGTTCACCACCCACGGTCTACCGGACATCTTGGTCAGCGACAATGGCCCGTGCTTCACAAGCACTGAATTCCAGGACTTCATGGCAGGCAATGGAATTAACCATGTTAGAACGGCACCGTTCAAGCCGGCCTCAAACGGCCAGGCAGAACGAGCAGTGCAGATAATCAAACAGGGGATGCTCAGAATCCAAGGGGGTTCCCTACAAACCTGCTTATCACGCCTCCTGTTGGCTGATAGATTCCGACCACACTCGCTCACAGGGGTTCACCCGCAGAGCTACTAATGAAAAGGACGCTCAAAACCCGGTTATCCCTTATACACCCCACCATGAAAGAAATTGTCGAGAGCAGGCGCCAGTCACAATATGACTACCATGACAGGAATGCGAGGGCGCGATGTATTGATGTAAATTATTCTGTTTTTGTCCTCAACTACGCTGCAAGGCCCAAATGGCTCGCAGGCACTGTGGTTGCCAAAGAGGGAAATAGGATTCTGGTAGTTAAACTTACCAATGGACAAATCTGCCGCAAACATCAAACAAAAAGGAGGTTCAGCAACCCCATAGAAGAAGCAGAGGAAGAACACGATATAGAGTTCACTCCACCACAGGTGACTGAACACCGGAACCAAAGGGAGGAGAGCCCAGTCACTGTGGGCAGTCCGGACAGGCCTGAGGCACGGCAAACAGCAGACACTCAGGCCAGCGCCCAACAACTGGAGCCCCAACTCAGGGGCTCTACAAGGGAGCGTAAACCACCAGAGAGACTCAACCTGTGATCCCAATAAGACTTTGGGGGGGGGAGGTGATGTCATGTATTCAACCATCATTGTAACCCATGTATAAACTGACCTAAGTTGTACACCGTGAGAACACTGACCACTAGGTGGGAGACACTCCTAACCTGGACCTTCAGGCATAAAAGGGGAAGCTCCACCCACCTTCATCACTTGAGTGCTAAGGAATAAAGGACAGGTCACAGACTGACCTTCTCTCAAGCATGGGCCTCGTGTGCATTTATACTGTATAGTAAGGATGTATCAAAAAGCAATTGGTCTCTCCTCCCCACTACTTAATAGATGAGAGATTACTGCCCCAACTCCATACGGAGAGGCATCACATGCTAGCTTAATCTCCTTAGATATGTCATAGTGAACTAACATGGTGCTCTCTACCAATTTGCTTTTACACTCCTTGAATGCTGTATCGCATTCTTTTGACCACTTCCAATGGACCTGTTTTTTCAATAGTTCATTCAGTAGATGTAATACTGTAGCCAAATTTGGTAGGAAATTCCCATAATAGTTCAAAAGACCCAAGAATGAACGAAGTTCAGTGACATTCCTGGGAGTTGGTGCATTTCTAATTGCATCCAATTTTTCCATGGTTGGATGTAAACCATCTCTGTCTGCTCTGTACCCTAAGTACTCCACTGAGTTTTTAAATAATTCACACTTATGAGCAGACACTCGTACTCTGTGCTTCTCTAGCTGTTTAAGGACTTTATTCAATATGTTATTATGAATTTACCTATTTGGTGCTGAAATTAGTATGTCATCCAAATAACATACTACCTCTTCAATACCTTGCAAATTCTGGTTCATCACCCCTTGGAATATGGCAGGGGCGGAAGACACTCCAAACAGTAGCCTAATAAATTGATATAGGCCTAGATGAGTATTTATAGTTAAACATGACTTGGACTCCTCATCTAGTTCAAGCTGTAAGTAGGCATTCGTAAGATCCAGTTTTGAGAAGATCTGACCACCTGTCAGTGTTGTGAACAAATCTTCTATATTCAACAATGTATTGGGGACAATACCCTCTAGAACCTGGTTTACAGTTACTTTATAATCACTGCACAATCTTACCTTACCATTGGACTTAGGTACAACAACAACAATGGGTGTAGCCCAATTACATCAATCTATCTTACAAATAATGTTCTCAGTCTCTAGTCTTTTGAGTTCTTGCTCAACTTTCTCCTTGAGTGCATATGGTACAGAACGTGGCTTGTAGTAAACCGATCTAGCGTCCTTCTGTACCCTGACACTCGCCATGAAGCCTTGGATCGGACTGCCCGTTTCGCAGAACACCTTCGGATACTGCTTGATAACCTCATCCGTTGATGAAAATCTTGCTTCCACACAGAAAATCTTACTCCAATCCAGCTTCGGTGAGCTCAACCAATTTCTTCCTAGGAAGACAGGCTTGTCTCCTTTCACTACTGTTAGAGGCAAGTTCTGAAATTGATCTTTATATTTCACCGGTACAGTGATACGACCTACCCAGGAATTTTCTCTCCCGAGTAGCCTCTCAGCTCTATCTTGGATTTCTCCAGTTGGAAATCATGCAATTTGTCACGGTATAGTGACTCCGGTACGACACTCACGGATGCACCCGTGTCAATTTCCATTGGTATCTTGAATCCCGCAACATTTATGTGGATTTTGATGCTTTCCGAATCGCTGTCCGTTAACCTCGTGCTCCTGATGATGTAACTCTAACATCTCCTCGTCCTGTTGTTGTTCTTCCATGCTATGTAGTCTCTTGGGATTTCTACTCATAGCTTTGAACGCTGGACTCATAGCTTTAAAAACTGGTTTGCCCTTCAGTCGGCATGCCTTCGCAAGATGCCCAGTCTTTCTGCAGAAGAAACACTCTGCCTTCACTTATGGACAACTTTGAGCAATGTGTTGTCCCAGGCACCTATAGCATGACTTCGACGCTCTGGTAGAAGTTCCAGTTTCTGAGACTTTCGGCCATGCCCGTCTTTTACTTTGAACCTGCAGGTGATTTACCTCGGTTGACTGACGACCGTAATCATTATTTAATTCTCGGGAATATTGTTCGGCCATGCCCATCGACCTCACTGTCTGACAAGCAATCTCAAAAGTCAAGTCATCCATCGTCAATAACTTCCTTCTGATCACATCATTTTTCACCCCACAAACAAAACAATTCCGTAATGCTCGGTTTTGAAAGTTTCCAAAATTACAGTGCATCGATAGCTTTTTTAATGCTACGATGTAATCACTGATACTTTCATCAGTCTTTTAATTCCGAATCCCGAAACGATAGCTTTCAGCAATTTCTAACGGTTTGGGGTTATAATGCTGCTCCAGCTTCTTTAAAATCTCTTCAAGCATTGTGTCCTTTGGCTCGTCAGGCACAAGCAGATTTACAAGAGTGTCATATAATGCCGGACCTGTCTCCGATAAGAAGATCGTTCTCTTACGTTCCAACACAGCCCAGTTCTGGACTGCATTGGCTGGAACTTCAATTATGTTATTTGCAGTGAAATACATTTCCAGCTGATCCACATACACTTTAAAACGTTCCCGGTCGTGTCTATATTCCCCTAAATATCCGATTACACCTGCCATTTTAATCTCTAGCTGTTCACCCCGTGTGTTGTATTTTACCTCGGATTTTGTAGCTTTTTTCCAAAGACAGAAACTTCCAAAGTCTCTCTGTCAGCTGGCTGAAGCCTTCACCAACAAAATTTAAGCTTTAAATCATCCGAAAAATCCCATCTTCTGTCGTTAAATGTGATATATTCACAGAGCACAGCACACACAGCTTCCTAACATGGCAGGCAGCTCTCTTGGAAGTCTCCGGAAATCTGCCTGGTTCTGTTTATTATTAACCCGGCACTTGCAGTACACAATACGTCCACATCCACAGTGTGGAGCTACAAACATTACAAGCTTACAGACATTACAGGTAAAATGCTCTTTACGACAAAAAAAATCAGTGTGGAAATTAACGCTGGGCAATATTATGGGCATTGATTTTGCCTATTCTGATGACTCTGCCCAAAAAAAGTGGGCATGCGGTGTTATTTTTTCTCCAGCATTAAGCACACGGGGAAAGTAACGGTCGGCCCATCAGTTTCCATTTTGTGGTTAAATGGGCGATATCTGGGCATTATACGTCAGCGGTAAAATGGGCGTTAAGTGGGCGTTAAGCATGCAAAAAAAAGTGGAGGTTCTAGCACCTAATTCCAAACGGTAGACCCGCCCAGTGCCTGCCCAGAATATGCTAATGAGCTGATATTTGGGCTGGTTCAGGTGTGTTTCCAGAATATCCTACACCTTGTTGGGGGCGGGGGAATCGGCTGAACTACCTTTGCAGGAAGCCTGAATGTGAACCTTAATTGAGACTGCGAATTGCCCTCCTCAGGTAACTATCTGGTCACCTTCCGTTACTGTGCCTGTAACCACACCAATGGGTCTTCCAAAAGTAAAGAGGTAATCACTGAAAAAAAAATTAAATGAAATGAAGCTATAGGCTCAGAGGAAACATAAATTAATTAATTGAAGACACGGGTTGGAGCTAGTTTTTTGAATGCTGCTGCCCTGAGGTTTCATAGGATCATTAGGAACCGAAGTAGACTATTCAGCCCCTCGAGTATGCTCTGTCATTCAATTAGATTGTGGCTGATCTGTACCTCAACTCCAGTGACCTGCCTTTGCTCCATATCCCTTGACAGTCTTAAACGCTGCAGTTGACCCCCAGCATCTACAGCCTTTTTGGGAGAGAGTTCCAGATTTCTATTATCCATTATGTGAAAAAGTGCTTCCTGATTTTGCTCCTGAATGGGCCTAGCTCCAATTTTAAGATTATGTCCCCTTGTTCTACATTACTCTATCTGCGGAAATAGTTTCTCTATATCAAGCCTGTCAAATTCTTTTTACATTTTAAACACAAATCAGCACCGGCTAAGTAACATGCAAGATATGGTTCAGTTACAGTGAGCAGGAATAAACCCATACGTATCATGCTTACTGCCAGAATCATGGAATATCAATCAGGCCTGGCCCAGTAACTGGGACACTGAGGAGAAGTATGTCTCTCTGTTTTGACTGAAACTCAATTTGTTCACAGACAGCGAACTTGTACAATATGACAGACTCATTAACGAGTGGTTGAAATCCAAATGATATAAGCTTTCTCATATAACGGTCTGATTAATGGCCTTGCTGGGACACAGCTGGGTAATTGATACCATCAGGTACCCATCCAGACACTGACAGAAATAATTAATGAAAAGCACAGATGGGTAATGAATTACAACTGAGACACACCACAGTCACAGGCTCCTCCCACTCCGAGAGAAAGCTTCTCCCCCCCCACCTTCCGAATGGACTTATTAAATGGAATTAAAATAAAACAAAAGCAAAATACTGCGGACATTGGAAATCTGAAGTAAAAACAGAAAATGCTGGTAACACTAGTAATTTTAACCCCCAAAAACGGGTCAGCTGGGAGGTTAAAATGTAAAAAATCTGAAACAGGAACCAAACCCGCCCACTTCTGTTTTTATCGGTGGGGGAATTAGGAGCAGGAAACTAATCCACTCTCAGGGGGCGGATCAGTCCTGGAAACCTTTTAAGAGGCTGCGTGCCTTCATTTTAATAAGGTTTCTATTTTTAACCACAGTCGGATGGGTTCCCGGCTGTTAAAAGAAAGCGAGAAGGGCTGGATCCATCAGGTAAGTGCCTTTACAGAACTGCTGGTGGACCAGGGGAAGCAGGAGTGTACCATCCAGGCCCAACAAGCAAACCTGTAAACTCCCACCCCCACCAACCTCCACAATCTCCTCCTGAACCCCTTGCTATCACCGACCCCCCCGCGATCACCAACTCTCACTCAACACTCCATCCCTGTCCACCTGTTCTCCGACTCCCCCGATCTCTGCCTGACCCCCTGCGATTTTCCACCACCTTGTGATCCCAGCCACTCTCTACACCACTCAGTGTGTGGGGAACACAGGCAAGATTATCTTCATCACCAATCCCTCCTTGCACTAAGTACCAAAGTGTCAGCTGTGGCTCAGTGGTTGCAGATTGGATAACCGCAAATGTAATGCCCCAATTTAAAAAAGGAGGCAGAAGAAAAGCTGGAAACTATAGACAAGTTAGCCTATAGACAAGTTAGCATAACATCTGTCGTTGGGAAAATTATTAAGGAAGCAGTAGCAGGTCATTTGGAAAAGCATAATTCAATCAAGCAGAGTCAGCATGGTTTTATGAAAGGGAAATCATGTTTGACAAATTTGCTGGAGTTCTTTGAGGATGTAACGAACAGGGTGGATAAGGGGGAATCAGTGGATGTGGTGTATTTGGATTTCCAGAAGGCATTCGATAAGGTGCCACATAAAAGATTACTGCACAAGATAAAAGCTCACGGGGTTGGGGGTAATATATTAGCATGGATAGAGGATTGGCTAACTAACAGAAAACTGAGAGTCGGGATAAATGGGTCATTTACCGGTTGGCAAACAGTAGCTAGTGAGGTGCCGCAGGGATCAGTGCTGGGGCCTCAACTATTTACAATCTATATTAATGACTTGGATGAAGGGACTGAGTGTAATGTAGTCAAGTTTGCTGATGATACAAAGATGAGTGGTAAAGCAAATTGTGAGGCGGTCACAAAGAATCTTCAAACAGATATAGACAGGCTAAGTCAGTGGGCAAACATTTGGCAGATGGAGTATTATGTGGGAAAATGTGTGGTTATCCACTTTGGCAGAAAAAATAGAAAACCAAATTATAATTTAAATGGAGAAAAATTGCAAAGTGCTACAGTACAGAGGGACCTGGGGGGTCCTTGTGCATGAAACACAAAAAGTTAGCATGCAGGTACAGCAAGTAATCAGGAAGGCAAATGGAATGTTGGCCTATATTGCAAGGGGGATAGAGTATAAAAGCAGAGAAATCCTGCTACAACTGTACAGGGTATTGGTGAAGCCACACCTGGAGTACTGCGTACAATTTTGGTCTCCATATTTAAGGAAGGATATACTTGCTTTGGAGGCTGTTTAGAGAAGTTTCACTAGGTTGTTTCCAGAGATGAGGGGGTTGACTTATGAAGCTAGGTTGAGTAGGTTGGGCCTATACTCATTGGAGTTCAGAAGAATAAGAGGTATCTTATCGAAACATGTAAGATAATGAGGGGGCTCGAAAAGGTGGATGCAGAGAGTATGGGCCCAAGTTTCCACATGATTTGTGCCTGATTTTTAGGAGCAACTGGTGGAGAACGGACTATCTTAGAAATCGCAATTCTCCACATTTTTTTTTCTGCAGTTCTAGTCAGGTAGAACAGTTCTACTTTGGAACAGAATTTTTTCTTCAAAAGGGGGCGTGTCTGGCCACTGACGCCTGATTTCAAAGTTTCCACAGTGAAAACATACTCCAAACTAACTTAGAATGGAGCAAGTGAAGATTTTTGCCGAACTGAAAAAACCTGTTCTACACATTAAAAAATCAGGCGCAGGTTACAAATTAAGCGTCCAGAACGAGGTGGGGGGGAGTGGGGGGGCGGGGAAGGGAAGTCATTAAATTCTACAATAAATCCTTATTTATACTTCTACAAATATTATACAAATAAATCCAACCTGAATAAACATTTATAAGCAAAGAAAAGATTAAATAAACCATCTTCCTACCTGTGTGAAAGTGCTTCAGTCAGCTCAGCGGTGTGGCGTCGTTCCCGCGAACGGGAGGGAGGGAGGGGCAGGCAGGCAGTAACCAGGCAGCAAGCAGCCTTCCATTTGAGGTGGAAGCCTTACAGTCAGCTCAGCGATGTTCCCGCGAACGGGAGGGAGGGAGGGAGGGGCAGGCAGGCAGTAACCAGGCAGCAAGCAGCCTTCCACTTGAGGTGGAAGCCTTACAGTCAGCTCAGCGTCGTTCCCGCGAACGGGAGGGAGGGAGGGAGGGGCAGGCAGGCAGTAACCAGGCAGCAAGCAGCCTTCCACTTGAGGTGGAAGCCTTACAGTCAGCTCAGCGTCGTTCCCGCGAACGGGAGGAAGGGGCAGGCAGGCAGTAACCAGGCAGCAAGCAGCCTTCCATTTGAGGTGGAAGCCTTACAGTCAGCTCAGCGATGTTCCCGCGAACGGGAGGGAGGGAGGGGCAGTAAGCAGGAAGCCTCAGTGCTGATGTGCTGATGGCAATGTGGTTTTATTAAAAAATGTTCAAAAATTAAACAGCTACAAAGAACTACAAAAATGGCCGAGTGCCAATGTTTCCTTCACACTGCGCGTGCGCGAACGCTCCAACGCGCACGCGCAGCGTTGCCGGCAGGAAAAAAAATAATTTAAATAGTACCCGCCCCCTCCCACTTACAAAATCGGTGCGAGTGTAGGCTCCGCCCCCCCTGGACGCCGCGCCAAACAGACAAGGAGCTGCAGGGCTCTCCAGAATCGTGAGGTTTTTTTCCGGCGCCGTTTTAGGTGCGAAAAATGGGCGCCCAGCTCGGAGGGGAGCCCGTTTTTTATCGTGTGGAAACTTGGGCCCTATATTTCCACTCATAAGGGAAACTAAAACTAGGGGGCATAGTCTCAGAATAAGGGGCCGTTCATTTAAAACTGAGTTGAGGAGAAATTTCTTCTCTCAGTGGGTTGTAAATATGTGGAATTCTCTGCTCCAGAGAGCTGTGGAGGCTGGGTCATTGAATATATTTAAGGCTGAGATAGACAGTTTTTTGAGCGATAAGGAAATAAAGGGTTATGGGGAACGGGCAGGGAAGTGGAGCTGAGTCCATGATCAGATCAGCATGATCTTATTAAATGGCGGAGCAGGATCGAGGGGCCAAATGGCCTACTCCTGCTACTATTTCTTATCTCGCATCTGAGTCAGAAGGTTGTTGGGTCTTAAACTGTGTGAAATGGATTTCAATGTAGGCAAGTATGACGTCATCCACTTTCGACCTAAAAAGAATAGAACAAAGTAGTTTCTAAATGGTGAAAAGCTACAAATAGTGGAGGTTCAAGGAGACTTGGTGGTCCTTGTACATAGATCATTAAAATGTCACGGACAGGTACTGAAAATAATCAAAAAGTTAAATGGAATGCTGGGCTTTATATCTAGAGGATGGAATATAATGAGGTTAGACCACACGTAGAGGACTATGTTCAGTTCTGGGCACCAGACCTTAGGAAGGATATATTGGCCTTGGAGGGAGTGCAGCGTAGATTTACTAGAATGACACCTGGACTGCAAGGGTTAAATTATGAGAGGTTACACAAACTAGGGTTGTATTCCTGGAATTTTGAAGGTTATGGGTGATTTAATCAAAGTTTTGAAGATATTAAGGGGAACTGAGGGTAGTTCAAGAGAAACTATTTCTGCTGGCTGGGGAGTCCAGGACGAGGGGGCATAGTCTAAAAATTAGAGCGAGGTCTTTCATGAGTGAAGTTAGGAAACATTTCTACATGCAAATTATGGGAGAAATTTGGAACTCTCTTGCGCAAATGACAATTAATGCTAGGTTAATTGTTAATTTTAAATCTGAGAATGATAGATTTTTGTTGACGAAAGGAATTAAGGGCTATAGGGAGATGGTGTTTAACAGAGTGCAGGAACAATATATTCCACTAAAAGGAAAGAACAAACTAAGCACTAATGAGACTCCATGGATGGATACAGCCATGAGGGAAAAATTGAGGGTAAGGAAAGAGACATACATTAAGTACATAGACAGCAGGGGGAGTGCATGATAAGGGAGAATACAAAAAGATTAGAAGAGAAGTCAAAAAAACAATTAGGAAGGCAAAGAAGAACTATGAAATAAAATAATCAAAGAACAGCTGTTTACACTGTACATTAATGATTTAGATGAGGGGATTAAATGTAGTATCTCCAAATTTGCGGATGACACTAAGTTGGGTGGCAGTGTGAGCTGCGAGGAGGATGCTGTGAGGCTGCAGAGCGACTTGGATAGGTTAGGTGAGTGGGCAAATGCATGGCAGATGAAGTATAATGTGGATAAATGTGAGGTTATCCACTTTGGTGGTAAAAACAGAGAGACAGACTATTATCTGAATGGTGACAGATTAGGAAAAGGGGAGGTGCAAAGAGACCTGGGTGTCATGGTACATCAGTCATTGAAGGTTGGCATGCAGGTGCAGCAGGCGGTTAAGAAAGCAAATGGCATGTTGGCCTTCATAGCAAGGGGATTTGAGTACAGGGGCAGGGAGGTGTTGCTACAGTTGTACAGGGCATTGGTGAGGCCACACCTGGAGTATTGTGTACAGTTTTGGTCTCCTAACCTGAGGAAGGACATTCTTGCTATTGAGGGAGTGCAGCGAAGGTTCACCAGACTGATTCCCGGGATGGTGGGACTGACCTATCAAGAAAGACTGGATCAACTGGGCTTGTATTCACTGGAGTTCAGAAGAATGAGAGGGGACCTCATAGAAACATATAAAATTCTGACGGGGTTAGACAGGTTAGATGCAGGAAGAATGTTCCCAATGTTGGGGAAGTCGAGAACCAGGGGTCACAGTCTAAGGATAAGGGGTAAGCCATTTAGGACCGAGATGCGGAGGAACTTCTTCACCCAGAGAGTGGTGAACCTGTGGAATTCTCTACCACAGAAAGTTGTTGAGGCCAATTCACTAAATATATTCAAAAAGGAGTTAGATGAGGTCCTTACTGCTAGGGGGATCAAGGGGTATGGCGAGAAAGCAGGAATGGGGTACTGAAGTTGAATGTTCAGCCATGAACTCATTGAATGGCGGTGCAGGCTAGAAGGGCCGAATGGCCTACTCCTGCACCTATTTTCTATGTTTCTATGTTTCTAAAATAGTAAAATATTTTACAGGCACATCAATAAAAAAGGAAGGTTGGGATGGGAAGAGGGCTATTAAGGGATATACAGGATAATACCACATATAATGATAGAGAGATGGCAGAAATATTAAACAAATATTTTGCTTCCATATTTACCAGAACAGGTGGACATGACATTGGATAATGAGATTAGCAATGAGATAAGTATGTTTAAAATAAAAAGAGGGGATATATTAAAAAAACTAATCAAACTCAAAGAGAATAAAACCATTAGTCTGGAGGGATTGCATCCATGCATTTAAAAGAATCTAGGGACGAGATAGCAGAGGCATTACTACACATATGTAATAATTCGGTAGAAAAAGGTGAAGTACCAGAGGACTGGCGGATAGCTAACGTAACACCTATATTTAAGAAGATGGACATAACATGTCCAGGGAATTATAGACCAGTCAGCTTAACATCGGTGGTAGGAAAATAATGGAATCCCTACTAAAGGAGAAAATAGAAGGATATCGAAAAACCAAAAATATAAGAATGAATAGTCAGCATGAATTTCAAATGGGAAATTGCTTGACCAACCGTTAAATTTTTGAAGAGGCAACAGAGAGAGTAGACAATGGTAATGTAGTAGATGTAATTTATCTAGATAAGGTACCCCATAATAGAATCCTAGACGTTTACAGCACGGAAGGAGGCCATTTCGGCCCATCGTGTCCATGCCGGCCAACAAGAGGTCATCCAGCCTAATCCCACTTTCCAGCTCTAGGTCCATAACCCTGCAGGTTACGACACTCCAGGTGCACATCCAAGTACTTTTTAAATGTGGTGAGGGTTTCTGCCTCTACCACCCTTTCAGGCAGTGAGTTCCAGACCCCCACAACCCTCTGTGTGAAGAAATTTCTCCCAGATCCCCTCTAAACCTTCTACCAATTACTTTAAATTTATGCCCCCTGGTTTTTGACCCCTCTGCTAAGGGAAATAAGCCCTTACTATCCACTATCCACTATATCTAGGCCCCTCATAATTTTATACACCTCAATGTGGACTCCACTCAGCCTCCTCTGTCCCAAGGAAAACATAAGAACATAACATAAGAACATAAGAATTAGGAACAGGAGTAGGCCATCTAGCCCCTCGAGCCTGCTCCGCCATTCAATAAGATCATGGTTGATCTGGCCATAGACTCAGCTCCACTTACCCGCCCGCTCCCCGTAACCCTGAATTCCCTTATTGGTTAAAAATCTATCTATTTGTGACTTGAATACATTCAATGAGCTAGCCTCAACTGCTTCCTTGGGCAGAGAATTCCACAGATTCACAACCCTCTGGGTGAAGAAATTCCTTCTCAACCCAGTTTTAAATTGGCTCCCCCGTATTTTGAGGCTGTGCCCCCTAGTTCTAGTCTCCCCTACCAGTGGAAACAACCTCTCTGCCTCTATCTTGTCTATCCCTTTCATTATTTTAAATGTTTCTATAAGATCACCCCTCATCCTTCTGAACTCCAACGAGTAAAGACCCAGTCTACTCAATCTATCATCATAAGGTAACCCCCTCATCTCCGGAATCAGCCGAGTGAATCGTCTCTATACCCCCTCCAAAGCCAGTATATCCTTCCTTAAGTAAGGTGACCAAAACTGCACGCAGTACTCCAGGTGCGGCCTTACCAATACCCTATACAGTTGCAGCAGGACCTCCCTGCTTTTGTACTCCATCCCTCTCGCAATGAAGGCCAACATTCCATTCGCCTTCCTGATTACCTGCTGCACCTGCAAACTAACTTTTTGGGATTCATGCACAAGGACCCCCAGGTCCCTCTGTACCTCAGCATGTTGTAATTTCTCCCCATTCAAATAATATTCCCTTTTACTGTTTTTTTTCCCAAGGTGGATGACCTCACACTTTCCGACATTGTATTCCATCTGCCAAACCTTAGCCCATTCGCTTAACCTATCCAAATCTCTTTGCAGCCTCTCTGTGTCTTCTACACAACCCGCTTTCCCACTAATCTTTGTGTCATCTGCAAATTTTGTTAAACTACACTCTGTCCCCTCTTCCAGGTCATCTATGTATATTGTAAACAGTTGTGGTCCCAGCACCGATCCCTGTGGTACACCACTAACCACCGATTTCCAACCTGAAAAGGACCCATTTATCCCGACTCTTTGCTTTCTGTTCGCCAGCCAATTCTCTATCCATGCTAATACATTTCCTCTGACTCCGCGTACCTTTATCTTCTGCAGTAACCTTTTGTGTGGCACCTTATTGAATGCCTTTTGGAAATCTAAATACACCACGTCCATCGGTACACCTCTATCCACCATGCTCATTATATCCTCAAAGAATTCCAGTAAGTTAGTTAAACGTGATTTCCCCTTCATGAATCTATGCTGCGTCTGCTTGATTGCACTATTCCTATCTAGATGTCCCGCTATTTCTTCCTTAATGATAGTTTCAAGCATTTTCCCCACTACAGATGTTAAACTAACCGGCCTATAGTTGCCTGCCTTTTGTCTGCCCCCTTTCTGAAACAGAGGCGTTACATTAGCTGCTTTCCAATCCGCTGGTACCTCCCCAGAGTCCAGAGAATTTTGGTAGATTATAACGAATGCATCTGCTATAACTTTCGCCATCTCTTTTAATACCCTGGGATGCATTTCATCAGGACCAGGGGACTTGTCTACCTTGAGTCCCATTAGCCTGTCCAGCACTACCCCCCTAGTGATAGTGATTGTCTCAAGGTCCTCCCTTCCCACATTCCTGTGACCAGCAATTTTTGGCATGGTTTTTGTGTCTTCCACTGTGAAGACCGAAGCAAAATAATTGTTTAAGGTCTCAGCCATTTCCACATTTCCCATTATTAAATCCCCCTTCTCATCTTCTAAGGGACCAACATTTACTTTAGTCACTCTTTTCCATTTTATATATCTGTAAAAACTTTTACTATCTGTTTTTATGTTTTGTGCAAGTTTACCTTCGTAATCTATCTTTCCTTTCTTTATTGCTTTTTTAGTCATTCTTTGCTGATGTTTAAAATTTTCCCAATCTTCTAGTTTCCCACTAACCTTGGCCACCTTATACGCTTTGGTTTTTAATTTGATACTCTCCTTTATTTCCTTGGTTATCCACAGCTGGTTATCCCTTCTCTTACCGCCCTTCTTTTTCACTGGAATATATTTTTGTTGAGCACTATGAAAGAGCTCCTTAAAAGTCCTCCACTGTTCCTCAATTGTGCCACCGTTTAGTCTGTGTTTCCAGTCTACTTTAGCCAACTCTGCCCTCATCCCACTGTAGTCCCCTTTGTTTAAGCATAGTACGCTCGTTTCTGACACAACTTCCTCACCCTCAATCTGTATTACAAATTCAACCATACTGTGATCACTCATTCCGAGAGGATCTTTTACTAGGAGATCGTTTATTTTTCCTGTCTCATGACACAGGACCAGATCTAAGATAGCTTGCTCCCTTGTAGGTTCTGTTACATACTGTTCTAAGAAACAATCCCGTATGCATTCTATGAATTCCTCCTCCAGGCTACCCCGTGTGATTTGAGTTGACCAATCGATATGTAGGTTAAAATCCCCCATGACTACTGCTGTTCCTTTTTCACATGCCTCCATTATTCCCTTGATTATTGCCCGCCCCACTGTGAAGTTATTATTTGGGGGCCTATAAACTACACCCACCAGTGACTTTTTCCCCTTACTATCTCTAATCTCCACCCACAGTGATTCAACATTTTGTTCATTAGAGCCAATATCGTCTCTCACAACTGCCCTGATACCATCCTTTATTAACAGAGCTACCCCACCTCCTTTCCCTTCTTGTCTATCTTTCCGCATCGTCAGATACTCCTGTATGTTTAATTCCCAGTCTTAGCCACCCTGCAACTATGTTTCTGTAATGGCCACCAAATCATACCCATTTGTAATGATTTGTGCCGTCAACTCATTTACTTTATTTCGAATGCTGCGTGCGTTTAGGTAGAGTGTTTTAATCCTAGTTTTTAAACCATGATTTTTAGTTTTGACCCCTCCTGCAGCCCCTTTATATTCAGTGGCCCTTTTTGTTTTTTGCCTTGGGTTTCTCTGCCCTCCACCTTTACTCATCTCCTTTCTGTCTTTTGCTTTTGTCTCCTTTTTGTTTCCCTCTGTCTCCCTGCATTGGTTCCCATCCCCCTGCCATATTAGTTTAACTCCTCCCCAACAGCACTAGCTAACACTCCCCCTAGGACATTGGTTCTGGTCCTGCCCAGGTGCAGACCGTCCAGTTTGTACTGATCTCACCTCCCTCAGAACCTGTTCCAATGCCCCAGGAATTTGAATCCCTCCCTGCTGCACCACTGCTCAAGCCACATATTCATCTGCGCTATCCTGCGATTCCTACTCAGTACCTAGCACGTGGCACTGGTAGCCATCTCGAGATTACTACTTTTGAGGTCCTACTTTTTAATTTAGCTCCTAGCTCCTTAAATTCGTTTTGTAGGACCTCATCCCTTTTTTTACCTATGTCGTTGGTACCAATGTGCACCACGACAACTGGCTGTTCTCCCTCTCTTTTTAGAATGTCCTGCACCCGCTCCGAGACATCCTTGACCCTTGCACCAGGGAGGCAACATACCATCCTGGAGTCTCGGTTGCGGCCGCAGAAACGCCTATCTTTTCCCCTTACAATTGAATCCCCTATCACTATCGCTCTCCCACTCTTTTTCCTGCCCTCCTGTGCAGCAGAGCCAGCCACAGTGCCCTGAACTTGGCTGCTGCTGCCCTCCCCTGATGAGTCATCCTCCTCAACAGTACTCAAAGCACTGTATCTGTTTTGCAGGGGGATGACCGCAGGGGACCCCTGCACTACCTTCCTTGCACTACTCTTCCTGCTGGTCTTCCATTCCCTATCTGGCTGTGGACCCTTTCCCTGCGGTAAGACCAACTCACTACACGTGATACTCACGTCATTCTCAGCTTCGTGGATGCTCCAGAGTGAATCCACCCTCAGCTCCAATTCCGCAACGCAAAATAAATCCAGCCTATCTAATCTGCCCTCATAGTTTAGATTCTCCCAGCAACATCCTTGTAAATCTCCTCTGTAGCCTCTCTAGTGCAATCACGTCCTTCCTGTAATGCGGTGGCCAGAACTGCACACAGTACCCCAGCTATGGCCTAACCAGTGTTTTATATAGTTCAAGCAGAACACCCCTGCTCTTGTATTCTATGCCTCGGCTAATAAAGGCAAGCATTCTGTATGCCTTCTTAACCACCTTAACATAAGAACATAAGAACATAAGAATTAGGAACAGGAGTAGGCCATCTAGCCCCTCAAGCCTGCTCCGCCATTCAATAAGATCATGGCTGATCTGGCCGTGGACTCAGCTCCACTTACCCGCCCTCTCCCCGTAACCCTTAATTCCCTTATTGGTTAAAAATCCATCGATCTGTGACTTTATCTATCTGTGACCTTATCTACCTGGCCTTTAACTTTCAAGGATCTGTGGACATGCACTACAAGGTCTCTTTCTTCCTCTTTTCTTCTCAGTATCCTACCAATTAATGTGTATTCCCTTTCCTTGTTAGCCCTCCCAAAATGCATTACCTCACACTTCTCTGGATTAAATTCCATTTGCTACTGTTCTGCCCACCTGACCAGTTGATTGATATCTTCCTGCAGTCCGAAGCTTTCTTCTTCATTATTAACCACACAGCCGATTTTAGTATCACCTGCAAACTTCTTAATCATACCCCCTATATTAAAGTCTAGATCACTGATGTTATGTATGTAATAACTCAATAGACTGAATACTGTAAACTAACACAGGTACAAACCTGGCTCTGCTTTATTAAGGCCCAAAGTGATTACATTACATGATGGCTTGCCTTTTATACCTGAGCCGCAGACATGTGTGTACAGCCCAATGACCTCCGACAGTGGCACCACCTGGTGGCTAGTAACCCCAAGCATACATACATGACAATATTCCCCTTTAAAATATTAGTAACAGTCTTTTTACAAATTGAGATGGTCCACTGCTTTCTGCTCCCGGGTTATATAGAAACTTTGGGCCCAAGTTTCCACACGAAAAAAAACGGGCGCCCCTCCGAGCTGGGCGCCTGTTTTTCGCGCCTAAAACGGCGCCTAAAAAAAAACTCGCGATTCTCGAGCGCTTTGCAGCTCCTTGTCTGCCTGGCGTGGTGCCCAGGGGGGCGGAGCCTACACTCGCGCCAATTTTGTAAGTGGGAGGGGGCGGGTACTATTCGCGCACGCGCAGTGTGAAAAAAACATTGGCACTCGCCCATTTTTGTAGTTCTTTGTAGCTGTTTAGTTTTTGAACATTTTTTTATAAAAGTACATTGCCATCAGCACATCAGCACTGAGGCTTCTTGTAGCAGTGAGAAGGATGCAGGAAGCCTTAGAAAGTTGAGCCAGCCGTTTCCCGACGACCTCCCCCTTTTGCCGTCGGGAAATGGCTCCTCAATTTTTGAGGCTTCCTGCAGCCTTCTCTCTTCCCCCCCACCGCGTTCGGTCGGCTCCCTCCCTCCCCCCCCCACCGCGTTCGGTCGGCTCCCTCCCTTCCCCCCCCCACCGCGTTCGGTCGGCTCCCTCCCTCGCGTTCGGTCGGCTCCCTCCCTTCCCCCCCCCAACCGCGTTCGGTCGGCTCCCTTCCCTCCCCTCCCCCCCCGCCCCCGCGTTCGGTCGGCTCTCTCCCTCCCACGTTCGGTCGGCTCCCTTCCCTCCACCCCCCCACCCCGCGTTCGGTCGGCTCCCTTCCCTCCCCCCCGCGTTCGGTCGGCTCTCCCCCCCCCCCCGCGTTCAGCCGGCTCCCCCCCACCGCGTTCAGCCGGCTCCCTCCCCCCCCAGCGTTCGGTCGGCTCCCTGCACCCCTCCCTCCCGCCCGCGTTCGTTAACGGCTGTCTCGTTTTGTGACGCTTGCTGCAGCATTCTTCCTGGCTGAAGCACTTTCACACAGGTAGGAAGATGGTTTATTTAATCTTTTCTTTGCTTATAAATGTTTATTCAGGTTGGATTTATTTGTATAATAATTGTATAAGTATAAATAAGGATTTATTGTAGAATTTAATGAGTTCCCCTCCCCCCCCACCTCGTTCTGGACGCCTGATTTGTAACCTGCGCCTGATTTTTTAATGTGTAGAACAGGTTTTTTCAGTTCGACAAAAATCTTCACTTGCTCCATTCTACTTTAGTTTGGAGTACATTTTCACTGTGGAAACTTTCAAATCAGGGCTCAGTGGCCGGACACGCCCCCTTTTGAAGAAAAAATTCTGTTCCAAACTAGAACTGTTCTACCTGACTAGAACTGCAGAAAAAAAAATATGGAGAATTGTGATTTCTAAGATAGTCCGTTCTCCACCAGTTGCTCCTAAAAATCAGGCGCAAATCATGTGGAAACTTGGGTCCATAGAAACATAGAAAATAGGTGCAGGAGTAGGCCATTCGGCCCTTCAAGCCTGCACCACCATTCAACAAGATCATGGCTGATCATTCCCTCAGTACCCATTTCCTGCTTTCTCTCTGTACCCCTTGATCCCCTTAGCCGTAAGGGCCATATCTAACTCCCTCTTGAATATATCCAATGAACTGGCATCAACAACTCTCTGCGGCAGGGAATTCCACAGGTTAACAACTCTCTGAGTGAAGAAGTTTCTCCTCATCTCAGTCCTAAATGGTCTACCCCTTATCCTAAGACTATGTCCCCTGGTTCTGGACTTCTCCAACATCAGGAACATTCTTCCTGCATCTAACTTGTCCAGTCCCATCAGAATCTTATGCGTTTCTATTAGATCCCCTCTCATCCTTCTAAACTCCAGTGAATAAAGGCCCAGTTGATCCAGTCTCTCCTCATATGACAGTCCAGCCATCCCTGGAATTAGTCTGGTGAACCTTCGCTGCACTCCCTCAATAACAAGAATGTCCTTCCTCAGATTAAGAGACCAAAACTGAACACAATATTCCAGGTGAGGCCTCACTAAGGCCCTGTACAACTGCAGTAAGACCTCCCTGCTCCTATACTTAAATCCCCTAGCTATGAAGGCCAACATACCATTTGCCTTCTTTACCGCCTGCTGTATCTGCATGCCAATTTTCAATGACTGATGAACCATGACACCCAGGTCTCGTTGCACCTCCCCTTTTCCTAATCTGCCGCCATTCAGATAATATTCTGCCTTCGTGTTTTTGCCCCCAAAATGGATAACCTCACATTTATCCACATTCTACTGCATCCATCATGCATTTGCCCACTCACCTAACCTGGCCAAGTCACCCTGCAGCCTCTTAGCGTCCCCCTCACAGCTCACACTGCCACCCAGTTTAGTGTCATCTGCAAACTTGGAGATATTACACTCAATTCCTTCATCCAAATCGTTAATGTATATTGTAAAGAGCTGGGGTCCCAGCACTGAGCCCTGCGGCACTCCACTAGTCACTGCCTGCCATTCTGAAAAGGACCCGTTTATCCCGACTCTCTGTTTCCTGTCTGCCAACCAGTTCTCTATCCATGTCAGTACATTACCCCCAATACCATGCGCTTTGATTTTGCACACCAATCTCTTGTGCGGGACCTTGTCAAAAGCCTTTTGAAAGTCCAAATACACCACATCCACTGGTTCTTCTTTGTCCACTCTGCTAGTTACATCCTCAAAAAATTCCAGAAGATTCGTCAAGCATGATTTCCCTTTCATAAATCCATATTGACTTGGACTGATCCTGTCACTGCTTTCCAAACGCGCTGCTATTTCATCCTTAATGATTGATTACAACATTTTCCCCACTACTGATGTCAGGCTAACCAGTCTATAATTACCCGTTTTCTCTCTCCCTCTTTTTTTAAAAAGTGGTGTTACATTAGCTACCTTCCAGTCCATATGAACTGATCCAGACTCGATAGACTCGATAGACTGTTGGAAAATGATCACCAATGCATCCACTATTTCTAGGGCCACTTCTTTAAGTACTCTGGGATGCAGACTATCAGGCCCTGGGGATTTATCAGCCTTCAAGCCCATCAATTTCCCTAACACAATTTCCTGCCTAATAAGGATATCCTTCAGTTCCTCCTTCTCACTGGACCCACTGTCCCCTAGTACATTCGGAAGGTTATTTGTATCTTCCTTCGTGAAGACAGAACCGAAGTATTTGTTCAATTGGTTTGCCATTTCTTTTTTCCCCATTATAAATTCACCTGAATCCGACTGCAAGGGACCTACATTTGTCTTCACTAATCTTTTTCTCTTCACATATTTATAGAAGCTTTTGCAGTCAGTTTTTATGTTCCCTGCAAGCTTCCTCTCGTACTCTATTTTCCCCCTCTTAATTAAACCCTTAGTCCTCCTCTGTTGAATTCTGAATTTCTCCCAGTCCTCAGGTTTGTTACTTTTTCTAGCCAGTTTATATGCCTCTTCCTTGGTTTTAACACTATCTTTAATTTCCCTTGTTAGCCACGGTTGAGCCACCTTACCCATTTTATTTTTACTTCAGACAGGGATGTACAATTGCTGAAGTTCATCCATGTGATCTTTAAATGTTTGCCATTGCTTATCCACCTTCAACACTTTAAGTATCCTTTGCCAGTCTATTCTAGCCAATTCACGCCTCATACCGTCGAAGTTACCTTTCCTTAAGTTCAGGACCCTAGTTTCCGAATTAACTGTGTCACTCTCCATCTTAATAAAGAATTCTACCATATTATGGTCACTCTTCCCCAAGGGGCCTTGCACAACAAGATTGCTAATTAGTACCTTCTCATTACACATCACCCAGTCTAGGATGGGGCCAGCTCTCTAGTTTGTTCCTTGACATATTGGTCGAGAAAACCATCCATAACACACTCCAGGAAATCCTCCTCCACCGCATTGCTACCAGTTTGGTTAGCCCAATCAATATGTAGATTAAAGTTGCCCATGATAACTGTTGTACCTTTATTGCACACATCCCTTATTTCTTGTTTGATGCTGTCCCCAACCTCACAACTACTGTTTGGTGGTCTGTACCCAACTCCCACTAGCGTTTTCTGCCCTTTGGTATTCCACAGCTCCACCCATACCGATTCCACCTCATCCAGGCTAATGTCCCTCCTTACTATTGCATTAATTTCCTCTTTAACCAGCAACGCCACTCGCCTCCTTTTCCTTTCTGCATATCCTTCCTAAATGTTTAATACCCCTGGATGTTGAGTTCCCAGCCTTGGTCACCCTGGAGCCATATCTCCGTGATGCCAATTACATCATATCCGTTAACTGCTATCTGCGCAGTTAATTCGTCCACCTTATTCCGAATACTCCTCGCATTGAGGCACAGAGCCTTCAGGCTTGTCTTTTTAACACACTTTGACCCTTTAGAATTTTGCTGTAATGTCGATCTTTTTGTTTTTTGCCTTGGGTTTCTCTGCCCTCCACTTTTACTATTCTCCTTTCTATATTTTGCTTCTGCCTCCATTTTATTTCCCTCTGTCTCCCTGCATAGGTTCCCATCCCCCTGCCATGTTAGTTTAACTCCTCCCCAACAGCACTAGCAAACACTCCCCCTAGGACATTGGTTCCAGTCCTGCCCAGGTACAAACCATCCGGTTTGTACTGATCCCACCTCCCCCAGAACTGGTTCCAATGTCCCAGGAATTTGAATCCCTCCCTTTTGCACCACTCCTCAAGCCATGTATTCATCTGGGCTATCCTGCGATTCCTACTCTGACTAGCACGTGGCACTGGTAGCAATCCTGAGATTACTACTTTTGAGGTCCTACTTTTTAATTTAGCTCCTAGCTCCCTAAATTCGTCTCGTAGGAACTCATCCCGTTTTTTACCTATATCGTTGGTACCTATGTGCACCACGACAACTGGCTGTTCACCCTCCCTTTTCAGAATGTCCTGCACCCGCTCCGAGACATCCTTGACCCTTGCACCAGTGAGGCAGCATACCATCCTGGAGTCTCGGTTGCGGCCGCAGAAACATCTATCTATTCCCCTTACAATTGAATCCCGTATCACTATAGCTCTCCCACTCTTTTTCCTGCCCTCCTGTGCAGCAGAGCCACCCATGGTGCCATGAACTTGGCTGCTGCTGCCCTCCCCTGGCGAGTCACCCCCTCAACAGTACCCAAAGCGGTCTATCTGTTTTGCAGGGGAATGACCGCAGGGGACCCCTGCACTACCTTCCTTGCACTACTCTGCCTGTTGGTCACCCATTTACTATCTGGCTGTGTACCCTTTACCTGCGGTGAAACAAACTCGCTAAACGTGCTATTCACGTCATTCTCAGCATCGTCTCAGTCTCAGTTCAACTCCAGCCTTGGGCGAGCGTTCTGAGTCTCTTATGACTGGGGGCTGGGTAGCCGATCTCATGGGAGTGGCAATGACCACGTCAGGGATTGAAAGTCCAGATACATTGATGACAGCGGAGTCCTCTGATGACTGAGGGTAGGTTGGTTGGTCACTGATTGTTTCTTCCTCAGACTGTTCCGGTTCATCCGTGTGCCACAGCTTTATCTGAGCAACATGTTTCCTGCATGTTTGCCCATTCTTGAGCTTGACGATAAACACTCTGTTACCCTCCTTGGTCGTAACAGTACCGGCGATCCACTTGGGACTTTGACCATAATTTAGTACATACACAGGATCTTTAACAGAAATGTCGTGTGACACAGCATCGTGATCATGATACCACTGCTGACTTTGACATCTGTATTCAACATGATTGTTCAAGTCAGGGTGGACAAGAGGGAGCTTGGTCTTGAGACCTCTGTTCATCAATAGTTCAGCAGGGGGGACCCCGGTAAGCGTCTGGGGTCTTGGCCTATAACTAAGCAATATGCATGAGAAGCGAATCTGCAGTGAACCTTAAGTTACACATTTCATCTTCTGCTTGATGGTTTGGACAGCACGCTCTGCTTGACCATTAGATGCAGGTTTAAATGGTGCTGACCTCACATGTTTGATACCATTGAATTTCATGAACTCTTGAAACTCCAGACTAGTGAAGCAAGGTCCGTTGTCGCTTCCAACGATGTCGGGCAGACTATGAGTGGCAAACATGACACGAAGGATCTCAATGGTAGCTGTGGATGTATTGGATGACATGATTATGCACTCTATCCATTTGAATATGCATCCACCATAACTAAAAACATCTTTCCCAGGAAGGGACCTGCAAAGTCGATGTGGATCCTGGACCATGGTTTAGATGGCTACGACCACAGACTCAGCAGCGATTCCACTGGTGCTTTACTTAGCTGCATGCAAGTGTTGCACTGATGCACACATGATTCCAGATCAGAGTCAATTCCAAGCCACCATACATGAGACCTGACAATACTGGGATGAGTGCTATGTAGATCATGCACAAATTTCTCTCTGCCTTTCTTAGGCATAACAATACGATTACCCCACAGTAACAATCTGACTGAATGGATAGTTCGTCTTTGCGACGATTGTAAGGTTTGGTCTCATCACCCATTTGCTTGAGTATAGCAGACCAATCACCACTAAGGACACAAAGTTTCACAACCGATAATATCGGGTCCTGGCTGGTCCCGGTCTTAACTTGTTGAGCCATAACAGGGGTTCCTTCACTTTCAGAAGCATCCATAACTAACAGTAGGTCTGCAGGTTGTGGCATCTCCACCTCTGGTGTGGGCAGCGGCAGATGGCTCAGTGCATCAGTATAATTCTCAGTGCCAGGTCTATGGCGAATGACATTGGCAGATAATGTCAGCGCCCACCACTGGATGCGGGATGATGCATTGGTATTTATACCTTTGTTTTCCAAAAACAATGAAATGAGTGACTTGTGATCTGTTTCCAGTTCAAACCGAAGACCAAACAGGTACTGATGCATCTTTTTAACCCCACACACAGGCTAATGCTTCTTTCGACCATTTGGATTTGCACCTTGGCTCCCGTGAAATTGCCAATGCCTGGTTCAAACAACGAGGGGAACTTGCTCAGCACTTGAGCACATGGAGTATCATCCTCCGACGACAACGCTTTGATATCGTTCCAATTCCATTTGATTTTTTTCTAGCCAATTCCTGCCGAGTAGCGTTGGACCACTGCCTGGAACAATCCATAATGGTAGATCATGAACTACACCATCATACGACACCTTGACTACTGCACTGCCAATCACTGTTATGAGTTCTTTAGTGGACGTACAAAACTTGGCATTGACTGGACTCAGCTTAGGCCTCACAGCCTTAATTTCCTTCCTTGTCGAACGTCCTCTGGCTCATTGTTGATTGACTTGCACCCGTGTCCAATTCCATTGGCACCGGCACACCGTTAAGTTTCACATTAATCATTATCGATTGGCTCTTTGTTCAGAACAAATACAGTCTATACACTTCCTCCTCTGGTATCTCGGATTGCTAAACTGGTCATCATCCTCTACGTGGTGTGTCGCAGCACGCTTGCTCAGTTGCGGATACATGCGCTGGAGATGCCCCAGTCTCGAACAGCCTTTACAAATCTACTGTTTAAACTGACACTGATGAGGCCGATAATTGCCCCCACAATGCCAACATGGTGAAATCGGATTCATTCCCGTTGGCGGATTTTGAGCAGCCACGGGTTTCGCATAGGCCCTGCCATATGCAGCTCTGCCAAACGACAATACAATCTTGTTTATAGTACTTGCCGAGTTCCGATTTTTCGATGATATCTGCTTTAAGTTTTTGTCCGCCGTCATGCATGCCGAGGCAATCGTGCTGGCCTTGCTCAAATCCAGCGTCTCCACCGCCAGTAGCTTACGCAGGATCACCTCGTGGTTGATGCCGATTACAAAGAAGTCCCGCAACATGTCTCCCTACGTGTTTTCGAACTTACATGGTCCAGCTAGACGTCTTAGGTCTGCAACGAATTCCGACATATCCTGGCCTTCAGAACGAATGTACTTGTAGAATCGATATTGTGAGATGATGATGCCTTCTTCTGGTTTGAGATGGTCACGTACCAGCGCACACAATTCCTCATAGGCCTTGTCCGTTGGACTTGCAGGCAAGAGAAGATTCTTTATGAGTCCATAGATTTTCGGACCGCAAACCGTGAGGAAGACCACCCTGTGCCTAACTGCGTCAGTGGGTTCCTCCATTTTGTTGGCCCCGAAGTACTGGTCCCGGCGAGCTACAAAATCTGCCCAGTCCTCTCCCTCCACGAATCTCTCCAGAATTCCAATTGTGCTCATTTTTGCATGAGAAGGTTCTTAAGTTACCTCGTTGCCAAATGGTTTGTACGTAATAACTCGATAGACTGAATACTGTAAACCAACACAGTTACAAACCTGGCTCTGCTTTATTAGGACCCAAAGTGATTACATTACATGATGGCTTGCCTTTTATACCTGGGCCGCACACACGTGCATACAGCCCAATGGCCTCCGACAGTGGCGCCACCTGGTGGCTAATAACCCTAAGCATACATACATGACAATTGATGTATACCAGAATAAGCAAGGGATCTAATAATGAGTCCTGCAGAATCCCACTGGAAACATCCTTCCAGTCAAAAAAACACCCATCAACCATTACCCTTTGCTTCCTGCCTCCCGGCCAATTTTGGATCCAACTTGCCACTTTGCCCTGGATACTATGGGCTTTTACTTTTGTGACCAGTCTGCCATGTAGGACCTTATCAAAAGCTTTGCTAAAATCCATATACACATCATACCCTTTTCCTTCATTGACCCTTCTGGTTACCTCCTTGAAAAATTCAATTAAGTTAGTCAGACACGACCTTCCCTTAACAAATCTGTACTGACTGTCCTTGATTAATCTGTGTCTTTCTAAGTACAGATTTATCCTGTCCTTGAGGATTTTTTCCAATAATTTTCCCACCACTGAGATTAGGCTGCTTGGCCTGTAATTACTCGGTCTATCCATTTCTCCCTTGACTGATGAACAAGGTCAGAGAATGTGGAGTCAGGGGACAAGTAAAAGAATGGATAGCTAGTTGGCTTCAAGTCAGAAAGCAGAGAGTAGGGGTAAAGGAAGCTATTCACAGTGACAGAAGGTGGGTAGTGGTGTTCCACAAGGATCAGTGCTGAGACCACTGTTGTTCACAATTTATATTAACAATTCAGAGAAACATAGAAACATTGGCCCCAAGTTTCCACATGATTTGCTCCTGATTTTTAGGAGCAACTGGTGGAGAACGGAGTATCTTAGAAATCGCAATTCTCCACATTTAAGTTTTCTGCAGTTTTAGTCAGGTAGAACAGTTTCACTTTGGAACAGAATTTTTTTTTCAAAAGTCCGGCCACTGACGCCTGATTTGAAAGTTTCCACAGTGAAAACGTACTCCAAACAACTTAGAATGGAGCAAGTGAAGATTTTTGTAGGACTGAAAAAACCTTGTCTACACATTTAAAAATCCGGAACGAGGTGGGGGTGGGGGGGGGAAGGGATGTCATTACATTCTACAATAAATCCTTAGTTATACTTATACAAATATTATACAAATAATTCCAACCTGAATAAAAATTTATAAGCAAAGAAAAGATTAAATAAACCACGTTCCTATCTGTGTGAAAGTGCTTCAGGCAGGCCTTTCAGGCAGGGAGAAGGCTGCAGGAAGCCTCACAAGTTGAGGCAGCCGTTCCCGACGGCAGTGGGGGGGGGGAGGCAGTAAGGGCCCGACCGACGGCAGCAGCCGTTCCCGACGGCAGCGGGGGGAAGGCAGTGAGGGCCCGACCGACGGCAGCGGGGGGGAGGCAGTGAGAAGGCTGCAGGAAGCCTCAGAAGTTGAGGCAGCCATTCCTGACGGCGGGGGGGGGGGAGACCCCCCTGCCGTTGGTCGGGCCCGTCGGGAAACGGCTGCCTCAACTTCTGAAGCTTCCTGCAGCCTTCTCACTGCTGCAAGAAGCCTCAGTGCTGATCATGGAAGGGCAATGTGGTTTTATTAAAAAATGTTAAAAATTGAACAGCTACAAAGAACTACAAAAATGGCCGAGTGCCAATGTTTCCTTCACACTGCGCGTGCGCGAACGCTCCAAAGCGCACGCGCAGGGTTGCCGGCACGAAAAAAACTCATTTAAATGGTACCCGCCCCCTCCTACTTACAGAATCGGCACGAGTGGTAGGCTCCGCGCCCTGGGCGCTGCGCCAAGCACACATCGAGCTGCAAAGCGCTTGAGAATAGCGCGTTTTTTTTCAGGCGCCGTTTTCGGCGCGAAAAACGGGCGCCCAGCTCGGAGGGGCGCCTGTTTTGCCGCGTGTGGAAACTTGGGGCCATTGAAACATAGAAAATAGATGCAGGAGTAGGCCATTCGGCCACTCTAGCCTGCACCGCCATTCAATGAGTTCATGGCTGAACATGCAACTTCAGTACCCCATTCCTGCTTTCTCGCCATACCCCTTGATCCCCCTAGTAGTAAGGACTTCATCTAACTCCTTTTTGAATATATTTAGTGAATTGGCCCCAACAACTTTCTGTGGTAGAGAATTCCACAGGTTCACCACTCTCTGGGTGAAGAAGTTTCTCCTCATCTCGGTCCTAAATGGCTTACCCCTTATCCTGAGACTGTGTCCCCTGGTTCTGGACTTCCCCAACATTGGGAACATTCTTCCTGCATCTAACCTGTCTAATCCCGTCAGAATTTTAAATGTTTCTATGAGGTCCCCTCTCATTCTTCTGAACTCCAGTGAATACAAACCCAGTTGATCCAGTCTTTCTTGATAGGTCAGTCCCGCCATCCCGGGAATCAATCTGGTGAACCTTCGCTGCACTCCCTCAATAGCAAGAATGTCCTTCCTCAGGTTAGGAGACCAAAACTGTACACAATACTCCAGGTGTGGCCTCACCAAGGCCCTGTACAACTGTAGCAACACCTCCCTGCCCCTGTACTCAAATCCCCTTGCTATGAAGGCCAACATGCCATTTACTTTCTTAACCGCCTGCTGTACCTGCATGCCAACCTTAAATGACTGATGTACCATGACACCCAGGTCTCGTTGCACCTCCCCTTTTCCTAATCTGTCACCATTCAGATAATAGTCTGTCTCTCTGTTTTTACCACCAAAGTGGATAACCTCACATTTATCCACATTATACTTCATCTGCCATGCATTTGCCCACTCACCTAAGCTATCCAAGTCGCTCTGCAGCCTCATAACATCCTCCTCGCAGCTCACACTGCCACCCAACTTAGTGTCATCCGCAAATTTGGAGATACTACATTTAATCTCCTCGTCTAAATCATTAATGTACAGTGTAAACAGCTGGGGCCCCAGCACAGAACCTTGCGGTACCCCACTAGTCACCGCCTGCCATTCTGAAAAGTCCCCATTTACTCCTACTCTTTGCTTCCTGTCTGACAACCAGTTCTCAATCCATGTCAGCACACTACCCCCAATCCCATGTTTGCACATTAATCTCTTGTGTGGGACCTTGTCGAAAGCCTTCTGAAAGTCCAAATATACCACATCAACTGGTTCTCCCTTGTCCACTCTACTGGAAACATCCTCAAAAAATTCCAGAAGATTTGTCAAGCATGATTTCACTTTCACAAATCCATGCTGACTTGGACCTATCATGTCACCTCTTTCCAAATGCACTGCTATGACATCCTTAATAATTGATTCCATCATTTTACCCACTACCGATGTCAGGCTGTTTTCTCTCTCCCTCCTCTTTTAAAAAGTGGGGTTACATTGGCTACCCTCCACTCCATAGGAACTAATCTAGAGTCAATGGAATGTTGGAAAATGACTGTCAATGCATCCGCTATTTCCAAGGCCACCTCCTTAAGTACTCTGGGATGCAGTCCATCAGGCCCTGGGGATTTATCGGCCTTCAATCCCATCAATTTCCCCAACACAATTTCCCGACTAAGAAGGATTTCCCTCAGTTCCTCCTCCTTACTAGACCCTCCGACCCCTTTTATATCCGGAAGGTTGTTTGTGTCCTCCTTAGTGAATACCGAACCAAAGTACTTGTTCAATTGGTCCGCCATTTCTTTGTTCCCCGTTATGACTTCCCCTGATTCTGACTGCAGGGGACCTACGTTTATCTTTACTAACCTTTTTCTCTTTACATATCGATAGAAATTTTTGCAATCCGTCTTAATGTTCCCTGCAAGCTTCTTCTCGTACTCCATTTTCCCTGCCCTAATCAAACCCTTTGTCCTCTTCTGCTGAGTTCTAAATTTCTCCCAGTCCCCGGGTTCGCTGTTATTTCTGGCCAATTTGTATGCCACTTCCTTGACTTTAATACTATCCCTGATTTCCCTTGATAGCCACGGTTGAGCCACCTTCCCTTTTTTATTTTTACGCCAGACAGGAATGTACAATTGTTGTAGTTCATCCATGCAGTCGCTAAATGTCTGCCATTGCCCATCCACAGTCAACCCCTTAAGTATCATTCGCCAATCTATCCTAGCCAAGTCACGCCTCATACCTTCAAAGTTAGCCTTCTTTAAGTTCTGGACCATGGTCTCTGAATTAACTGTTTCATCCTAATGCAGAATTCCACCATATTATGGTCACTCTTCCCCAAGGGGCCTTGCACAATGAGATTGCTAATTAATCCTCTCTCATTACATAACACCCAGTCTAAGAAGGCCTCCCCCCTAGTTGGTTTCTCGACATATTGGTCTAGAAAACCATCCCTTATGCACTCCAGGAAATCCTCCACCACCGTATTGCTTCCAGTTTGGTTAGCCCAATCTATGTGCATATTAAAGTCACCCATTATAACTGCTGCACCTTTATTGCATGCATCCCTAATTTCCTGTTTGATGCCCTCCCCAACATCACTACTACTGTTTGGAGGTCTGTACACAACTCCCACTAACGTTTTTTGCCCTTTGGTGTTCTGCAGCTCTACCCATATAGATTCCACATCATCCAAGCTAATGTCCTTCCTAACTATTGCATTAATCTCCTCCTTAACCAGCAATGCTACCCCACCTCCTTTTCCTTTTATTCTATCCTTCCTGAATGTTGAATACCCCTGGATGTTGAGTTCCCAGCCCTGATCATCCTGGAGCCATATCTCTGTAATCCCAATCACATCATATTTGTTAACATCTATTTGCACAGATAATTCATCCACCTTATTACGGATACTCCTTGCATTAAGACACAAAGCCTTCAGGCTTGTTTTTTTTAACACCCTTTGTCCTTTTAGAATTTTGCTGTACAGTGGCCCTTTTTGTTCTTTGCCTTGGGTTTCTCTGCCCTCCACTTTTCCCCATCTCCTTTCTGTCTTTTGCTTTTTTCTCCTTTTTGTTTCCCTCTGTCTCCCTGCATTGGTTCCCATCCCCCTGCCATATTAGTTTAACTCCTCCCCAACAGCACTCGCAAACACTCCCCCTAGGACATTGTTTCCGGTCCTGCCCAGGTGCAGACTGTCCAGTTTGTACTGGTCCCACCTCCCCCAGAACCGGTTCCAATGCCCCAGGAATTTGAATCCCTCCCTGCTGCACCACTGCTCAAGCCACATATTCATCTGCGCTATCCTGCGATTCCTTCTCTGACTAGCATGTGGCACTGGTAGCAATCCCGAGATTACTACTTTTGAGGTCCTACTTTTTACTTTAGCTCCTAGCTCCTTAAATTTGTTTCGTAGGACCTCATCCCTTTTTTTACCTATGTCGTTGGTACCAATGTGCACCACGACAACTGGCTGATCTCCCTCCCTTTTTAGAATGTCCTGCACCCGCTCCGAGACATCCTTGACCCTTGCACCAGGGAGGCAACATACCATCCTGGAGTCTCGGTTGCGGCCGCAGAAACACCTATCTATTCCCCTTACAATTGAATCCCCTATCACTATCGCTCTCCCACTCTTTTTCCTGCCCTCCTGTGTAACAGAGGCAGCCACGGTGCCATGAACTTGGCTGCTGCTGCCCTCCCCTGATGAGTCATCCCCCCCAACAATACCCAAAGCAGTGTATCTGTTTTGCAGGGGGATGACCACAGGGGACCCCTGCACTACCTTCCTTGCACTGCTCTTCCTGCTGGTCTTCCATTCCCTATCTGGCTGTGGACCCTTTCCCTGCGGTACGACCAACTCGCTACACGTGCTACTCACGTCATTCTCAGCATCAGACTTTGGAAGCAAAAGCACAATTTCTAAATTTGAGGATGACACCAAATTGGGGGCGATTGTCAATACTGAGGAGGACTGCAACAAATTACAGGAGGACATTACAGGAGGACATTAATAAATTTGCAGAATGGGCATATAATTGACAAATGAAGTTCAACATACATAAATGTGAGGTACAGGTTGAACCTCTCTTATCCGAGACTCCCTTACCCGGCACCACCCCTCATCCGGGTCCATCCCTGGCCGGTGGGTGGCGCATGCATAGAATGCGACCGTCAAAATCCAACTCACCAATATAATCTTCCTCCTCCTCGTCGCCCTGCTGAAATTCCTGCAGCCACAGTCCTCGGGCCGGCCACTCCTCCCCACAGCGCTCCCTCCAGGGGGTCAGGCTGACTTTTCGAGGCCCGCTGGGGCCTGCCGACTCTTAAGGGTTGGCTAGGCCGCCAACTCTTCAAGGCCCGCCGGGGCCCGCCGACTCTTGTAAAGTAGGGATATTATGCTAAACCTGTATCGAACCTTAGTTAGACCACACTTATAGTTCTGCTCACCATATTATAAAAAGGATATATGCACTGGAGAGGGTACAGAGAATATTTAGAAGGATGATACCAGAAATGCGAGGGTATACATATCAGGAACGGTTGACCAGGCTGGGTCTCTTTTCTCTTGAAAAGAGAAGGCTGAGGGGGTGATCTAATCGAGGTCTTTAAAATTATGAAAAGTTTAGATAGAGTGGGTACAGAGAGAATGTTTCCACTTGTGGGGAAGAGCATAACTAGAGGCCATCAATATAAGATAGGCACCAAGAAATCCAATAGTGAATTCAGAAGCAACTTCTTTACCCAGAGAGTGTTGAGAATGTGGAACTCGCTACCACAGGGAGTGGTTGAAGCGAATGGTATAGATGCATTTAAGGGGAGGCTAGATACGCACATCAGGGAGAAGTGAATAGGTGAGGAAAGATAAAAGGAGGCTCGAGTAGAGCATAAACGTCGGCATGGACTGGTTGGACCGAATGGCCTGTTTCTGTGTTGTATATCCTATGTAATCCTATGAAAGGCACGATTGATGAAAAGCAGAGGAGTTCTCCCCGGTCTCCTGGCCAATATGTATCTCTCAACTAACATGACTAAAACAGATTAGGGGGAAAATTCAGTTGGTTAGTGCCTCCTGTTAGTGCCTGCAGAGGGCAGTAACGGGGCGCTGATGCAGTCATGATGGGGCAAGGTGAATCCAGTGACTCATGGCAAATCTGGACCCCCCCGTTGCATCGCCGGTACGGGATACCACCAGGAACTTCAATGTCAGGCAGATTGTGATGTCAGTGAGCGTGCTGGGCGCCTGATCTGCAAAGTTCATTCTGGCCACTTACCTTTGCACTTCACCCAGACAGCGACAGAGAGCGGAGGCGCACAGCTGCAGGATGCCGGCTCCGGGGATGTTATTTAAAGGCATCCACATTAATCACTCTCTGCTGTCAGGGCAGGTTAGTTTTAGTGGTTTCTTGTCAGTTTCAGCTAGTGGATCAGTTTGCATGAGTAATTGCAAGGTTCTTTTTTATCAGCAGTCTTCTGGCAAGTCCAATGTGGCCACAGTTATTGTTCAAATATTTAAACTGCTACACTTGACAACATTCATGAGGGCCATAGTGGCATGCCACCCCGCCCTCCAGGATCTACGGCGGAGGCGGAGCATAGGCAGCCAGAAATACGGGAACATGTGCGCAAAGGGATGAGGAGGGACTTCAGGGGTCTCACCGGGAGGCCTTACCGTCCAAGGGTACACCTCTCCTACCTTCAATTAGGCGAGGAGCAATGCATTAGACGGCTCCACATCACCATGGTGATGGACACAGAATTCTGCCACCTCCTCCAAACAGACCTCCAGCCTCACACCAGGATGACTGAAACCCCAGACCCCTTTGCTCACCACATGCCCATCATACCATCTCTATGTCATGACATATCACAGCGTCCTCCTGGGTGCAAAGATGAAATGAGAGAGACCACAAAATATTGCAAACTCCATTCATAAATTTATGCATAACCATATCACCCATATCACATTTATTCTATTAACTAATGATCCTTGTACATGCCATAGTTGAGTAGCTGTCATTGCGTGCAAGGCATGAGATGTGGGTGTGAGTGTTGGTAGATAGAGATTGTTGATGGGTGAGTGCTGGGTGTGTGGTGATTTGCACAGTGTAGTACAGAAGATGGTATGTAGCATTTGCTGGAGCATTCAATCACCCTGACCACCCAACTGAGGTGGATCGGCCATGAGCACACCTGCTTCGGTCTTCCGGCTCCTTCTCCTTGTTCTGCTGCTGCTTGCTGAGGCAGCTGCACAGCCAGCAATGCTGAGAATGAAGTGCTGCAGTATCAATGAACCTCCCCTTTACATATTAGGAAAAGCCTGTGGCAATGATGAGTTGAAATTAGACTGCATCCGATATTGGTCCACCTTTTAAGTGTAAAACCACTGAGCTCATCTTTTAAAATATTATTTAGCACCACAATCATTTCTTTGAGTAGTGAGCATTAATTTTGCGTACAGTCTAAAGCATTAGCGCCAGGTGCTAAATCTCAAACTTTTCTAAAGTTACTGCCCATTCCTGGGCTGTAATGAATATCTAGCCCAATTTTAGTCATCATCTCATTGCTGTTTGTGGGATCTTGCTGTGCATAAATTGGTTGTCACGTTTCCTACATTACAACAGTGACAACACCTCAAAACTATTTAATTGGATGTAAAGCACTTTAGGACGTCCTAAGGATGTGAAAGGCGCTTTATAAATGCAAGTACTTTCTTTCTGTTCCTGGGCCTTCTTTTAAACTGAGTTGCTTGCTAGGTCACTTCAGCATTAAGAGTCAACAGTATGTGTGCGTCCGGACACCTGTCCAGATCAGGCAGGGGCATGGCCAAGTGGGCCATCAGCCGGTCCAGGCAGCAGGCGGTCGAGGGGGTCATTCAGCCCAACTGTCTTTCTCTCTTCCGCGGTTACATCCGAGCCAGGGTGTCCCTGGAGATGGAGCACGCGGTGTCCACCGGTACGCTCACAGCCTTCCGCGAGAGGTGGGCACCGGAGGGACTGGAGTGCATTATTACCCCCGGCAACTAAATTTTAACTTAATTAATATTGTTTAATGTTTAATTCGTTTAATTGCCGGTTTTAATGTCCCCCACCTTTTAGCCAGGGGGCACTTGTAAAATTTGTGTTTTTTAGTGCCCTAAAAAAAACAGCAAGAAAAAAACAAAAAAAAGGGCACTTTGGAGTGTTCCCCCCCCCCCTCTTTTAATCAGAGGGCACTTGATTTAATGTTTATTTTTGTTTTCAACAAAAAAAAGCAGGTGCCTTTCCCTCAAGGTCATCAGTGAACCAGTTGATTTTTTACTTGCTTTCCCTCCCAGCCACCAGCTACAATTTACTACATGTAACAAATTACATTTCACAGCTTGCCCTGGTGCAATTTGAACTCACAATCTTGGAGTTGGTAGGCTAGTACCAAAAGTCACTTCCCTACCATAAATATCAAACATATCATAAACAAATAGGGTCAGGTCACCGACCTGAAACGTTAACCCTATGTTTCTCTCTCCACAGACTCTGCCTGATCTGCTCAGTGTTTACAACATTTTCTGTTTTCATTTTATAAAAAAGAAAGGCTTGCATTTATGTAACGCAAGCACCCACAAACAGCAATATTATAATGACCAGATAATCTGTTTCATTGATAGTGGCCAATATTGATAAATATTGGCCTGGACATCGGGGAGAACTTTCCTACTCTTCTTCGAAAAAGTATCATGGGATCTAACCTGAGAAGGGCCTTAGTTTAATGTCTCATCTGAAAGACGGAACCTCCAACAGTGCAGTGCTCCCTCAGTACTGCACTGGGAGTGTTAGCCTAGAGTATGTGCTCAACTCTCTGGAGTGGGACCAACAACATTCTGACTCAGAGGTGAGAGTATTATCCACTGAGCCATGGCTCAGCAAAGAGAAGCCAGTAATTGCCAACCCCTGGTCATGCGCTTGAGGTTCCTCATAATCAGGCGCCCTTCGCTTTTAATATTGTTTAAATTTCCATATATTCAATCTAAGGGAAATTGTTGCTGAGGGATACATTGACTGAATGTCTCTTTCATCCTCTTGTTTTTACAGCAAACCAGTCGAAGACACTGAATGAAGAGGCATGCAGTCTTATATCCACAGTGAAATATGTTGTGATTGTGTCAGGAACCCTGACCATAGTCATCCTTTGGCTTCTGAGATTTCTAAAGGTTCGACTGTGCAAGGAGAGATAGACGGGCATCTGATGGGGTGAGTTTCATTGTGTTTGTCTCTCTTGACTGTCAGCCTTGGTTCAGTCAATAGCACTCTCGCACTGCAGTGCAGTACTGAGGGAGTCAAGTCAGAGATGTCATCTTTCTGATGAGACATTAACTTGAGGCCCCGTCTGCTCTCTCAGGTGGGAGTAAAAGATCCCACGGCACTATTTTGAAGAAGAGCAGGGGAGTTCAAGCAACTTTATCAAAAACAGATTATCTGGTCATTAAAACATTGCTGTTTGTGGGACCTTGCTATGCGCAAATTGGCTGCCGGGTTTCCTACATTACAATAGTGGCTACAATTCAGAAGTACTTTATTGACTGTAAAGCACTTTGGGATGCCGTGAGGTCATGAAAGGTGTTATATAAATGCAAGTTGCCCTTTCTTTAAGAGGAAAACCAGCTCTATGGTGTGTCAAAGGTTTATTGTTGCCTCATTTAAATATTGGAGTAATGCAAAGAAAGAGATAGAAATATCTGAAAGAGCTGCACTCCCTTGCTCTTTCCTTATAGCCCTGCAAATTTTTCCTTTTCAAGTATATATCCAATTCCCTTTTGACTTTTCTATTGAATCTGCTGGAAAACAAACTAGTAAATGTCAGTAACTTATCTCATTCTGTGTTTATATATCCACAGGTCATTCTCAATCACAACTCAGCAGTTCAGTGTTACACCCATTCATAACTGGCCCTTCATCATTTCTGTTGCAGTGTTAATTAGAAAGAAGCTGTGTTAATGACTGTTTGTGTGATTCAGAGGAACACTGAAGAACTTGCACTTCACATGGACACCATTAATGAAAAAGAGATTACATAAGATTTTACTCGCACGGAAAGCGGCTTTACAGTTTTCTAAGTATTGCTGTCTATTTACAAGGCACACAACAGGGATTGGCCATTTTAGCTCTGTTCACCACTGGGGCACTGTTTGCTGGAGACCCGACTCCGGAGGTGGTCCAAGTCACTAAAGCCCCATTGGATATAATGTTTATTTATTGCAAGCTCTGGAGGAAGCAGCTCAGGGGGACAGTACAAACTTCCTGGCTCACACAGGGCTTTGGCCCACATTGCTACACCTCAGTGCTGGCACTAAATGGGGAGCTTGTCGACAGCACTAAGTGTAGAGGCTCTCCTCTGACACGATACAGGAGAAAGGTGATCACTCCACCACTTCTGACCACACTCACTCTCTCTCTCTTTCCCTCCCTACCTCCTTCTCTCCCTTTTGTAACTGTTCTTGTCCTTATTTTAACAATGATACCACAGTAAAAGAAAGAAAGCACTTGCATTGATATAGTGCCTTTAACAACCTTCTGTGGTAGAGAATCCCATAGGTTCATCACTCTCTGAGTGATGAAATTTCTCCACATCTCGGTCCTAAATTTCCTACCCCGTATCCTAAGACTGTGACCCCTTGTTCTAGTCTGCCCAACCAGGGGAAACATCCTCCCCACATCCAGTCTATCCAACCTTGTCAGAATTTTATACGTTTCAATGCGATCCCCTCTCATTCTTTTACACTGTAGTGAATACAGGCCTAGTCAACCCAATCTCTCCTCATACTACAGTCCTGCCATCCCAGGAATCAGCCTGGTGAACCTTCGCTGCACTGCCTCTATGGCAAGTATATCCTTTCTTAGGTAAGGAAACCAAAACTGCACACCATACTCCAGGTGCTGTATACAGGCCCTGTATAACTACAGTAAGACATCCTTGCTCCTGTACTCAAATCGTCTTGCAATGAAGGCCAACATACCATTAGCCTTCCTAACTGCTTGCTGCACTTGCATGTTTCAGTGTGACTCATTGGGTTAAGGCCTTTTGGAAACTTTGATGTGATAAGGCACAATATAAATTCAAATATTGTTAGTAAAGGCCTTCCTTTCTTCCTCTTGCTACCTTTAGGCTTTTATAGCCCAGGCATTGCATTATTCTATCACTACTTCCTGATGTACTTAGGCTTTCCTTCTACTTTTTCAATCTAGACCTTTCAGCACAGTTCTCAATAAAATAAAATAAACATTCTCCCAAAGCCTTGCATTCTGGCACCTCCCCACACACCCCTCCTCACCCCACACACCCCAACCCCACCCAACCCCACACACCCCACAACCCACCTCTCCCTGCCCCACACATCCTTCCCCACCCCACCCCAACACCCCACCCCACAAACCCCTCCCACCCCAACACCCCACCCCACACACCCCTCCCCACCCCAAACACCCCACCCCACACATCCCACCCCATCCCACACACCCCACACCACCCCAGCCCACACACCCCTCTCCACCCAACACCCCACCCCAAACACCCCACCCCAAACACACTTCTCCACCCTACCCCTTCTATGTTTCAATAGATATTTTCAATGTTTCTATAGATATTCTATGTTTCTATAGATATGGCCCTCACGGCTAAGGGGATCAAGGGGTATGGAGAGAAAGTAGGAAAGGGGTACTGAGGGAATGATCAGCCATGATCTTATTGAGTGGTGGTGCAGCCTCGAAGGGCCGAATGGCCTAATCCTGCACCTATTTTCTATGTTTTCTATGTTTCCACCCCACCCCAACACCCCGCCCCACACACCCCGCCCTACCCCACACACCCTACCCCTCCCCACCCCACACACCCCACCCCACACATCCCTCCCCACCCAACACACCCCAACCCACCACACACCCTAACCCCACCCAACCCACACACCCCACCCACCCACCCCACCCCACACAGCCTTTTCTGCCTCACCCCACACACAACCCGCCCCACCCCAAACACCCACCTCCACACCCCACCCCGCTCCACCCCACCCCACACACTTTGCCCCAGCCCACACACCTCGCCCCACGCTATACACCTCACCCCAACCCACACACCTCACCCCATGCACCCTGCTCCACCCCAACCCACACACCTCGCCCCACCCCACACACACTGCTTTACTCCACCCCACCCCACCCTACACATACACCCCACCCCACATTCCCTGCCCCACACACCTCACCCCACCCCAGCCACGGTAAGCTGGTGGTGGAGGGAGTGAATGTTCAAGGTGGTGGCTGGGGTGCTGATCAAGTGGGCTGCTTTGTCCTGGATGGTATCAAGCTTTTTGAGTGTTGTTGGAGCTGCACTTGTCGAGGCAAGTGGAGAGTATTCCATCACACTCCTGACTTGTGCCTTGTAGATGATCTAAAGGCTTTGTGGAGTCAGGAGCAAAAAGCCAAATGAATGCTCAGGGAGCTGAAACCTGAAGTCCTTTTGATTCCAACTCATTAGTGAATGTGACCAACGAAACGAGTTAATCCTCATTTCATTAATAAACACCTCAGTGTTCTTTGCCATTAAACATTATGGCCCCATCATTGCTCATGAACTACTTTGACTGAAAAACAAAAGGCAGCTAAACATCTTTAAATCGATTCACTGCCTCTGTGCTCTTGACAGTTGCAATTCTCACTCCGAGTATTTCCCTGGTGCTGACAGTTCATTGCTGTTCAAACATCTGCTAGGACACATATGTCACTAAGCAAGTACAATGAGAGGTTATTCAACTGGGAAGGCTGATGTCTTGCTTGTTCCAGTACGGCATATTGGAGTGACCCTGTTTTCTCTTGTCACTAACAAAGAGCCCTCAGGCAGTGTGATAGCTGAGGTCTGTAGACAGCATAATGGTGCAGGTTGCAGCTGTGGCTTAGTGGTAGCACTCTCGCCTCTGAGTCAGCAGAGCATGGGTTCAAGCCACGCTCCAGAGACCTAGAGACCGAGACAAAATCTAGGCTGACACTCTGGTGCTGAGGTAGCGCAGTCTTTTGGTTGAGACATTGAACCGAGGCCCTCTCAGGTGGACTTAAAAGATCCCACAGCACTAGTTTGAAGAGGAGCAGGGGAGCTCCCCACCCCCCCAATGTCCTGGCCAATATTTATATCTCGACCAACATCAGCTAACGGATGATCTGGTCATTATCACATTGCTGTTTGTAGGAGCTTGCTGTTTGTAAATCAGAGTTCGACAGTGATCACTGTAGTATTAATATTTATCACCACTCAATATACAAGGTAGCAGAGATAGGAAATTATATTTTAAATTATGTTTAGGTTGGGGTAGACTTACAATTATAATGGACAAATCGACCTGTTGATTGTATCTAAAATTGCAGTTATATATTCTACCAGATGATGGTGCTATTGCTTCCCTCCCTTTCCCCAGTCATATCACTTTCCAGGTCTGTGTTATTTATCCAGTAACTGCATCACTCAAGAAATAATATCCAATTATGTTTGTGAATAAATAACCATCTTCTTGCTGATATTAAATGGAATATTAGTTACAATGAAATTAAACAACAACAAGATAAAATGGCTGTAAGTTTCCCTACATTACATTATAGAGAATAAGGCAGATGAGCTGAGAGCACAGATAGACACTTGGGAGTATGATATTATTACTGAGACATGGCTGAAAGAAGGGAAACTATGGCAGCTCAACATTCCTGTTTACAGGGTTTTCAGACGGGATAGAGAGGGGGATAAAAAAGGAGGGGGGTTGCAGTATTGACTAAAGAAACACCCAGAGGGCGATGGGGGTCTGGAATACACTACCTGAAAGGGTGATAGAAGGCATGTGCACTTGAAGTGTGGTAACCAATAGGGCTACGGACCAAAAGCTGGAAAATGGGATTAGGCTTGGTAGCTCTTTGTCGGCCGGCACGGACACAATGGAGCAAAATGGCCTCCTTCCGTACTGTAAATTTCTATGATTACAGCAGTGACGACTTTTTGAAAAGTATTTCATTGGATGTGAAGCGCTTTGCAACATCCTGAGGATGTGAAAGGTGCGATATAAATGCAAGTTTTTTCTTTGTAATCCTGTAAATTGTTCATAGTCCGTGGCTACGTGCATTTCATCCTCATGATGCAGATTCCAATGTTTACCCCCACACCTTCAGATCACCCGCACGGTTTAATCCACATACTGAATCTCAGCTGCACTCTGACAGGATGGGTGTACCTGAGGAGGAGAGGGCAAGTGAAGGTTAGCGCCCAACATCGAAGTAACACAGCGGGCAGTTGGGCAAGTATGGAATAGGTCAGCTGGGTTGTAGGATCATCCACTAAGCTCCCTTCCAAAGGGAAAAGGGCCTTGTTGGGGGAGTCTAGGAACTCAGAAAGGGGACAGGGGCCAATTGCCCACACCCATACCTTCAGTATGGGTGACAGATGGGCCCAGCACACTCCTTGGAATGTACTTGTTACTGCGAAAACTCGATTCACATTACACCATTGGCAGCCGTGCCTTCAGCTGCTTGGGCCCTAAGCTCTGGAATTCCCTCCCTAAACTCTCCGCCTCTCTATCTCTTTCTCATCCATTAAAATGCTCTTTAAAACCTACCTCTTTGACCAATGTTTTGGTCACCTGTCCTAATATCTCCTTATGTGGCCCGGTGTCAAATTTTGTTTGCTAACGCGGCCTGTGAAGTGCCTTAGGACGTTTTACGTGGTTGAAGACGCTATAGAAATGCAAGTTGTTGTTGTTATATCCCTGTGTAACTCCGCGCGTGTGTGACAGGCACAGTTGTCTTCATAGGTCAGTGCGGCCTACCCTAGTCTGCCACTGACCATGTGCTTCTGCACACCTCAGGATATTTCCAGTCAAACCTCCTTGGAGCCTAAGAGCAAGAGGCCTCCATCTGATATGCCCCGTCTCACAGACTCCATCAGTGGGCAAGCAGGACTAAGGGGCAGTTGACCCATCGCGGACGTGCAAAGCTTGTCTAACGACGGTCCGGGTTTTAATACCAGTGGGTTGAAATGTCCCGCTCTCCGGGCAGCCGTGGCGACTGAAGGTAGGTGGGTGGGGGTGAGGAAAAGCGCATGTCAGATCATAACAGCTTGCTGCGTAAAAAAATATTCTTCGAATTTCCTCTCTGGTTCACTTACCAATTATCTTAAATCTGTGTTCTCTGGATACCAAACCTCCTGCTAGTGAAAACAGTTTCTCCTTATTTAAAGACTTTAAACCGAGGCCTAGTATGCCCTCCCACTTGGATGTAAAAGATCCCGTGGCACTATTTCGAAGAAGAGCAGGGGAGTTATCCCGGTGGCCTGGCCAATATTTATCCTCAATCAACATAACAAAAAGAGATTATCTGGTCATTATCACATTGCTGTTTATGGGAGTTGCTTGTGCGCAAATTGACTGCCGCATTTCCCATATTACAACAGTGACTACATTCTAAAAAATACTTCATTGGCTGTAACGCACTTTGGGATGTCGGTTGATCATGAAAGGCGCTATATAAATGCAAGTCTTACTTTCTTTCTTTATTTATGTTCAACCTCTGTCACCTCCAGTCCAGATCCAAGGTCGTCCCATTCTCTGTAATTGAATTACAGTATGCAGACGATGCTTGCGTCTGCACATACTCGGAGGCCGAACTCCAAGCCATCGTCAACACCTTCACCTAAGCATATGGGAGCATGGGCCTTACACTAAACATCCGTAAGACAAAGATCCTCTACCAACTTGCCTCCGCCACTCAGTACTGGCCCCGATCATCAAAATCCATGATGAGGCCTTGGACAACGTGGACCATTTTCCAGAACTCGGGAGCCTATGTTAACAAGAGCCGACATCAATGATGAAGTCCAACACCGCCTCCAGTGCGCCAGTGCAGCTTTCAGTCACCTGAGGAAGAGCGTGTTTGAAGACCAGGACCTCAACCCGGGTACCAAGCTCATGGTCTACAGAGCAGTAGTGATACCCGCCCTCCTATATGCTTCAGAGACATCAACTATGTGCATCAGGCACCTCAAAGCACTGGCGAAGTACCACCAACGTTGCCTCCGCAAGATCCTGCAAATCCATTGGCAGGATAGGAGCAGCAACATCAGTGTTCTTGCTTAGGCCAACATCCCCAGCATCAAAGCATTGACCACGCTTGATCAGCTCTGTTGGATGGGCACATCGTCCTCATGCCCAATACGAGACTCCCAAAACAAGTGCTCTACTCAGAACTCCAACACAGCAAGTGGGCCCCAGGTGGGCAGAGGAAATGCTTCCAGGACACCCTCAAAGCCTCCTTGAAAAAGTACAATATCCTTATCGACACCTGGGAATCCCTGGCCCAAGACTGCACAAAGCGGAGGAGAAGCATCCGGGTAGGAGCCGGACACCTCGAGTCTCTTCGCCGGGACAAGCTGAAGCCAAGCATAAACAATGGAAAGAGCACACGACAACCCAGGCACCCCACCCACCCGTTCCACCAACCACCATCTGTCCCACCGATGACAGAGACTGTAGGTCCCGCGTTGGACCCATCCTGAGAACTCATTTTTCGTGTAGAAGCAAGTCATCCTCAACTCTGAGAGATTGCCTAAGAAGAAGAAGATTTACTCTATCTGAACCCCACATAATTTTGAACCCCTCTATTAAATCTCCCTTTAAACATAAGAAACATAAGAAATATAAGAAATAGGAGCAGGAGTAGGCCACCTGGCCCCTTGAGCCTGCTCCGCCATTCAATAAGATCATGGCTGATCTGATCATGGACTCAGCTCCACTTCCCTGCCCACTCCCCATAACCCTTTATTCCATTATCGCTCAAAAATTTGTCTATCTCCACCTTAAATATATTCAATGAACCAGACTCTACAGCACTCTGAGGCAGCGAATTCCACAGATTTACAACCCTCTGAGAGAAGAAATTCCTCCTCGTCTCTGATTTAAATGGGTGGCCCCTTATTCTGAGACGACGACCCCTAATTTTAGTTTCCCCTATGAGTGGAAATATCCTTTCTTCATCCACCTTGTCGAGCCCCTTCATTATCTTATATGTTTCGATAAGATCACCTCTCATTCTTCTGAACTCCAATGTGTATAGGCCAAACTTACTCAATCTATCTCCATAAGTCAACCCTCTCATCTCCAGAATCAACCGAGTGAACCTTCTCTGAACAGCCTCCAATGCAAGTATACCCTTCCTTAAATACAGAGACCAAAACTATACGTAGTACTCTAGGTGCAGCCTCACGAATACCCTGTACAGTTGTAGCAGGACTTATCTGCTTTTATACTCTATCCCCCTTGCAATAAAGGTCAACATTCCATTTGCCTTCCTGATTACTTGCTGTACTTGTATACTGACATTTTGTGTTTCATGCACAAGGACCCCAAGGCCCCTCTGTACTACAGCACTTTGCAATTTTTCTCCATTTAAATAATAATTTGCTTTTCTATTTTTTCTGCCAAAGTGGATAACCTCACATTTTCCCACATTATACTCCATCTGCCAAATTTTAGCCCACTCACTTAGCCTGTCTATATCCTTTTGCAGATTTTTTGTGTCCTCTTCACAATTTGCTTTCCCACCCATCTTTGTATCATCAGCAAGCTTGACTACATTACACTCAGTTCCTTCATCCAAGTCATTAATATAGATTGTAAATAGTTGAGGCCCCAGCACAAATCCCACGGCACCCCACTAGTTACTGTTTGCCAACCGGAAAATGACCCATTTATCCTGACTCGCTGTTTTCTATTAGTTAGCCAATCCTCTATCCATGCTAATATATTATCCCTAACCCCATGAACTTTTATCTTGTGCAGTAATCTTATATGTGGCACCTTATCGAATGCCTTCTGGAAATCCAAATACACCACATCCACTGGTTCCCCCCTTATGAGAATATAAGAACGTAAGAAATAGGAGCAGGAGTAGGCCATATGGCCCCTCGAGCCTGCTCCGCCATTCAATAAGATCATGGACTCAGCTTTACTTCCCTGCCCGCTCCCCATAACCCCTTATTCCCTTATCGTTTAAGAAACTGTCTATTTCTGTCTTAAATTTCTTCAATGTCCTAGCTTCCACAGCTCTCTGAGGCAGCGAATTCCACAGATTTACAGCCCTCTGAGAGAAGAAATTTCTCCTCAACTCTGTTTTAAATGGGCGGCCCCTTATTCTAAGATTATGCCCCCTAGTTCTAGTCTCCCCCATCAGTGGAAACATCCTATCTGCATCCACCTTGTCAAGCCCCCTCATAATCTTATACATTTCAATAAGATCACCTCTCATTCTTCTGAATTCCAATGAGTAGAGGACCAACCTACTCAACCTTTCCTCATGTCAACCCCCTCATCTCCCGAATCAACCTACTGAACCTTCTCTGAACTGCCTCCAAAGCAAGTACATCCTTTCGTAAATATGGAAACCAAAACTGCACGCAGTATTCCAGGTGTGGCCTCACCAATACCCTGTATAGCTGTAGCAAGACTTCCCTGCTTTTATACTCCATCCCCTTTGCAATAAAGGCCAAGATTCCATTGGCTTTCCTGATCACTTGCTGTATGTGCATACTATCCTTTTGTGTTTCATGCACAAGTACCCCCAGGTCCTGCTGTACTGCAGCACTTTGCAATCTTTCTCCATTTAAATAATAACTTGCTCTTTGATTTTTTTTCTGCCAAAATGCATGACCTCACACTTTCCAACATTATACTCCATCTGCCAAATTTTTGCCCACTCACTTAGCCTGTCTATGTAGTTTTGCAGATTTTTTGTATCCTCCACACACATTGCTTTTCCTCCCATCTTTGTATCGACAGCAAACTTGGCTACGTTACACTCAGCCCCTTCTTCCAAGTCGTTAATATAGATTGTAAATAGTTGGGGTCCCAGCACTGATCCATGCGGCACCCCACTAGTTACTGGTTGCCAACCAGAGAATGAACCATTTATCCTGACTCTCTGTTTTCTGTTAGTTAGCCAATCCTCTATCAATGCTAAAATATTACCCCCAACCCCGTGAACCTTTACCTTGTGCAGTAACCTTTTATGTGGCACCTTGTCAAATGCCTTCTGGAAGTCCAAATACACCACATCCACTGGTTCCCCCTTATCCTGCTCTAAGGAAAACAACCCAAAACAACTTCTCTAGCCTCTCCATGTAACTCAAGTTCCTCATTTTAGGAAATCTCCCCTGCACCATGTCCAAAGCCGCTTCATACATTTAGTTCCAGTGTTATTAATGATGGTTCAGGGTTCATGAGGGAAGGGGTGGGGTACTGACACCATACAGCAGGGAGCTGGGTGGAGACTGGCCTTGTGCCCTGTGCTGCCTTTGTGCTGTTAAAACACGCTCGCTTTGTGGTCCAGATTGGATTAAAAGCTGCTTACAGCACCATCTGCTGGTGAATGTTTCCAACAAAGCAAAAGCAGCTAAAGGAGGGAACCGAGTACAACAACAACAACAAACTTGTATTTTTATAGCGCCTTTAACGTAGTGAAACTTCCCAAGGCGCTTCACTGGAGTATTATGAGATAAAAAAAATTGACACCGAGGCACAAATGGAGAAAATTAGGGCAGGTGACCAAAAGCTTGGTCAAAGAGGTAGGTTTTAAGGAGCATCTTAAAGGAGGAAAGAGAGGCGGAGAGGTTTAGGCAGGGAAATCCAGAACTTAGAGCCCAGGCAACAGAAGGCACAGTCACTAATGGTTGAGCGATTATAATCAAGGATGCTCAAGAGGGAAGGTTTAGAGGAGCGCAGATATTTCAAGGGGTTTGGAGCTGAAGGAGATTACAGAGTTAGGGAGGGGCGAGGCCATGGAGGGATTTGAAAACAAGGAAGAGAATTTTGAAAGTGAGGCGTTGCTTAACCGGGAGCCAATGTAGGTCAGCGAGCACAGGGGGTGATGGGAGAACGGGACTTGGTGCGAGTTGGGACATGGGCTGCCAAGTTTTGAATGGCCTCAAGTTGACGTAGGGTAGATTGTGGGAGGCCAGCCAGGAGTGCGTTGGAGTAGTTAAGTCTGGAGGTTACAAAGATGAGGGTTTTAGCAACGGATGAGCTGAGGCAAGGGCGTAGACGGGTGATGCTACGGAGGTGGACAGAGGCAGTCTTAGTTATGCTGCGGATATGTGGTCGGAAGCTCATTTCAGGATCAAATATGAAACCAAGGTTGCGAACAGTGTAATTCAGCCTCAGACAGCTAGGGGGAACAGAGCAAGAATATGGAACTCACTCCCACAATGAATAATTGATAAAATAGCATAGATTCATTTAAGGGAAAGCTAGATAAACACATGGCGGTGGCCGTGGAAAGAGCTGAGAAGCATTTTCTGAGGAGTACAAATGTATTGTTTAAGACAGCGGAAGAATACGAGGGGATTCTACAGGAAACTTTGTCACCGCCCTGTACGCCACCATTTTGGAGTGGTAGGCAGTGCAGCCGTTGCACACGCTCACCTCTCCAATGCAAATGTGCAGATCGTGACGTCAATCGGCGCACAACTGCGATTTTGGACATCGTCACAAGCCATAAAGCCCTTTCCTAATCATGCACAGAAGAACGTGTGTGCAACAGTTGTACAGAGAAGCTGTCAACGCTACTTAAAGGTACACACACATCTTTCAGGTAAATTTCGATTTGAGTTTTTGGACTGTTTTTTTATATTTTATTGGAATAGTGGCTTGATACAATACATTTAAAAAGCTGTTAAATTGTGCAGGGACTGCAGGGAGTGAAGCCGGACGCTTTCAAGGCTTTGGATGTTAAAGCAAGGCCTCTGAGAACACCACTTGCTCCCAGTTCTGGACGCTCTAGTTGCAGTCCTCTTTGGGCTGCAACATCACATGGAGAGGAAGCAGAGGCAGCAAAGGGAACAAGCTGCTCGCAGAGGGAAGAGGAAGAAGAAGAGGAGGAAACAAAAATGAGGCAATCCAGAGCCCCTTTCTGGCCATTTATCCATGATTGAATCATCTGCCTATGGTAGCAGGGACCAAAACCCCAATTCCCCTTTCACCATTTGTCCCACACCTTACCTTCTCTCTGTTATTGACCAAAGTTACACTTCTCTTTTTCCTATTGGCCACAATGCTGAAATAAAAGTCACCACAAAGCAAACTTTCCAATTCAACTTTATTCAGGAGCTGGTGGCTGAGAATGTGAAATGAGCAAGTGCGATGTGAGGAGGGTAATGTATGAGAATACCAGCATCTTATATTCATTCAGCCCTGCCACTGGCTAAGGGCACAGATATGCCCTTGCCAAGAATGATCATCGCCATCTCCTCCAAGGGGGTGAGGTGAAGCTAGGAATGTGAGGTGTACCTTGTTTTTGGTAAACATTGCGATGCAGGCTCGAAGAGCCGAATGGCCTACTCCTGCACCTATTTTCTATGTTTCTATGACATTGCTGGTAGGTGAATGATGGGAGGTGGGGGTGTCATAGATTGAGCAATGTGAGAGGCTAGTGGTGCAGTTGGTAATATATGGCTTTTGGAGATGCATTTACTGACCTGGACCATTCGTCTGAGGTCATGAAACTTTTTAGGGCACTGGAGCTAGGCCCTGGGGGAAGAACTGCTGGCAGTGACTGCCTTGGCGATCTGGTCCCACAGCCTTCTTTCTGGAGGGCCTTTCCTGGTCCCCTTGGTTGGAGCATTTTTGCCATGTTATACGTGCCAAAGGCAGTTCAGCTTTAAAAGCTGAAGACTGCCTAGTTTGGAATGATTGTTAATGTTTTTCTATAAGGCTATTGAGCTTTAAGGGCTAGAGGCTTTCTATTTTTAAATGATTTGTAATTTTTTGGTTCAGAAGGCAGTTCACCTTCAAGGGCTCGAGAATGCTTTCAAAAATTATAGCCTTGCTTTAGAAGAATGCAGCCACGCACTAGGGACGCTGCAGCGACAGGACATTGGGCCTCCTGATGAACTAGGTTGTGCGCTGAAATCATTCAGAACAGCAGGTAACATGAAAATAACGTGTTGTCTGTGATTTTTAAATGATAAGGGGTTAATTATGATGAAGGAAGTTATGACAACCCTTTATAAGACATTGGTTCAGCCTCAACTGGGCTATTGTGTCCAATTCTGGCACCGCACTTTAAGAAGGATGTGAAGGCCTTAGAGAGGGTGCAGAAAAGATTTGCAAGAATGGTTCCAGGGGTGAGGGACTTCAGTTATGTGCATAGACTAGAGAAGCTGGGGTTGTTCTCCTTAGAGCATAGAAGGTTGGGAGGAGATTTGTTGGAGGCGTTCAAAATCATGAGGGGTTCAGACAGAGTAGATAGAGAGAAACGGTTCCCATTGGTGGAAGGATCGACAACCAGAGGACACAGATTTAAGGTGATTGGCGGAAGAACGAAAGGTGATACAAGAAAAAACTTTTTTATGCAACGAGTGGTTAGGATCTGGAATGCACTGTATAAAAGGGTGGTGGAGGCAGACTCAACTGTGGCTTTCAAAAGGGAATTAGATAAGTACCTGAAGGAACAATATTTGTAAGGCTATGGAGAAAGGGTGGGGGAGTGGGACTAGCTGAAGTGCTCTTGCAGAGAGCTGGCACGGGCCTTATGGGCCGTATGGTCTCCTTCTGTGCTTAACAATTCTGTGATTCTATGAGAGCAAATCTCCCCCTGTGGTGCCACTGCAACGTTTTTGGGCCTTATTGAATTTCTTGGCCTCTAGCTGGTATTGCCCGCTGACGGTTTCAGTAAATAGAGCTTTCACTCCCATTCATTTATCGTACAGAATAAGTGCTTCATGTATGGTGAGAGGCTGAGGGTTATTTTAAGCTAACTCGCCGGGCCGGGGGTGGGAGGGGAGGGGAAACTCCTTGGTGTAATGCCACATTTACACCCTGCCCAATATTACTCTACACTGACTTCAATGGAGGGTAAAATCGGGTGGGGTGTAAGATCAAGGTTGCACTCGATCCAGTTACTTTTCTGGTGGGTGGGTTAATGTAAAACCTCTCCCTATGTTTCAGTAAGTGTTTCACAATCTTTCCTGCACTGTGTGTTGTAAAGTCCTGTCCCCTCAGTACAGATTCACACGAGGCATGTAGTGAAGTCAAGGTCACTCTGGACCTGCACCTTTATTTCACAGCTCTGGAATGCTGCACTTGCCTGAGACCTGTCCTTATATACCTGTCTCTTGCAAGTGCACCCCTGGTGGTAAGGTATGCTGGTGGTTACAGGTCATATCTTATTACAGTCATGTATAGCATATTAGGATACAGTTATATATAATAATGTAAGATATATGACAGGTGTTGTTCACTGTTCTAGTGGGCAGTGGAAAATGACACGACTGCCGAATGTGTTACTCACTATCACTAAGGTGCACAGTGGCACGCTCATAGTGTACACATTAGAGCCTCGCACCTCCCCTGTCCCTTCTGAGGTTGGAGTGTTGTAGGAACAGCCCAACCTCTATCTCCAGGCCCATTAATACAACGTCAGATCACACATTTCATCTCAGTTAGTCAAACAGGAAGATGCATTTCCCATGTACAGTTGCACTTCTCCTTTTCTCTACAGATCAGAAAGTGATGGTGAAACAGCCACCCAGTTTTTGAAGAGCAGAAAACGAGCTAGGATTGTGAAATGGCCCTCAGTGCTTTGTTTGTGGGTATTTTCCTTCTGTTCCAACATGTTGCAGGTAAGGATCCATACTTGCAACTAATCTTCAACATGTTTCTTATCTGGAAATATCAGTTTCTATCTGTACCTCAACAGAGAAGTATAAGAATTTTTTATGTATTCGTTCCTGGGATGTGGGCGTCACTGGTAAGGCCGGCATTTATTGCCCATCCCTAATTGCCCTTGAGAAGGTGGTGGTGAGCCATCTTTTGAACCGCTGCAGTCCGTGTGGTGAAGGTACTCCCACACTGCTATTAGGGAAGGAGTTCCAGGATTTTGACCCAGCGATGATGAAGGAACGGCGATATATTTCCAAGTCAGGCTGGTGTTTAACTTGGAGGAGAATTTGTAGTGATGGTGTTTCCATGCGCCTGCTACCCTTGTCCTTTTAGGTGGGTAAAGGTCGCGGGTTTGGGAGGTGCTGTCGATGAAGCCATGGCGAGTTGCTGTAGTGCATCTTGTCGATGGTACACACTGCAGCCACGGTGCGCCACTGGTGGAGGAAATGAATGTTTAAGGTGGTAGATGGGGTGTCGATCTAGCTGGCTGCTTTGTCCTGGATGGTGTCAAGCTTCTTGAGTGTTGTTGCAGCTGCACTCATCCAGGCAAGTGGAGAGTATTCCATCACATTCCTGACTTGTGCCTTGTAGATGGTGAAAAGGCTTTGGGGAGTCAGGAGATGGGACACTCGCTGCAGAATACCCAGCCTCTGACCCGTTCTTGCAGCCACAGTATTTATATGGCTCGTCCAGTTCAGTTTCTGTTGAATGGTGACCCCCTGGATGTTACTGGTGGGGGAATCGGTGATGATAATGTCGTTGACTGTCAAGGGGCAATGATTGACTCTCTGTTGTTGGAGATAGTCATTACCTGGCACTTGTGTGACGCGAACCTTATTTGCCACTTACCAGCCCAACCCTGAATGTTATCCAGGTCTTGCTGCATGCAGGCATGGACTCTTTCATTATCTGGGGAGTTGCGAATGGAACTGAACACTGTGTAATCATCTGTGAACATCCTTACTTCTGACCTTATGATGGAGGGAAGGTCACTGATGAAGCAGCTGAAGCTCGTTTGGACTAAGACACTGTCCTGAGAAACTCCTACAGCTATGTCCTGGGGCTGAGGTGATTGGTCTCCAACATCCACAGCTATCTTCCTTTGTACTAGGTATGGCTCCAGCCAGTGGAGAGTTTTCCCTCTGATTCCCATTGACTTCAATTTTACTAGGGCTCCTTGATGTCACATTCGGTCAAATGTTGCCTTGATGTCAAGGGCAGTTATTCTCACAACACCTCTGGAAATCAGCTCTTTTGTCCATGTTTAGACCAAGGTTGTAATGAGGCCTGGAGTTGAGTAGTCCTGGTGGAACCAAAACTGAGCATTGGTGAGCAGGTTGTTAGTGAGTATGTGCTGCTTGGTGTCAATGACACCTTCCGTCACTTTGCTGATGATTAAGAGTATACTGATGGGGTGTTAATTGGTCGGATTGGATTTGCCCTGCTTTTTGTGGACAGGACATACCTGTTTAGTTTTCCACATTGTCGGGTAGATGTCATTGTTGTCTCTCTCTCAGGCAGTCCCTCAGAGTCGAGAATTGCTTCCACACTAATATGAGTTCTCAGATGACTGATGAGTCTAATGTGGGACCTACAGTCTCTGTCACAGGTGGGGCAGAAGGTGGTTGAAGGGACCGGTGGGTGGGATGCTTGGGTTGTCGTGCTCCTTTCTCTGTTTGCACTTGAATTCCACGTGCTCCCGGCGAAGAGACTCGAGGTGTTCGGTGCCTTCCCGGATACTACTCCTCCACTTTGAGCGGTCTTGGGTCAGGGATTCCCAGGTGTTGGTGGGGATGTTGCACTTTTTCAAGGAGGCTTTGAGGGTGTCCTTGTAACGTTTCCTCTGCCCACCTGGGACTCATGTGCCATGTTGGAGCTCCGAGTAGAGCACTTGTTTTGAGAGTCTAATATCGGGCAAGCGGACGATGTGGCCTGTCCATCAGAGCTGATCGAGCATGGTCAATGCTTCGATGCTGGGGATGTTGACCTGAGCAAGAACACTGACATTGGTGTGCCTATCCTACCAATGGATTTTCAGGATCTTGCAGAGGCAGCACTTGTGGTACTTCTCCAGTGCTTTGAGGTGCCTGCTGTACATGGTCCATATCTCTGAAGCATATAGAAGGGCGGGTAGCACTACTGCTCTGTAGACCATGAATTTGGTGCTGGGTTTGAGGTCCTGGTCTTCAAACACTCTCTTCCTCAGGCGACCGAAGGCTGCACTAGCACACTGAAGGCGTTGGACTTCGTCATCGACATCTGCCCTTGTTGACAGTATTGTAGTTGTACTGGGACAGCTTGGCTAGAGGCGCAGCTAGTTCTTGAGCGCATGTCTTCAGCACAACAGCCGGGATGTTGTCAGGTCCCAAAGCCTTTGCTGTATCCAGTGTGCTTAGCCATTTCTTGATATCATGTGGAGTGAATCGATTTGGCTGAAGACTGGCTTCTGTGATGGTGGGGACCTCTGGAGGAGCCCGATATGGATCATGCACTCAGCATTTCTGGCTGAAGATGGTTGCAAACTCTTCTGCCTTGTCTTTTGCACTCGCATGCTGGGCTCCACCATCATTGGGGATGGGGATATTCATGAAGCCTCCTCCGCCTGTTATTTTTTAAATTTTCCACCACCATTCATGACTGGATATTGCAGGACTGGAGAGCTTTGATCTGATCCGTTGATTGTGGGATCGCTTAGCTCTGTTTATAGCATGCTGCTTTCACTATGTTGCAGCTTCCCCAGATTGGCATCTCATTTTTAGGTACGCCTGGTGCTGCTCCTGGCAAGCTCTTGTGCACTCCTCATTGAACCAGGGTTGGTCCCCTGGCTTGATGATAATGGTAGAGTGAGGGATATACTGAGCCATGAGGTTACAGATTGTGGTGGAATACGATTCTGCTGCTGCTGATAGCTTACAGTGCCTCATGGATACCCAGTTTTGAGCTGCTAGATCTGCTCTGAATCTATTCCATTTAACACGGTGGTAGTGTCTCACAACGCGGTAGAGGATATCTTCTGTGTGAAGATCAGTCCTTGTCTCCACAAGGACTGTGTGATGGTCGCTGCTGCCAATGCTGTCGTGGACAGATGCATCTGCGACAGGTAAATTGATGAGGATGAGGTCAAGTAGGTTTTTCCCTTGTGTTGGTTCTCTCACCACCTGCCACAGGCCCAGTCTGGCAGCTATGTCCTTCAGAACTCAGCCAGCTCGTAGTGTTGCTACCAAGCCACTCTTGGTGATGGACATTGAAGTCCCCCACCCAGAGTACATTCTGTGCCCTTGCTACCCTCAGTGCTTCTTCCAAGTGGTGTTCAACATGGAGGAGTACTGATTCATCAGCTGACAGAGGGCAGTAGGTGGTAATCTGCAGGAGGTTTCATTGATCATGTTTGACCTGAAGCCATGAGACTTCATGGAGTCAATATTGAGGACTCCCAGGGCCACTCCCTCCCGACTGTATACCACTGTGTTGCCACCTCTGGTGGGTCTGTCCTGCAGGTGGGACAGGAAATACCCAGGGGTGGTGATGGAGGAATCTGGGATATTGCCTGAAAGGTATGATTCTGTGAGTATAACTATATCAGACTGTTGCTTGACTAGTCTGTGGGACAGCTCTCCCAATTTTGGCATGTTCCCAGATGTTTGCGAGGAGGACTTTGCAGGGTTGACTGGGCTGGGTGTGCCGTTGTCGTGTCCGTAGCCGGTGCTGAGGTCGATGCTGGACCTCAGTCTGTCCGTGTTTATTTTTCTGATTGTTTTCTTTCGTGGTTTGGTACAACTGAGTGGCTTGCTGGGCCATTTCAGAGGGCAGTTAAGAGTCAACCACATTGCTGTGGTCTGGAGTCAGGTATAAGTTAGACCAGGTAGGAAGGCAGATTTCCTTCCCTAAAGGACATTAGGAAGATATAAATCAATGCTATTATTGTGTGGATGTTTTATGTGCTTGCATCATAGTCCTTGCTGGGTCATTTTAACACGGTTTAATCATGAGCGGTCAGTTTATAATTGGCACTGGGAGAGTGAGGAGAAAGGTAAGGAGAAAATTCTTTACCAAGAGGGTTGTTTTGCCACAGGCAGTGGTTGACGCAGAGACATTTTCATCTTTTGAAGGAAAACTGGAAAACATTTGAAGCAGAGGAAGATTTGGGGCTGTGGGGAGAGCGAGGCAATGGATTTGCTCTGGCAAAGAGCCAGCACTGGCACGATGGGCCCAATTGCCTCCTTCTGTGCTGCAAACGTCTTTGGTTCAACTCCTGTCTTAAAACAGTGCAGGGATGAAGTACGAGAACAGTGCTGATCCTAATTTCCCTTACTGCAGGATCATATCTCACTCTAACAATGAAATAGTGGAAGATTTAGAAGAGTTAGAAGGATTTGCTGATGGGCTTTAATGGAGAGAGGGGGTGGGAAGTCCGTGCAGAGCATAAATGCGGCATGGAGCAGTTGGGCTGAATGGCCTATTTCTGTGCCGTACATTCCATGTAATTCTGTGTAAGATTTTATGCTCAGGCTCGATCATTGGGAACTCGAAAGTAACAATTATATTTGATGACTCAGCCAAGCCTCACACCATTAAAGGCTGGAGACCACATTGGGCAGGGCCCACGACACCACTCGGACCAGGGCTCGAAATCAGCACCACTGGCAAAATGGAGCAGCTCAGAGCTTTCTGTACATTACAGACCGTCCATTCCGCGATTGTTCTGTTAGGAAATGGAAACCGACACTGTGTAAAGGGGGATTTGTAACCATACTCTGCAATTTGTTTTTAAACAGACTCTGTGTAATATGGGCGGTCTGCCGACAGATTCTGTTCCTCAAATGATAAGTGACGTCTGCCCCTAACCTCAGTCCAAACACGGCTGATGTCTGAGTTACAACCGAGTCTGACTGGGAGATGTGGTTTGGTGTTTATTCGAGCTCTGGCGTAATAGTGATCTATAGTACAGACACACCTGGGTCAGTGGGGCCAAGTTTCAGTTGAGTTTCTCCTGTTTTTTTTTTTAGAGCAACTGGTTTAGAATGGAGTATCTTAGAAATTTGAATTCTCGGCATTTAGTTTGCTCCAGTTCTAGTCAGTTAGAACAGTTTTAATTTGGAACAGAATTTTTTTTTCAAAAGGGGGTGTGTCTGGCCACTTATGCCTGTTTTCAAAGTTTAGGCAGTGAAAACTTACTACAAACTAACTGAGAATGGAGTAAGTGAAGATTTTTGTACGTTCGAAAAAACCTTGTCTACATTTTAGAAAATCAGGCGTAGGTTACAAATTAGGCGTCGGGAACGGCGGGGGGTGGGGGAGGGGTGGAGAGGGGGGGGAAGAGAAGTCATTAAATTCTACAATCAATCCTTAGTTATACTTATACAAATATTATATAAATAAATTCAACCTGAATAAAAATTTATAAGCAAAGAAAAGATTAAATAATCCATGTTCCGACCTGTGTGAAACAGCAGCAACCTTCAGGCAGGCCTTTCATGTTGGAGACAGGCAGGGGTGGTGTCAGTGTCTCGACGGCAGCCCCCACAGCAGCAACAAGCAGCCTTCGAGCTGAGCCGTGGTGCTTCAGGCAGGCCTTCATTCCGTTAGTGGCTGGCCGGCAGCCGAGGAAGCAACACGCACGCAGCTTTCGAAGGGGGTTGAGGCCATTCGGCCACGCGATAGGGGCGGCGTCAGTGGCTCGACGGCAGCCGAAGATACAGCAGCAGCTTTCGAGCTGTGAGGGGACTGAGGCCATTTGGCCAGGGAGAGGCAGCCACATAGACAGTTTTATACTTAAATTTGCATAATGGGTGCTGCATTGTCAACACCACGTATTATGCAATGGTTCGCCATCAATTCACTGCATAGGAGAGAATTCATTAGAGCTCACTGCACCAGGAATGTCGTAGCCCGTAGGCTGATGGGCAGGAGACCTTACCCACGTCGACAATATCGAGCCAGGCGCTCGTACCTGGACATGAGCGAGGCTGAGTGTGTGAAAAGGCTGCGTTCACTGAGATCTGTGATATGGTGAGAGCAGATTTGCAGTCCAAAAGCAGAATGCCAACTGCCCTGTCTGTTGCAGCGAAGGTAACAGCTGCACTTTCTTTCTATGCCTCGGGATCGTTTCAGGCTACAACTGGAGATGTGTGTGCCATCTCTCAATGTGCAATACATGCCTGCATTTACCAGGTCACAGCTGCACTGTATGTGCGAAGGAATGACTTCATCAATTTCCCAATGACCGCACAAGCGATCCATGAGAGGACTGCGGGCTTCTTCAGGATTGCCGGCTTCCCAAAGGTACAGGGCTGCATTGATTGTACCCACATAGCCTTGTGAGCACCTGTGGAGGATCCTGAGCAGTACCGAAATAGGAAAGGTTTCCACTCCATCGATGTGCAGCTCGTGTGTGACGACAAGCAGCGCATCATGTCAGTCGATGCGAGATTCCCTGGCAGCACCCACGATGCATTCATCCTACGCGACAGCGTTCTATCTGACATGTTTGAGCAGCAGCCAGAAGGGCAGAGCTGGCTACTGGGAGACAAAGGGTACGGCCTGACCACCTGGCTCATGACACCCCTACACGTGACACGGACAGAAGCTGACCGTCAATACAACATGGCGCACATTGCGACGCGCAGCATCATTGAGAGGACCATTGGCATATTGAAACAGCGTTTCCGATGCCTGGACCATTCCGGAGGACAGTTGCTATACTCTCCTCAGATTGTCGGTCACTTCACTGTTGTGTGCTGCATGCTTCATAACTTAGCCATCATGAAGCATCAGGAGCTGGTAATGGAACCAGAAGACCTACGTGAGGGTCCAGTGCGTGATGATTGTCTTACGGAAGAGCAGGATGTGGATGATAACGACGATCAGGAAAGCATGCAAGTGCCTGATGCCAGAGCACGAGGTCGGAGGAGGTCCGTCCATCGTGCCCCTTTAACGATTGCTCGAGCCTTGCGCCAGCAACTCATCCGTGAACGCTTTAACTACTGATGCCTGAGGGCTCTGCGATCACTGTTGCGCATGGACATGTTTATTCTTTGCAGTTGTTCCGACGTTGTGTTGTGTTAATGGAATATGAAACAGTTTTAATGAAAAAATATTTTATTGAAAAGTTAACGTCAGTCTAATAAAATATTTGTTGCATCAAACTATACTTTTTAATATGACTCTTGAAGATCACTTAAAAACATTAAGGTCACTTATTAACTTGTAAAGTTACAAAAGTTACAAAACAATCGCAATGTGAAAAATCTTACACTCTTAAGATCACTTAAACTTCAAGATCACTTTTTACGTGCAAAATTAAATAAGGTACAAAAAAATGTGAGAGCATTTACACTATAAGATCACTTAAAAACCATAAGGTCACTTATAAATTGTAAAGTTACAAAACTTACAAAACAATTTCAATTTGAAAAACGCTACTACAGCTACATCAAGAACAAGAACAAAAGCAGCAAAGAAAGGCTGCATCCATGTCTCATCCATATCTCAGTGAATGTTCACTTACTCATAGGGGTGTTATTTGATTGACCGGGCTGTGTGCCCTTATTGCAGCAGCTACCTCAACCAGGCCCTCCCTGATGGCCTGTGCCATCATTTGCAAGCCCTTCCTGACCGCCTATGCTGTCGATTGCACTCCCTCGGACATTCCCTCCCTAAGTTCCCGTGCCATTACTGCTATTTCTCCTGTCAGGACCGACAACTCTTCACCCACTGCACTGACGCCACCGATGAGTGATCGGGTAAGCTCATTGGTCTCCATACCCAACGCCACAACCTGAGCCGCATCTGTTGCACGCTGCATCTCAGGAGAGCGTGTCTCCAATCTCCTTCTCCTCTGCCTGGGTCTGCCTCGTGGCACCACTACACTGGGAGGCGCGGGCACGGACAGTGGGAAGCTCGGTGTTGCAAGCGGCACCACTACACAGGGAGGCGCGGGCTGGGACTGTGGGACGCTCTGTGTTCCAGACGGCAGAACTAGAGGGAGAGACTCGGGCTGGAATGCTGGGACGCTCTGTGTTGCAGACGGCAGTACTAGAGAGAGAGGCTCGGGCTGGGATGGTGGGGCGGTCGGTGTTCCAGACGACAGCATTCGAGTGCGAGCCATGGGCTGGGATGTTGGACGAATGAGTATAAACTGCTCCATGATATCAGCAGCAGCACTGGGACCCGCAGCGTCGGAATCAAAATCATAGTAGATGGAGCCAGAACCTATGCGGGAGGGAGGCGCAGGCTCGGATGGTAGTGCACTGACTGCAGAATGCTGCATTTTACCAGCAGCACCACTGGGACCCGCAACATCGGAAGCAAAACCATTGAAGGTGGAACCAAGACCTATGCTAAGGGTTGAAACTCTGATGCCCCTTGATGGGGGCTCATAAACATTCATTTGGAAGCTCTCCCCTGCAGACATTTCAGTCATCGCCGCCATCATCCAGTCTGGTTCGTCCGCATCTGGTTGTACTGGTTCTTGTTCTGTACCCTCAGGATCCTCAGGGTTGGCAGCAGCAGCAGCACCATCGTCATCATCATCATCATCGATATCATCATCATGTTATGCAAAATATATCAGAACAGTCAAATGTTTAACAGCAAGAGAGGGGGCCGGATGGATGGCATGAGTACTCTCACAAATAGCAGGTTAGGCAGCAGGTTGATTTAAAGGGCCACGATGCATTTTCAGGACTTACCCTCTTCCTCGTGTGCAGGCCCAGCTTGTGCTGTACTGATTGCTTTTCTCCATGTACCACTCATCATAGCAGCTACCCTTTGTTCCAAGGGTGTCAGTGGATGCAGATTGGGCATGCCTCCTCCTGTCCGAGTTGCCTTCCTTTTGTTGTGGGCCAATTTCTTCTGCAAAGAGTAAAATATAATTTTTTACAGAGTGTGTCAGTCTGCAAGGTGGGACATACAGATAGCCAGGTTACAATTACGATTAAATTAAAAATGGGAAATATTACTTACACTAACTACTTGACCAAGGTCATGCCATTTCTTTTTACACTGCCTTCCAGGTCTCATGGTATGCACCACTGCGCAGTAATCTTCTGCAACTTGGTTCCACCGTTTCTTCATTTCTTTTGGTGCCACTTTTATGCGACCCCTATTGCTGGTATCTAGCTCCTGCCATCTCTGCTCAATTACATTGACTAATATCTCTACTTCCTCATGCAAGAAATTCTTTGTTCTTGGTGGACGTTGATCCATTGCAAAGTTGAATTGGCACTCTTATTTCTCAAAACACACAGTCCTTAATTTGCAATCACCAATGCAGCAGCGGTTCTGCAAGTTTAGCAGTGAAAAGCTGAACTCACTGATTTCAGCAGGTGATTTATTCAACAGTGCTGCTTAAAGCATTCCCTCACACACAAAAATATCACAAAAATTAAATCACAAGCCTTTCCAGGGGTCCAAGAGACAAATCTTCACTTTTCCTCCAGTCCCTTTAAAAATGGCCGAGTGCCAATGTTTGTTTCACACTGCGTGTGTGTGCACGCTCCAACACGCATGCGCAGGGTTGCCGGCACGACATTGGCTCATTTGAATTAGACCCGCCCCCCACTGCTTAGGGAATCGGCGCGAGTGTCTGGCTCCACCCCCCGCTGTGATGTGCGCGCCGCGCCAAGCTGAGTTAGAGCTCCAAGGAGCCGGAGAATCTCGCAGTTTTTTCCTGCGCACTTTTAGGCGTGAAGAACAGGCGTCCAGCTCGGGGCTGCGCCGTTTTCAGCGCGGTCCTAAACTTGGGGCCAGTGAGTGGAGAGTTTCTAGGTGCAGTCTGTCAGGGCCATTACAGGGGGGGGGTTGCGTGTGTCAGATGCTCAAGTTGCAAACACAGATCCATAACAGCCGCTCCATGATACCCTCTGTTCAGGAATTTAACCCAACCAATCAGAGCTCTGCTAACTTCTCCATCGCAGCTTATCATCTTAACTAGCAGAAAATGAGCCTCTGAACACAATGCAAACAGAAATTATCTTTCTGATAATCTAAATGTGCTGATCAGAAACCTGTTGATTACAAGAAAAAAGATTTGCATATACCTTCCACAACCTCAGGACATTCCAAAGCATTTTACAGCCAATTAAGTCCTTTTTTTGAAGTGTAGTCACTGCTGTCGGAAACGTTGCAGTTTACGCTGAGCAAGGTCCCTCAAACAGCAGTATGAGAATGAGCAGATAATCTGTTTTAGTAATGTTGGTTGGGTGATAAATATTCACCAGGGCAGCGGGGATAACTCCCCTGCTCTTCTTCAAAATAGTGTGATGGGACCTTTAATGTCCACCTGAGTGGGTAGACGGGGCCTCGGCTAAACAGCTCATTCAAAAGACTTTTTCGGGTTGGCAGGCTGTAACTACAAGAATCAGTGCTGGGGCCTCAGCTGTTTAATGACTTAGATGAAGGAGTTGAGTGTAACATATCCAAGTTTCCTGATGATACAAAGTTAGGTGGGAAAGTAAGCTGTGAGGAGGACGCAAAAAGGCTGCAGAGGGATATAGACAGGTTGACTGAGTGGACAAGAACATGGCAAATGGAATAGAAGTGTGAAGTTAACCACTTTGGTAGGAAAAACAAAAATGCAGAATATCTTTTGAATGGTGAGAGACTGGGAAATGTTTGCACTCAGAGGAACCTGGGGGTCCTTGTACATGAATCACAGAAGTTAACAGGCAGGTATAGCAAGCAACTAGGAAAGCAAATGGTATGTTAGCTTTTGTTACAAAGGGATTAGAATATAAAAGTAAACATAAGAACATAAGAACATAAGAGTTTAGGTGATCCAATTGAAAAATATAAATTTCTTAAGGGGCATGACAGGGCTAATGCTGGGAAATCGTTTCCCCAGGCTGGGGAATCTAGAACACGGGATCACAGTCACAGAATAAGAGGTACGCTATTTAGGACTCAGATAAGCAGACATTTCCTCAAAGGGGTGTGAATCTTGGAATTCTCTACCCCAGAGAGCTGTGGATGCTCAGTTGTTGCATATATTCAAGATAGTGGTCGATACATTTTTGGGAACAAAGGGAATTAAGGGATATAGGAATACTGCGGGAAGGTGGGTTGAGGGAGAAAATTAGCCATGATCTTTCTGAATGGCGGAGCAGACTCAAGAGACCAAATGACCTACTTCAGCTTCTACTTTTTATGTTCTTATGTTTGTATGTTATGCCGGTGGTGGAGGGAGTGTATATTTAACCTGGGGGATGGATGGGGTGTCAACAAGCGATGTCTTATCCTGGATGGTGTTGCGCTTCTTGAAAGTGGAGAGTATTCCATCACACTCCTGACTTGTGCCTTGTAGATGGTGGAGAGGTTTTGGGATTCAGGAGGTGAGACACTCGCCACAGAATATCCAGCCTCTGACCTGCTCTTGTAGTCACATCATTTATATATCTGGTTGAGTTTTGTTTCTGATGAATGATGACCTCCCCTGGATGTTGATGATGTGAGATTCAACTATGGTAATGCCATTGAATATCAATAGAGGTGGTTAGAATCTGTTTGGAGATGGTCATTGCCTGGCGCTTGTGTGGTGCAATTGTTACTTGCCACTTATCAGCTTAAGCCTAGACGTTGTACCGGTCTTGCTGCATGTGGGCACGGACTGTTACAATATCTGTGGAATTGAGAATGGAGCGGAACACTGTGAAATCATGAGTGAACAGCCCTCCATCTCATGATGGAGAGTAGGTCATTGATGAAGCAGCTGAAGATAGTTGGGCCAAGAACACTGTCCTAGGAGGGTAAAGGACGGTTTTGAATTCAGTGCCTGGGGGGAGGTCAGTGAGGACAGGAGTGATTAGTGAGTAGGATGCCATGTGAGACAGAATGTGGATAATGGGTTCCGACTGAGTCTGTTATCGGTGAAGTTCAGGAGGCTGATGAGGAAAGGATTGTAGATGTCCATGGCCATGGTGATGAAGCTTTGGAGGAGAGTTCCAGCGGCACTGAGGATGAGGTGGGAATGGAGGCAGGCACTGTTTGGAAGGAGGAGTCACAACATCTGGTGGTGGGCTGGCTGTTTGTTTCAAGTTCAGCTCAGGGTCAAATAGGGTCAGTATGTACTGGAACCTAACGGGATGGCTTTGGTTTTTCCATCTTTGAAGCTGGTAAAGTTCTGGTTTGTCCAGAACTTGATGTAGATAAGAAATCAGAAATGCAGAAATATTGATACATTCCAAGCAACCATGGAAATATTGATACCTTCCAATGACCCTCTGCAAATATTGATATATTCCAAGCAAACCCATGAAACATAGAAACATAGAAAATAGGTGCAGGAGTAGGCCATTTGGCACTTCGAGCCTGCACCACCATTCGATAAGATCATGGCTGATCATTCCCTCAGTACCCCTTTCCTGCTTTCTCTCCATACACCTTGATCCCTTTAGCCGTAAGGGCCATATCCAACTCCCTCTTGAATATATCCAACGAACCGGCATCAACAACTCTCTGCGGCAGGGATTTCCACGGGTTAACAACTCTCTGAGTGAAGAAGTTTCTCCTCATCTCAGTCCTAAATGGCCTACTCCTTATCCGAAAACTGTGTTCCCTGGTTCTGGACTTCCCCAACATCAGGAACAATCTACCCGCATCTAACCTGTCCCGTCCCGTCAAATTCTTATATGTTTTTATGAGATCCCCACTCATCCTTCTAAACTCCAATGTATAAAGGCCCAGTTGATCCAGTCTCTCCTCATATGTCAGTCCGGCCATCCCGGGAATCAGTTTGGTGAACCTTCACTGCACTCCCTCAATAGTCCTTCCTCAGATTAGGAGACCAAAAGTGAACACAATAATCCAGGTAAGGCCTCACCAAGGCCCTGTACAACTGCAGTAAGACCTCCCTGCTCCTATACTCAAATCCCCTAGCTATGAAGGCCAACATCCCATTTGCCTTCTTTACCGCCTGCTGCACCTGTATGCCAACCTTCAATGACTGATGAACCATGACACCCAGGTCTCGTTGCACCTCCCCTTTTCCTAATCTGCCACCAGTCAGATAATATTCTGTCTTCGCGTTTTTGCCCCCAAAGTGGATAACCTCACATTATACTCCATCTGCCAAATTTCTGCCCACTCACTTAGCCTGTCTATGTCCTTTTGCAGATTTTGTGTGTCCTCCTCACACATTGCTTTTCCTCCCATCTTTGTACCATCGGCAAACTTGGCTACGTTACACTCAGTCCCTTCTTCCAAGTCGTTAATATAGATTGTAAATAGTTGAGGTCCCAGCAATGATTCCTGCGGCACCCCACTCATTGCCAACCCGAGAATGAACCAGAGAGCCCTACTCTCTATTTTCTGTTATTAGCCAATCCTCTATCCATGTTAATATATTACCACCAACCCAGTGAAATTTATCTTGTGCATTAACCTTTTATGTGGCACCTTGTCAAATGCCTTCTGGAAGTCCAAATATACCACATCCACTGGTTCCCCTTTATCCACCCTGTTGGTTACATCCTCAAAGAATTCTAGCAAATTTGTCAAACATGATTTCCCCTTCATAAATCCATGCTGACTCTGCCTGATCGAATTTTGCTTTTCCAAATGTCCTGCTACTGCTTCTTTAAGAATGGACTCCAACATCTTCCCAACCACAGATGTTAGGCTAACTGGTCTAAAATTTCCTGCTTTTTGTCTGCTTCCTTTTTTAAATAGGAGTGTTACATTTGCAGTTTTCCAATCTGGGACTTCCCCAGAATCTAGGGAATTTTAGTAAATTACAACCAATGCATCCACAATCCCTGCTGCTACTTCTCTTAAAACCCTAGGATGCAAGTCATCATGTCCAGTGGATTTATCTGCCTTTAGTCCCATTATCTTACTGAGTACCATCTCCTTAGTGATTGTGATTGTGTTAGGTTCCTCCCCCCCCTAGCTCCTTGACTATCCACTGTTGGAATATTGTTAGTGTCCTCTACCGTAAAGACTGATACAAAATATTTGTTCAGAGTTTCTGCCATCTCCATGTTCCCCATTACTAATTCCCCGGTCTCATCCTCTAAGGGACCAACATTTACTCTAGCCACTCTTTTCCTTTTTATATACGTATAAAAACCCTTGCTATCTGTTTTTATATTTCGTGCTCGTTTACTTTCATAGTCTATCTTCCCTTTCTTAATCATTTTTTAGTCATTCTTTTTTAGTCCTCCCAATCTTCTGTCCTCCCACTAGTTTTGGCCACATTTTAATTGGATACCGTCCTTTATTTCTTTAGTTAGCCACGGATGGCTCTCTTTTCTCTTACACCCTTTCCTCCTCACTGGAATATATTTTTCTTGAGAGTTGTGAAATATTTCCTTAAATGTACACCACTGTTCATCAACCGTCCTACACTTTAATCTGTTTTCCCAGTCTACTTTAGCCAACTCTGCTCTCATACCTTCATAGTCTCCTTTATTTTAGCTTAGTACGCTGGTTAGAGATCCAATTTTCTCACCCTCCATCTGAATTTGAAATTCAATCAATCTATGATCACTCATTCCAAGGGGATCCTTTACTTGGAGATTGTTTATCAATCCTGTCTCATTACACAGGACCAGATCTAAGATAGCCTGCCCCCTGGTTGGTTCCGTTACATACTGTTTAAGGAACCCGTTCCTTATGCACGCGATGAACTGTTCCTCAAGGCTACCCTGACCAATTTGATTTGTCCAATCAACATGGAGGTTAAAATCACCCATGATTAGTGCTATTCCCTTTTTACAAGCCCCCACAATTTCCTGATTTATGCTCCGACCAACAGAGTTGCTGCTGTTAGGGGCCTATAGACTATGCCCACCAGTGACTTTTTCCCCTTATTATTCCTTATCTCCACCCAAACTGTTTCAACATCCTGATCATTTGAGCCAATATTGTTTCTCACTATTGCAGTGATTCCATCCTTTATCAACACCTCCTTTTCCTTTCTGTCTGTCCCTCCGGATTGTCATTTACCTCTGAATATTTAATTCCCAGTCCTGGTTACCTTGCAACCAGGTCTCTGTAATAGCTATCAGATCATACCCATTTGTCTCAATTTGTGCCTTCAACTCATCTATTTTGTTAGAAATGCTACGTGCATTTAGACAAAGTGCATTTAAATTTGTTTTTTTTACCCTTTTTTCCTGCTTGTTTCCTCTTTCCTTCATACTTACTTTTTTTTATCTTTGCTTTCTAATTTCAGCTTTTCTTCTCTCCCTACTGAATCTATTTTCAGGTTCCCATCTCCCTGCCAAGCTAGTTTAAACCCTTCCCAACAACACTAGCAAACCACCCCGCCAGGATATTGGTCCCAGCTCTGTTGAGGTATAACCCGTCCGGCTTGTACAGATCCCACCTCCCCCAAAAGCGGTCCCAATGCCTCAGAAAACTAAAGCCCACCCACCTGCACCATCTCTCCAGCCATGTATTCATCTGCTCTATCCTTCTATTTCTATACTCACTAGCTCATGGCACTGGGAGTAATCCGGAAATTACTACCTTTGAGGTCCTGCTTTTTAATCTCTTGCCTAGCTCCCTAAACTCTGCCTGCAGGACCTCATCCCTCTTCCTACCTACGTCATTGGTACCAATGTGGACCACGACCTCTGGCTGTTCACCCTCTTCCCCCAGAATGACCTCCAGCCACTTTGTGACATCCTTGATCCTGACACCAGGGAGGCAAAACCATCCTGGAGTCACGTCTGCAGCTGCAGAAACGCCTGTCTTCTCCCCTGACTATCGAATCCCCTACCATTATAGCTCTTCCATTCTTCTTCCTCTCCCCCCCTGTGCAGCTGAGCCACCCGTGATGCCATGGACTTGGCTCAGGCTGCACTCCCCAGAGCCACCATCGCCCTCACCGGTACTCAGAACAGGGTACTGGTTGGAAAGCGAGATGGACTCAGGAGACTCCTCCACTACCTGCCTAGACATCCTCTTCTGTCCAGGGGTCACCCACTCCCTATCTGCCTGCACACTCTTAAACTGTGGGGTGACCGCCTCTAGAAATGTGCTATCCACGTAGCTCTCAGTCTCGCGGATGCACCGCAGTGACTCCAGCTGCTGCTCAAGCTCCAAAACACGGAGCTCAAGTTGGTGCAGCTCAGCTAGAGACACCTCATGCACACGTGGTCATCCAGGCTGCGCAAAGCATCCAGGATTTCCCACATGCCACAGGATGTGCAATCCACGGGACTACCCTGCCATGCCTCTAGTTACATTCGCAACTATCGAGTAGATGTAAACTCTAAACCTTAGCAAAACACAGCCAGCCGCTACTCAGCAAACAGCTGATTTAGTTCATTGGTTCTCCTTAGATAATAAAGATCACATATATTTAATTGTAGTTCCTAACTTATAACAGTGCCCAAGGTTTCTTAAAGAAAAGAAAGAAAAGAAAAAGAAAAAATACTCACCAATCCACCAGCCAATCACTTACCTGCTTGGCTGTGACGTCACACTTTGATTTTAATTGTTTTTTCTTTGTTCTTTTACCCTGCTGCAGCTGGCTGCTCCCGATCTGCCGCTGCTCCAAACTGCCCACCCTTTGTACTTCCTCGGCATATATTGCGACATTCCAATGATCCTCTGCAAATACTTAGATATGTCAAAGGGCCTCTGCAAATATTGATACAGCCCAATGACACTCTTGAAATATTGATACTTTCAAGGAACCTCTGCAAATAATGATACATTCCATTGACTTTCTGCAAAAATTGATACATTCCAAAGGCTTTCTGCAAAAATTGATGCATTCCAATAACCCTCTGCAAATATTGATAAATTCCAAGGGACCCCCTGAAAACATTGATACATTCCAAGGGACCCTCTGCAAATATTGATACATTCCAATGACCCTCTGCAATTATTGATACTTTCAAGGAAACTCTACAAATATTGATACATTCCAAGATACTGCAAATATTGATACATTCCAAGATACTGCAAATATTGATACATTCCAAGGGACTCTGTGCAAATATTGATACGTTCCAAGATGCTGTAATTATTGATACACTTCTGTCATAACTTGGCACAAGTGCTTTGTGTAACAAGGTGGGGAGCACAAGTATGACCACTGATACACCATCAGTGCCCACACATTCCAGGTGGCTCAATAATTGTGCAACTATTCACTACTGCGGGCAAAGTGGGGGAATTACCTCAACTCACTTCACATGCCAGCTTCTAAGGAATCACCGGGTGAGGGGGACCTTGTGTGGGGAGTCCCCGCTCGTGGTATCCCTCCTCTCCTCGATGATGTTGGTCTTGTACAAAGGGTTATCTGAGGCTCCACCCTTTGGAAGTCAAGTTGGAAACTCCTATCAATCTGATGCACCTAGGGGTTTGCTACATAGGGTTACATAGGATGTACAGCACAGAAACAGGCCATTCGGCCCAACCAATCCATTCCAGTGTTTTTGCTCCACTCGAGCCTCCTCCCGTCTTTCCTCATCTAAAACTATCAGCATAACCTTCTATTCCCTTCTCCCTCATATGCCTGTCTAGCCTCCCCTTAAATTCATCTACATTATTCACTTCAACCACACCCTGCGGTAGCGAGTTCCACATTCTCACCACTCTCTGGGTAAAGGAGTTTCTTCTGAATTCCCGATTGGATTTCTTGGTGACTATCTTATATTGATGGCCTCTAGTTATGCTCTTCCCCACAAGTGGAAACATTGTCTCCGTATCCACTCTATCAAAATCGCTCATCATTTTAAAGACCTCTGTTAGGTCACCCCTCAGCCTTCTTTTTTCAAGATAAAAGAGACCCAGCCTTTTCATCCTTTCCTCATGTGTATACCCTCACATTTCTGGTATCATCCTTGTAAATCTTCTCTGAACCCTCTCCAGTGCTTCCATATCCTTTTTATAATATGGCGACCAGAACTGTACGCAGAACAGGTGCAGCGCCTAAGACCCGAAACCCTCGGGACCGAGGCCATTCCGGATTCTGGGTTTTTCTGGACTTTCAATTTGCTTTCTGCCCAGGTTTGAGTATTTCCGGATTTCGGAACATCTGAAAGGAGGGAGGGGGGGGGGGCGCGGTGGTGGATTCCCACCAAGAAGCTGTTCGGGCTGCCTGGCCCCGCTGCCAAGGATGTTGTCGGGCGGGGCTCTGCCGGAAGGTTGTTGTCGGGTGGTCCCCGCCGAGGATGATGTCGGCAGGTAGGCCCCGCCCAGGAGGTCATCGTCAGGTGGGCCCCGCCGAGGAGATCATCATCGGGTGGGTTGGTGAGGAGACCTCGAGGTAAGGGCAGCGATGTTGAGGTGAGCGGGGCTGGGTGAGCTGTAGCGAGGCCCAAGGTTGGGCAGCAACGGGGCCCCGAGGTGGGCAGGGTCATCGAGTCCAAATTTCCAGAACATTTTACAGATTCTGGACGACCCTACCACCAATCGTCCTGGAGTCTGGATTCCGGAACATTCCGGATTCTGGACTCCGGATTCTCGATGCTGCACCTGTACTCTAAGGCCCTGGAATTGGTGGAAGCTAAGTTCTGCCCAAAGGACCGCTGAGATCCTGACGGTACTTTGGCCGGAAGTTTCATGGAAAAATCTTGGAAAGTCCGCCCGGCGGCAAAAATGGGACTTACGCCCTGAATCTGGGCGGCAGCGGGAGGTAGTTCCCATTCTCGGCGGCAAATGCAATCCTCAGCTAAGTACGAGGGCGGAACTGATAAAATTAAACATTTTCACAAAATTAAAAAAACACTAGAAATCCTTCAGCGGACCCCATCCACCCGAATCCCTGCAAAAGAAATAAAGAAAAGAACTGCACTTACCTTTTATTGCAGGTCTTCATACTTACCGTTGAGGTTAGACCTGCCTTCACGCGGCGGGCTTGTCCCCTGCTGGAGCGGAGGACCGCCCGGACCAAACTGTCAGCATTTACAATCATTCTCTCTGAAACTGACCCGAACTTCAGGATGTTGCGCATCTAAACGCGGAAATCCTGACGTTGCGGTCAGTCATTCAACACTCTGACACAGGCGACGCTGTGGATGCCCTACCACCGACCCCACCCCGTATTGCCGGCAATCAGTGAAATCAGTGCAGCTTTCCCACGCTAATTTTGCTGTTAAACACTCCATGAAATGTTAAGCCTTGTTAGATTAGGTGTAACTGGGGTTTTGACCAACAGTGTATTGACTGCAAAAAAAAAATCACGATTCCTTAATTTCCTGTGAGAGGCTTTGTTTCACGTTGACTGTTTAATGAGCTTTCCTGTCTCTATCTCTATCCCATTCTGCCCTTTCCCCGCAGGATCCACTTATCTCTTCTTCCGAGGACCAGGAGATGTCACCACTCTGCAATGCAACGTGCCCACCGGTGCTGGGAATAAAGTAACCTTGTGCAGCTCCAGTGATCCCGGGTCAGGAATGGGTGAAATAAAATGTCAGCACCCAAAGAACGAGAAGCCATGTGATGAAAATATCGGTCCTCAAGGGAGAAAAGGATACAGTGAGCCAGAGTGTACGAAATGCAAATTAAATGACGACCAAACAGAGTCTCTGACATTCGCTGTGAAGATGATTAACTCGATGGTGTTTACCTGCATGGCTCAGGATTGCACAGAAGGAGGGGCATTGGAGTGTCCGTCCTGGCTCACACTGTCACAGCCGGGATGTGAAAACCACGACTTGTTCTTTGTGATAACCCAGGATGGTAGGTGCACTGGGGCAGTACCGCGGTAGGGATCGGGACAGTATCGGGGGCGGGGAGGGATCGGGACAGATATTCGGGAAGTATCGGGGGAGCGATCGGCAAGGTATTGCGAGAACATATAATGTAAGGTATTAGGTGAGACATTAGGGGAGATTTTTGGAGGCGTTGGGGAGATACTGGAGGAGGTTTTAGTGCGGATAGCTGTCATTGGGAAAATGTTAGAGCCTTTATTAAGATGAAATTACCGCGTATGCAGATAAAGAGTAAATAGTGAGAAGTAGCTAGCACGGGTTTCAAACTGTCCAGGAGGTAACAGACATGGTAAGTGGGGGAATGCAGTGGATGTAGTGTACATGACCTAGTGTATAAGACCTAGCTCTGCCAAGCCAGTGTGGCGGTTGGTGTGCAACCGCCAGCACACATTAAAACAATCGACGCACAGGAATCTTCCATCCTTCACAGTGTAGTTCGGACCTGCAATATTAGGTTCTTCATTGAAACACCCGTGAACTTTTTGACGTGGAAGCAAGTCATCCTCGATTGGAGGGACTGCCTATGATGATGAGTGTACATGGTCTTTAGGAAATTCTTTGATAAAGTCACACTAGAGATGATTATATTAACAAATATTATTTTCAATGTTGTTTATAGATTCAGCTGATATATCTTCTATTGAAGAAAACTCCTTGTCGCTGACACTGTCAGAGGGAGAGAATGTGACTTTACCCTGCCAGTATGAGAATATAAAACTACTCGCCTTCACTCTGTTTTGGTTTAGATCTGGAAACGTCAATAAGTGTCTGCACTCTGTTTTCATTGACTCTCAGGGGCCATATTCTAACCCACTCTGTTGTGTGGATAGAGAGTCGTCACAAAGAATCTCTAACCAAAGCTCACACAATCCTTTGGTTAGCCGCCAGTCTCATAACCTTACTATTCACTCAGCGGGCCTGGTGGACACTGGGAGGTATCTCTGTGCTGTACACAGTCAGGATTCGGGGAAACATGTCTGGAAGATTGCAGCAAACATCTCCCTTGTGACAGAGCCCAGTGCAGAAACTTCAGACACTCCCACCTCAACATCTGGAATATCTTTAGTGACCAGCAGCATAACTCATAGTAAGTGATACAATCCAGAATATGATGTGAACCATTTAATATCAATAATTCAATATAAATAATATAAATAATTCTTTCAGGCAATGTCCCATATGTGAGATTCCAAATCAATTGTCTAGTTTTGTACCCATTAGACGTTGGTTCGATTTTCTTCCTTCGCAATTGCACTTTTCCAGATTGTAACCGGAAAAGTATGTTCCTCGGCCCAGGTAACCAGTGTGATCAGCTGTACATATAAGACGGCATTGTACAAACTGAACTTAATGTTGCTTCTCCTCTGCATTTCCAGACCCTGCCACCGCTGTGAACGTAGCCATAGTGTGTCTGATTGTACTCATTTGCATTGTTGGGATAGTTTGCATTATTGGGGTCGTTTGCCGAAGGAAATGACAATCTGCCAAAGGTAAAGGTAAGCAAGAGCGTTAAAATGTTTGATCTAAATCTATAAAATTGTAAGAGCAGACTCCTTACATAGATTCTTACATTTATCTTTCCCATCTTACTGTTGTGAAGAATCCTCAGCACCAGGACCCAGGTAGGGCTGGGATTCGATCAGTTTTTGGGCAGACTTTCTGTATAATTTTGCTCATTTAATGGAACATTTACAGGTTACTTTTCTTTGCTAACTGTAGGGCCGGTGATGTGCAGCTGACACAAGTGGCTGAATGTAAGTGACTAGAATTGCTGGCCAGCTCTTCCGATCCTGGCCCTTTGAGAGTTGAAACTAAAAGCACACATGGTGTTCCCGCCTTTCTGTCCAGGTTTCCCGTACTCTGTGGTTCCCAGGAAGGATCAGAGCGATGACAACGAGCCTGTTGCGTACTCGGTGACAAGAGTTCCAACGCCGTCGAGCCAGCCAAGGCCTGGTGAAGGAATGGAGAGCACTGGCCCAAACATTGACTCTACAGAGCATGTGTACTGTTTGATCAAAGAGTCAGTGGTCAAAGGGTAAGCAGAGTGACAGCTGTCACCCCTCGGCTACAGTCAACACTGACCACAACTTTGTTTTAGGATGGAGGGTTAGAAGATTGTTAATGTAATGAAGGTGAGGGGAGCCCATGCTAGCAAATGGGTTACTTTTCCACTTTGGCCACACAGTATCACTTGGAGCACTCCAGATTAGGCACAGCGTAAAACTCCCTCTGGACTGTCCCAACAATGTTCCTCAACTCCAAGGTCAGGAGAGAGGTCAGACATCTTCACTTCTCACACCTCCTGTACTATTTGAGTGGAAGGGCCAATTTAGAGGTAGTTTTGTACTGTGGCTCACATGAGCTGCAAACTGGATCGAGAGGACCAAACTCATCGCAGATCCCTGAAAGTAGCAGGCCAGGTGGATAAGGTGGTTAAAAAGGCATACAGAATGCTTGCCTTTATTGGCCGGGGCATAGACTATAAGAGCAGGGAGGTTATGCTTAAATTGTATAATACTTTGGTTAGGTCACAGCTGGAGTCCTGCGTGCAGTTCTGGTCGCCGTATTATAGGAAGAACATGATTGCATTAGAGAGGGTGCAGAGGAGATTTACTAGGATATTGCCTGGAATGGAGAATTTTAGCTATGAGGAGAGATTGGATAGGCTGGGTTTGTTCTCATTGGAACAAAGGAGGCTGACAGGAGACCGCATTGAGGTGTACAAAATTTTGAGGGGCCTGGATATAGTGGATAGCAAGGCCTATTTCCCTTGGTGGAGGTGTCTATTATGAGGGGGCATAGCTTTAAGGTGGTGGAAGGTTTAGAGGGGATTTGAGGGGAAGCATTCTTCACGCAGAGGGTTGTGGGGGTCTGGAGCTCACTGGCTGGAAGGGTGGTGGATGCAGAAACCCTCACCACATTTAAAAGTTGCTCGGATGGATACTTAAAATGCCGTAACCTGCAGGGTTACGGAACTAGAGCTGTTCAGTGGGATTAGACTGGAAAACCTCTTGTTGGCTGGCGCAGATATGATGGTAAGTACTGCAGGGAATCGAATACGGCTGGAGTGATCTCCTGGACTAGTTTTGATCACCAGGATGGGTCGGAGAGGAATTTTCCCAGATTTTTATTTCCCCAATTGACCTGGTTTTTGCCTCTCCCAGGAGATCACATGGCTCCGGTTGGGGTGGAGTGTAGAATGTCGCAGTTGTGTGGGGCGGACTGATTGGGCTGGGTGCTCTTTACCTTTCCGCCATTGTTCATTGTTCAAAGGTTTATATGTAACCTTCAGGGCTGCTGAACGAGGGCCGTGTGGCTCTTTGTCGGACACGATGGGTCGAAATAGCCTCCTTCTGCGCTGTAAATTTCTATGTTTCTATCTTTCTAAGTGAAAGTGATAGTCAGTCAGAAACAGACAGAGAGACAGATAGATATTGAAAGAGGACTTTTATTACCAATAGTCTGGACTTGATTTGAGAACAGATCCTAAAATATGAATGGGCCGTACTAATCTATTCCACCACCCAGGACAAAACATTTCCAGGTTTTGCATCCAATCTCACAACCGGACAGTTCTAAGTCAGGGTTCGATGGCCCGAAGCTGTGTAAAGCATTTTGCCCTCTGACCTGATAGTGCTCCTTTATCCCAACATCAGAATAGCATCACTGTGCCAGTATGAAGTTATTTAAAAAATAAACTTCTCAGGACAATATTTTGGCTTACTTGACCATAATGATCAATTTTGTCCAAATATTTTACTGAATGATTGGCGGTTTTAGGCAAGGAATTGGATTGAGACTGAAAACTCTTTGCAGAGAGGACTGCTTACATAGCAGACTCAGAGAGATAAAGAGAGAGAGTGAGAGAGAGAGACAAGGAGTCAAGAACAGAGAGTGACAGAGAGAAAGATAAAGAGAGAGAGAGAGCAACACGGAGAGAGAAAGAGAGACAGACAGAAATAGACAATGAGATGGGGATGCAGATGGGGATGAAATGACAGACGGAGAACAAGAAACAGAGACAGAGAGACAGACACAGAGAGACATGGAGGGAGACAGTGAGATAGACAGAGGGAGCGAGACAACGAGAGAGACGGAGACGGGCAGAGAGAGACAGCGAAAGAGAGAGAGACAGAGACAGAGACAGAGGGAGCAAGAGAGAGAGAGAGGCATAGAGAGAGACGGAGATAGGCAGAGAGAGAGAGAGACAGGGAGAGAGAGACGGAGACAGACAGAGATAGCGAGAAAGAGAGAGAGTCAGCGAGACAGGCAGAGAGAGACAGAGACAGGCAGAGAGACAGAGAGAGAGAGAGAGAGAGAGAGAGAAGGAGGCTGGCAGAGAGAGAGACAGGGAGAGAGACCATGCGAGAGAGAGACAGATGGAGAGAAAGAGAAAGAAACAGAAAGAGAATCGGTGATGCAATCCGAGAGTCAGAGAGTGACAGACAGAATCAGGGAAAATGAATGAGGGAATTTCAGGCTGGGTTAGACTCAAATCCAGGCCAGTGGGGAGAAAGTGACTGAATGTAGTTTCCACTTACAGCCGTTTAATATTGTTTGAATCATATGTTACTCATTTTTCACACGTTTAATTTTCTGTTTTCCCAGTGATGACGGCAAAACTGAAATCCAGGCAGTAAAATGTAAGTCATGGCAATCTTTCAGTATCTTTCATTATCTGTCCCCACATGGAAGTGAAACCCATCAAACGCAATCTCCTCTTAATTTCTAGGCAGAGACCGCACGGACCATATACCGCAGGTTGAAACCTCTTTAGCCATTGAATTCAAATCAGACGGCCAATCGCAGCCCAAAGAGGACAGTAAGGAGGATCCCTTTGCTCTGTCTAATGAGCAGACTTATTCTTTGATAGGTTGCCCGGGGACAGGGAGCCCAGGAGACACAGAGACAAGGTCTCGGCTGGAGGAAGATGATCCACAACCTGGCCCGTTAGAGATGGAAGAAAATCCTATTTATGCTAAAATAGAGGAAGCCTGAATGTGATTGAGTAATGGGAGAAAGGCAACGGATAACTTGGTTAAACTCATTGTGGTACTAGATTTTAAAATATATATTTTACACTGGGTATTGAACACTTTCCCACTGCAGACCCCCAGGGTGGGGGAGAATTCGACATTGTTGCACTGGATTTCTGGATGGATCATGGGTGCAAAAGAGGTCCAATTTAGGAGGCCAACCCACCATGCCCGAGTAGTGTCGGAAACATGTTTGATGCCATATTGGTTTGGGCCTGTAGAGGAGTCCCTGATGTAGGCGTTAGGCTCCTTTGAATATGCTAATAAGGGGCCTACCACTTGTTCCAGGATCCAAACCGGCCATTATCACATTGCTGTTTGTGGGACCTTGCTGTGTGCAAATTAGCTGCTACTTTTCCTAAATTACAACAGTGACTAAACTTCAAAAAATACTGAATTCGCTGTAAAGTGCTTTGCGATCTCCAGAGGTCATGAAAGGCACTCGATAAATGCAAGTCTTTCAATTCATTCATTAATTTTGAGGGAAGGGAAACCACGCAGAATACAGGTGGACAACCGACGCTCGTTGAACACAAGTGCGTTTTCACAGATTGTAACATTGAAGCTGCTTGAAGCGCAGGATTGTGTGCCGAGAAATCTTCTCCCAATGTTTCACAAATGATATAAAGCCGCTGGTGGCAGCTCCTTGCCTTTCCCGGTTTGTTCTGAGTTTTTGTGGCGACCGACACAGAACACGGAGACAGACTCAATGTGAGTTTCCACTCTCACCGACACCGGACGAGGGCGATGGGAACCCACGGTTGAAGAATATAACTGTAACACATTCGACGTGAAATTGGTCCTCGCCAGTTTCGACTTTGATGGAAATGAAATTCGGGCTCGGTGTGAAACGTGCGCTCGATTCGCGATGAGCTTCACACTGCTGGCGAAGAGCAACTTCACCCCCTTGGACTCTGCTTAGATAGAACAACGCATCGCTGGTGTGTAATACGCAAAATGGAACTTGTGTGATTGGAAGTCATTCAATAAACACTGTTTAAAAATTATAACTAAATGACGAGCTGTGTCATCTGTCCAGCAGGAATTTTATGGCTAACTAATTGAATGAATGAACTGATCTCAGTGAGGACACTGCATTTAGACTCAAGGGGAAGTGGGAGGAGGGAGGGGGAGTGGGGAGAGTGGGAGTGAGGAGGGTTTGAGGGGATTGGGAGGGAGGAGTGAGTGGGCAGTGGGGAGTGGGAGGGAAGGGGGAGTGGGAGGGAGAGTGGGGAGTGAAGAGGGTGTGAGGGAAGGGGCAGTGGAGAATGATAGGCTAGGGGGAATGGGAGGGTGGAGTGGGGGGAGTGGGAGTGAGGAGGGTGTGGGGGGAGTGGGTGGGAGGGGGAGTGGAAGCAAATTTATGAGGACGCTGAGGGAAGTTCATGATTGTGTAAGAGAAAGTTTGGTATAAATTGTCAGCCCCCAGCAGATCGCTAAAGAGTATTTTTAAAAGCATAAAACATTTCAATGTTGAAATGTTGAACAATACATGTCTATCAGTAAGATAAAAGGACTTTCACGCGAGAGTCACCAATCCCACACTCCTTGAGGGCAGCCATGCTCAAACGGGTCAGGGGTTAGCTCTGTGACCCTCTGCTCAATTGTGTCTCCTTGAAGCAGAGCTCACTCTGACGGCAGGTTGGGGGGGAGGGGGTGGGAGGGGACAGAGTCAGTGAATTAACCCTCATAACCCTGGCATTTGCCTCATTGTCCAGCCCTTGGCTTCAGCACGATCTCTGAAACAATGGGTGCCATTTGCAATATGAGCACCACACGCAAGGACTGGTGTGTAGCAAATCCAAACGAACTCAGTACGGAAATGGAAGGAAGCGTGTGATGATTGGAAATTTTAATTGATGGGAGCAAGTCTAAAAGGCTCAGCTATTTACAGCTTGTTAGTAGAAGCGGGTGTGAGCAGAAATGCCAACCGCACTGTCGCATAAATCAAACGATGAACTCTTAAAAATCATGAGGTTTGCTATACAAATCATGAGTTGCTATTTTTTCCCTGACCCCTTGCTTACCTTTGATCCTAGACAGGAAGCGCAGTCCGTGACCTTTGCTCGCAGACAGGAAGCGCATTCAGCCGTCACTAACCGATTACTGACATAAGAAATAGGAGCAGGAGTGGGTGGATTGATGGCCCCGCTGTCTCGCTCTCCTTATCACCGTTACTCCTCCCGCAGCAAAATTTTTACTTCAGGCACCAGGAGGTGATTTCTGTTCCCACTGCAAATCCGAATAGTTGGCTGAAGAAGATTAAAAACAATCTCCCACCCATTGGATACCTGAAGTCCACCCAACTCAAATTCACGAGCGAGCATCAAAAGGGCCTCTAAAACTCCCACCGGGATTGGTTGGGAACCTTATTTCAAATCTGCAAGGCTATGGGAACAAATTGGATAGCTCTTTCAACCCACGGGCACAGGCACGATGGGCTGAATGGACTCTTTCACTGTCTTTCGGATGAGACGTGAAACTGAGGTCCCGTCTGCCCTCTCAGGTGGACGCGAAAGATCCCACTGCACTATTTCAAAGAAGAGCAGGGGAGTTCTCCCGATGTCCTAGCCAACACTTATTTCAATCAAAATAACTAAAGACAGAGGATCTGGTCATTATCACATTGCTGTTTGTCAGACCTTGCTGCATGCAATTTGGCTGTCGTGTTCCGTACATTACAACAGTGACTACACTTAGAAATGGTACTTCGTTGGCTGCAGAGCGGTTTGAGATGCCCTGAGGTCAGGCAAGGCGAGCTATAAATACAAGTCTGTCTGTCTTTCTTTCTAGCTTTTTTCTTTTCTGTCTTCATCCTACTCCGTAGACCATGTACAAGTTGCTCTATCTTAGAAATCCCCTATTTCAATCTCTCAACCATTGGTGGCCGTGCCTTCAACTGCCAAGGCACTAAGCTCTGGAGTTCTCTCCTGTGGCCGGGATTACACCACAGGAAAACTTTCTGTCTATTATTGCTCACTGACCCCCAAAGTAACCAAGGAACACACTTTGTTCCTGACCAATTACATTCTGTTTCAAAACTGAAAATGCTGGAAATCTCAGCGGGTCAGAGAGAAACAGAGTTGACGTTTCGGGTCTGTGACCCTTCGTCAGAACTGGAAAAGTTCGAGATGTAACAGATTCTTAAGGAAGTGCAGGTGGAGGGGAGGAAAGAACAAAAGGGAAGGTCTGTGATAGGGTGGAAGGCAGGAGAGATTAAGAGAGAAAAGGGACGATGGTCAAAAATGAGATGGTAATGGAACAAGTTAAGAAACAAAAGATGAGTCTAGATCGGGTGTGATTGGTGGAATCATCACCAGCTGCCATGGGAAAGAGAAAAAAAGTGGAGGATTTAAAAAAAGGTAACTATTTGTACTGCACTTTTTTTGACAGACATGCGACAAGCCCCGCCCTCTGTCAAGCTCTGCCCCCTCCCCCGCCCCCGAATCATTCCCTCCACGTGGTGCAAAGAAGCAGGACCTGAGGCCCGAGATTCCGCTGAGGTCCCGACTCTCCCTCCCCCGACTCTCCCTCCCCTATCCCCCCTGACGGCCTAGAACGGCGGCCGTGGGGGCTGAGAGTGGTGGCCGTGGGACCGAGAGCGGTGGCAGTGAGCAGAAAAGCAGCGGGCGCGAGAGAGACTGGGGAAGAGAGAGAGTCTGGGGGGCAAGGAAGATTGGGAGGGAGAGGCTGGGGGGAGAGCGCGAGAGAGGCTGGGGGGAGAGAGAGACATGAGCGAGAGAGAGAGGCTGGGGGAGAGAGAGAGAGGCTAGGGGAGAAAGAGAAGCTGGGGAAGAGAGGCTGGGAGAGAGAGAGTCTGGGGAGCGAGAGAGTCTGCAGAGAGAGAGAGAGGCTGGAGGGAGGGAGAGAGAGAGAGAGAGAGAGGCTGCAGTGAGAGAGAGGCTGGGGGGAGAGAGCGAGAGAGGCTGGGGGAGAGAGCGAGAGGGGCTGGGGGGGGGAGTGAGAGAGGCTGGGGAAGAGAGAGAGAGAGAGACACTGGGGGGGAGAGAGAGATGCTGGTGGAGAGAGAGAGGCTTGGGTGAGAGAGGCTGGGCGCGTGAGAGATCGAGAGGCTGGGGGAGAGTGAAAGAGGCTGGAGGAGAGAGAGAGAGGCTTGGGAGAGAGAGAGAGGCTGGGGGGGAGAGAGAGAGAGAGCGGCTGGGGGGAGAGAGAGAGGCTAGGAGAGAGAGAGAGGCTGGGGGAGAGAGAGAGAGAGAGAAGCTGGGGGAGAGAGATCCTGGGGAGAGAGAGAGAGTCTGCAGAGAGAGATAGAGAGAGAGGCTAGGTGAGAGAGACTGAGGCTGGGGGAGAGAGAGAGAGAGGCTGGGGGAGAGAGAGAGAGACAGAGGCTGGGGGAAAGAGAGTCTGGGGAGAGAGAGAGAGAGTCTGCAGAGAGAGAGAGAGGCTGGAGGGAGAGAGAGAGAGAGAGGCTGCGGTGAGAGAGAGGCTGGGGGGAGAGAGCGAGGGGCTGGGGGGGGAGAGCGAGAGAGGCTGGGGGGAGATAGCGAGAGAGGCTGGGGGAGAGAGCGAGAGAGGCTGGGGGAGAGAGAGAGAGGCTGCGGTGAGAGAGAGGCTGGGGGGAGAGAGCGAGAGGGGCTGCGGGGAGAGAGCGAGAGAGGCTGGGGGGAGAGAGCGAGAGAGGCTGGGGGGAGAGAGAGAGGGGGGCTGGGGAAGAGAGAGAGAGACGCTGGGGGGGAGAGAGAGATGTTGGGGGAGAGAAAGAGAGAGATGGGGGAGAGAGAGGCTGGGGAAGAGAGATAGAGGGGCTGGGAGAGAGTGTGAGAGGCTGGAGGAGAGAGAGAGAGGTTTGGGAGAGAGAGAGAGGCTGGGGGGGAGAGAGAGAGGCTTGGGAGAGAGAGAGAGGCTGGGGGAGAGTGAGAGAGGCTTGGGAGAGAGAGAGAGGCTGCGGGGGAGAGAAAGAGTCTGGGGGAGAGAGATAGAGGGGCTGGGGGAGAGAGAGAGGTTTGGGAGAGAGAGAGAGGCTGGGGGAGAGTGAGAGAGGCTTGGGAGAGAGAGAGAGGCTGCGGGGGAGAGAAAGAGTCTGGGGGAGAGAGATAGAGGGGCTGGGGGAGAGTGAGAGAGGCTGGAGGAGAGAGAGAGAGAGAGAGGCTTTGGAGAGAGAGAGAGGCTGGGAGAGAGTGAGAGAGGCTTGGGGTAGAGAGAGCGAGAGAGAGGCTGGGGGGGAGAGAGAGAGAGGCTGGGGGGGAGAGAGTGAGAGAGAGGCTGGGAGGAGAGAGAGAGAGAGGCTGGGGGGTGGGGGAGAGAGAGCGAGTTATTGGCTGGAGGGGGAGAGAGAGAGAGCGAGAGACTAGGAGGGAGAGAGAGAGAGAGAGAGAGAGAGAGAGAGAGACGAGGAGGAGAGAGAGGCTGGGTGGAGAGAGAGAGGCTGGGTGGACAGAGCGAGGCTGGGAGCGAGAGAGAGAGAGAGAGGCTGGGGGGGAGAGAGAGAGAGGCTGGGGGGGAGAGAGTGAGAGAGAGGCTGGGAGGAGAGAGAGAGAGAGGCTGGGGGGTGGGGGAGAGAGAGCGAGTTATTGGCTGGAGGGAGAGAGAGAGAGAGAGAGAGACTAGGAGGGAGAGAGAGAGAGAGAGAGAGAGACGAGGAGGAGAGAGAGGCTGGGTGGAGAGAGAGAGGCTGGGTGGACAGAGCGAGGCTGGGAGCGAGAGAGAGAGAGAGGCTGGGGGTAGGAGAGCGAGAGAGCGAGACTGGCGGGGGGGAGAGAGAGAGGCAAGGGGGGAGAGAGAGAGAGAGAGAGGCAGGGGGGAGAGAGAGAGAGAGACTAGGAGGGAGAGAGAGGCTGGTGGGGGGGACTGAGAGGCTGCGGGGGGGACAGAGAGAGAGAGGCTGAGGGCAGAGAGAGAGAGGCAGGGAGGATAGAGAGAGCGAGAGAGAGGCTGGGGGTGGGGAGAGACATGGGTGGGGGGGAGAGACATGGGTGGGGGTGGGGCGGATGGGAGTAATGGGAGGGAACTCAGGCAAGACAGATCACATTCTTGCAACCACCTACAAGGGACATCGTTGCCGTGGATGATATCCAGAAGTCACTATTCATTTCATACCCAATAAACCTGTTAATTCTTACACAATGCCCCATCTATGGGGGGGTGGCGAGGCGGGGGAAGGATGCACTTGGACTGGGATAAGGCACTTGGGCTGGAGGGGGGATGTACTTGAACTGGGGTAAGACACTTTGGCTGGCATTTGCTGTCTTCTGGGGAGCTCTGTCCTCTGTTGCTTCAGGAAGACAAAATGGATTGAGTTAGAATTTGCAAAGTCAGTGAGAGCTTGGGATGGGCCGTTCCAGTTACACATTCCTGTGAAACTTCAGGGTGTGGCTTAATCTCCAAGGAGACCAATCATAGACAAAGAGTGGAGTATGGTGGCCATTTTTGCAGTACAAATAAGCACGTCCTTAAAAAAAGGGAATAAAATATGAGCAGAGTTTGAGTCCAGAAGGCTGTAAAGTGCCAAAACGAAAGATGAGGTGCTGTTCCTCGAGCTTGCGTTGAGCTTCATTGGAACAGTGTAGGAGGCCGAGGGCGGAGAGGTCAGAGTGGGAGTGGAGAGAAGAATTAAAGTGACAGGTGACCGGAAGCTCAGGGTCACACTTACGGACTGAACGGAGATGTTCTGCAAAGCGGTCACCCAATCTACGCTTGGTCTCTCCAATGTAGAGGAGACCACATCATGAGTAGCGAACACAGTATACTAAATTGCAAGCAGTACAGGTAAATCGCTGTTTCACCTGGAAGGAGTATTTAGGGCCCTGGACTGTGGGAAGGGAGGAGGTAAAAGGGCAGGTGTTGCATCTCCTGCGCTTGTAGGGGAAGATGTTGTGGGAAGGGGCAGCGTGCTGGGGGTGATTGAGGAGTGGACCAGTATGTCCCGGAGGGAGCAGTCCCTTCGGAATGCTGAGAGGGGAGGGGAGGGGAAGATGTGATTGGTGGTGGGATCACGCTGGAGGTGGTCGAGGATGATCCATTAAACATGGAGGCTCGTGGGATGAAAGGTGAGGACAAGGGGAACCCTGTCATGGTTCTGAGAGGGAGGGGAAGGGGTGAGGGCAGAAGAGCGAGAAATAGAACGGACACGGTTGAGAGCCATGGTAACTACAGTGGAGGGGAATCTTCTGTTGAGGAAAAAGGAAGACATGTCAGAGGCAATAGTGTCAAAGGTGACGTCTTCAGAACAGATGTGACGGAAAGTAATACGTCCTTACTATACAGTATAAATGCACACATAGAAATAGAAACATAGAAAATAGGTGCAGGAGTAGGCCATTCGGCTCTTCTAGCCTGCACCGCCATTCAATGAGTTCATGGCTGAACATGCAACTTCAGTACCCCATTCCTACTTTCTCACCATACCCCTTGATCCACCTAGTAGTAAGGACTTCAACTAACTCCTTTTTGAATATATTTAGTGAATTGGCCTCAACAACCTTCTGTGGTAGAGAATTCCACAGGTTCACCACTCTCTGGGTGAAGAAGTTTCTCCTCATTTCGGTCCTAAATGGCTTACCCCTTATCCTCAGACTGTGACCCCTGTTCTGGACTTCCCCAACATTGGGAACATTCTTCCTGCATCGAACCTGTCTAAACCCATCAGAATTTTAAACGTTTCTATGAGGTCCCCTCTCATTCTTCTGAACTCCAGTGAATACAAGCCCAGTTGATCCAGTCTTTCTTGATAGGTCAGTCCCGCCATCCCGGGAATCAGTCTGGTGAACCTTCGCTGCATTCCCTCAAAAGCAAGAATGTCCTTCCTCAAGTTAGGAGACCAAAACTGTACACAATACTCCAGGTGTGGCCTCACCAAGGCCCTGTACAACTGTAGCAACACCTCCCTGCCCCTGTACTCAAGTCCCCTCGCTATGAAGGCCAACATGCCATTTGCTTTCTTAACCGCCTGCTGTACCTGCATGCCAACCTTCAATGACTGATGTATCATGACACCCAGGTCTCATTGCACCTCCCCTTTTCCTAATCTGTCACCATTCAGATAATAGTCTGTCTCTCTGTTTTTACCACCAAAGTGAATAACCTCACATTTATCCACATTATACTTCATCTGCCATGCATTTGCCCACTCACCTAACCTATCCAAGTCGCTCTGCAGCCTCATAGCATCCTCTTCACAGCTCACAATGCCACCCAACTTAGTGTCATCAGCAAATTTGGAGATACTACATTTAATCCCCTCGTCCAAATCATTAATGTACAATGTAAACAGCTGGGGCCCCAGCACAGAACCTTGCGGTACCCCACTAGTCACCGCCTGCCATTCTGAAAAGTACCCATTTACTCCTACTCTTTGCTTCCTGTCTGACAACCAGTTCTCAATCCATGTCAGCACACTACCCCCAATCCCATGTGCTTTAACTTTGCACATTAATCTCTTGTGTGGGACCTTGTCGAAAGCCTTCTGAAAGTCCAAATATACCACATCAACTGGTTCTCCCTTGTCCACTCTACTGGAAACATCCTCAAAAAATTCCAGAAGATTTGTCAAGCATGATTTCCCTTTCACAAATCCATGCTGACTTGGACCTATCATGTCACCTCTTTCCAAATGCGCTGCTATGACATCCTTAATAATTGATTCCATCATTTTACCCACTACCGATGTCAGGCTGACCGGTCTATAATTCCCTGTTTTCTCTCTCCCTCCTTTTTTAAAAAGTGGGGTTACATTGGCTACCCTCCACTCGATAGGAACTGATCCAGAGTCAATGAAATGTTGGAAAATGATTGTCAATGCATCCGCTATTTCCAAGGCCACCTCCTTAAATACTCCTGGGGATTTATCGGCCTTCAATCCCATCAATTTCCCCAACACAATTTCCCGACTAATAAGGATTTCCCTCAGTTCCTCCCCCTTACGAGACCTTCTGACCCGTTTTATATCCGGAAGGTTGTTAGTGTCCTCCTCAGTGAATACTGAACCAAAGTACTTGTTCAATTGGTCCGCCATTTCTTTGTTCCCCGTTATGACTTCCCCTGATTCTGACTGCAGGGGACCTACGTTTGTCTTAACTAACCTTTTTCTCTTTACATATCGACAGAAACTTTTGCAATCCGTCTTAATGTTCCCTACAAGCTTCTTCTCGTACTCAATTTTCCCTGCCCTAATCAAACCCTTTGTCCTCCTCTGCTGAGTTCTAAATTTCTCCCAGTCTCCGGGTTCGCTGCTATTTCTGGCCAATTTGTATGCCACTTCCTTGGCTTTAATACTATCCCTGATTTCCCTTGATAGCCACGGTTGAGCCACCTTCCCTTTTTTATTTTTATGCCAGACAGGGATGTACAATTGTTGTAGTTCATCCATTGGGTCTCTAAATGTCTGCCATTGCCCATCCACAGTCAACCCCCTAAGTATCATTCGCCAATCTATCCTAGCCAATTCACGCCTCATACCTTCAAAGTTACCCTTCTTTAAGTTCTGGACCATGGTCTCTGAATTAACTGTTTCATTCTCCATCCTAATGCAGAATTCCACCATATTATGGTCACTCTTCATCAAGGGGCCTCGCACAACAAGATTGCTAATTAATCCTCTCTCATTATACAACACCCAGTCTAAGATGGCCTCCCCCCTAGTTGGTTCCTCGACATATTGGTCTAGAAAACCACACGAGGCCCATGCTTGAGAGAAAGTCACTCTGTGACCAGTAACCTTTATTCACGAGCACTCAAGTGATGAAGGTGGGTGGAGCTTCCCCTTTTATACCTGAAAGTCCAGGCTCGGAGTGTCTCTCACAAGTTCACGACCTCGTGGTCATTGTTCTCACAGTGTACAACTAAGGTCAGTTTATACATGGGTTACAATGATGGTTGAATACATAACATCACCTCCCCCCCGAAAGTCTTATTGGGATCACAGGTTGAGTCTCTCTGGTGGTTTACGCTCCCTTGTAGAGTGCCTGAGTTGGGGCTCCGGTTGTTGGGCGCTGGCCTGAGTGTCTGCTGTTTGCGGTGCCTCAGGCCTGTCCGGACTGCCCACAGTGACTGGGCTCTCCTCCACTTGGTTCCGGTGTTCGGTCACCTGTGGTGGAGTGAACTCGACATCGTGTTCTTCCTCTGCTACTTCTATGGGGTTGCTGAACCTCCTTTTTGTTTGATCTACATGTTTGCGGCAGATTTGTCCATTGGTAAGTTTAACTATCAGAATCCTATTCCCCTCTTTGGCATTCACAATGCCTGCAAGCCATTTGGGCCCTGCAGCGTAGTTGAGGACAAAGACAGGGTCATGGACATCGATATCTAGCGCCCTCGCATTCCTGTCATGGTAGTCACATTGTGACTGACGCCTGCTCTCGACAATTTCTTTCATTGTGGGGTGTATAAGGGATAACCTGGTTTTGAGCGTCCTTTTCATTAGCAGCTCTGCGGGTGGAACCCCTGTGAGCGAGTGTGGTCGGGGTCTGTAGGCAAACAGGAGGCATGATAAGCGGCTTTGTAGGGAACTCCCTTGGATTCTGAGCATCCCCTGTTTGATTATCTGCACTGCTCATTACGCCTGCCCATTAGAGGCCGACTTGAACGGTGCCGTTCTGACATGGTTAATTCCATTGCCTGCCATGAAGTCCTGGAATTCAGTACTTGTGAAGCACGGGCCATTGTCACTGACCAAGACATCTGGTAGACCATCGGTAGCGAACATTGCCCATAGACTTTCTACCGTGGCAGAGGATGTGCTTGAATTTAAAATGTCACACTTGATCGATTTGGAGTAGGCGTCTACTACAACCAAAAACATTTTTCCCATGAAAAGAAATGCATAGTCCACATGGATGCGTGACCATGGCTTGGCGGGCCAGGACAAGGGGCTAAGGGGGGCTTCCCTGGGCGCATTGCCCAGCTGGGCACACGTATTGCACCTGCGAACACAAAGTTCCAGGTCTGCATCTATCCCTGGCCACCAAACGTGTGACCTTCATCAATTGCCTTCATCATGACAATGCCCGGGTGCTCATTGTGGAGTTCTCTGATGAACACATCTCTGCCCATCTGGGGCATGACGACAAGGCTTCCCCATAGTAGGCAATCGGCCTGAATCGAGAGTTCATCCCTGCGCCTGTGAAATGGTTTAAACTCCTCAGGGCATGCCCCGTACGTGGCTGCCCAGTTCCCATTCAGGACACATTTCTTGACTAAAGACAGTAGCGGGTCTCTATTTGTCCAGACCTTAATCTGACGGGCTGTCACTGGTGAGCCTTCACTTTCGAAAGCTTCAACAGCCATGATCATCTCAGCAGCCTGCTCGGTAGCCCCCTCAGTAGTGGCTAGTGGGAGCCCGCTGAGTGCATCGGCACAGTTTTCAGTGCCCGTTCTGTGCCGAATTGTATAGTCATAGGTGGCTAACGTGAGTGCCCACATCTGTATGCGGGCCGATGCGTTTGCATTTATGGCCTTGTTGTCGGCCAAAAGGGACCTTAGGGGTTTGTGATCAGTCTCCAGCTCAAATTTCCTGCCAAACAGGTACTGGTGCATTTTCTTTACTGTGTATACACATGCATGTGCCTCCTTTTCTACCATCCCGTAGCCCCTTTCTGCCTGGGACAGACTCCTGGAGGCATAAGCTACCGGCTGTAACTGACCCTTGGCATTAACATGCTGCAACACACACCCGACCCCGTTGGACGACGCATCGCACGTTAAAACAAGTTTCTTACATGAGTCATATAGCGTTAACAGATTGTTGGAGCATAACAAATTGCGTGCTCTATCAAAAGCCCTTTCCTGGCTGTCCCCCCAGATCCATTCGCGACCTTTGCGTACGAGCACGTGTATTGGCTCTAACAGCGTGCTCAATTTGGGAATAAAGTTACCAAAATAGTTCAGGAGCCCCAGAAACGAACGCAGCTCCGTCTTGTTACGGGGTCTGGGTGCTCTCTGGATTGCTTCTGTCTTGGACGCAGTAGGTCTGATCCCATCTGCTGCTACTCTCATCCCCAGGAATTCTACCTCTGGAGCTAGGAAGACGCACTTCGCCTTTTTCAGTCGTAGCCCTACCCGGTCCAGTCAGCGTAGCACCTCCTCCAGGTTGCGGAGGTGTTCTTCAGTATCGCGACCCGTGATGAGGATGTCGTCTTGAAAAACCACGGTCCCTGGAATCGACTTGAGGAGCCTTTCCATATTTCGTTGATAGATCGCGGCGGCTGAACAAATCCCGAATGGTCATCTGCTGTACTCAAACAATCCCTTGTGTGTCATGATGGTGGTCAGCTTCTTCGACTCACTCGCCAGCTCCTGGGTCATGTAAGCTGAGGTCAGGTCCAATTTTGAAAAAAGTTTGCCACTGGGTAGCGTCGCAAAGAGGTCCTCCGCTCTCGGTAGCGGGTACTGGTCTTGGAGTGACACCCGATTGATGGTGGCCTTGTAATCACCACATATCCTGATCGACCCATCCGCCTTGAGCACCGGCATAATCGGGCTCGCCCAGTCACTGAATTCGACTGGTGAGATGATGCCTTCCCTCAGCAGGCGGTCCAATTCACCTTCTATCTTTTCCCGCATCACGTACAGCACCGCTCTGGCCTTGTGGTGTACTGGCCTGGCATCCGGGTTTATGTGAATCACTAACTTGATCCCCATGAAAGTGCCAATGCCGGGTTGAAATAATGAGTCAAATTTGTCCAGGACCTGTGAGAATGATACTCACTCCACAGAAGAAATTGCATTGACATCCCCCATTTCCAGTTAATGACAGCAAGCTAACTCCTCCCCAGTAGTGCGGGACTGTCCCTCGGGACAATCCAGAATGGCAACCTGTTCTCCGAATCTTTGTGGGTCACAACTACCGTGGCACTGCCTAGCACCGGAATGATCTCCTTTGTGTATGTCTGTAGCTGTGTGTCAATCGGCGATAATTTTGGCATCCTAGCCTTGGACGCCCACAACTTTTCGAACTGTTTGATACTCATCAGGGACTGGCTGGCCCCTGTGTCTAGCTCCATTAATACTGGGATGCCATTGAGGAGCACTTTCATCATTATCGTGGAGTCCTGGTGTATGAACTGTATATGTGCGCCACATGAACTCGCTGAGCTTCAGCTTCCAGCGATTTCCCCCAGTGTTCATTTGGCCTCGTAGGGCTTACATCGGGCCCGTCCTCCTCGTACATCAATCTGGCTGCAGGCTTCCTGCACATACGGGCCAAGTGACCGCTGACGTTGCAATTTCTGGCTGGGTGTGTGCCTCCACACCTCCAACATGAGCCGTTGTTGAAAACAAAAGGTCCATTACCAGTCCATCGTCTCTGACTGTGTCTGTAACTGTACTTAAGCACACCATTAACAGGTGTTGATGACCCCATTACTGGCCGCATTGTCCCTTGCGATGGCGTGAATCGCCGTTCAGCTAGCCATTGTCTCTGATGAATTCCCCCTCTGGGTTCGACTACATGTTGGGGCATGTCCGATTGCCCTTGTCTGCCTGGAGAACTGTGTGCCGCTTTAACAATGTTGACTCCCTGTCCATTTGCTGCATTTGAGCCCAGATTTTTGTCAAACATCATTCTGGTTTCTTCCTCCCCTGAGATAAAAGTCTGGGCCATCAAGGCCGCTGTTTCCAGGGTGAGGTCTTTGGTTTCAATCAGTTTCCTGAAAACCCCAGCGTGCCCGATGCACTCAATAAAAAAGTCTCGCAGCATCTCCACTCTGCATGTATCAGGGAACTTACATCGGCTCGCCAGTCGCCGGAGATCTGCCACAAAGTCTGGAACGCTTTGCCCTTCTCACCGCCGGTGCATGTAAAACCGGTGTCTCGCCATGTGCATGCTGCTCGCCAGTTGAAGGTGTTCCCCGATTAACTTACTGAGCTCTTCAAACGTCTTGTCCGCTGGCTTCTCTGGCGCTAGAAGATCCTTCATCAGGCAATACGTCCTGGATCCACAAACCGTCAGGAGTTGAGCCCTGCGTTTGTCGGCCGACTCCTGTCCCAACCATTCCTTAGTGACGAAACTTTGCTGTAGTCTCTCAATAAAATCGTCCCAATCATCACCAACACAGTACCTCTTGTCTGTGCTGCTAGTGGCTATGCTCACGTGGTTTAAATCCCAGTTTCTCGTCGCCAATGATACGTCCTTACTATACAGTATAAATGCACACGAGGACCATGCTTGAGAGAAGGTCACTCTGTGACCAGTAACCTTTATTCACTAGCACTCAAGTGATGAAGGTGGGTGGAGCTTCCCCTTTTATACCTGAAAGTCCAGGTTAGGAGTGTCTCTCACAAGTTCACCACCTAGTGGTCATTGTTCTCACAGTGTACAACTTAGGTCAGTTTATACATGGATTACAATGATGGTTGAATATATGACAGAAACGAAGAAACTGGGAGAATGGAATGGAGCCTTTACAGGATGTGGGGTGGGAGGAGGTGTAGTCCAGGTAGCTGTGGGAGTCAGTGGGCTTATTGTGAATGTTTGTCAATAGCCCATCTCCAGAAATGGAGACAGAGAAGTCAAGGAGGGTAAGGGAAGAGTCGGAGATGGACCATGTGAAGGTGAAGAAAGGGTAAAAATTGGATGCAAAGTAAATGACATTTTCTAGTTCAGGGAGAGAACAAGAAACAGCACCGGTACAGTCATCAATGTACCGGAAACAATGGTGAGGGAGGGGACCCGAGTACCCACAAAAAGGAGTATTTTGTTTCCATGGTTTCAGAAACTAGAGCTTTCACTTATATTACAGAACAAATGCTTCATGTATGGTGAGAGGCTAAGTGTAATTTTAGGCTAACTCGCCGGGGGCAGGAGAGTGGGGTGGGGGGTGGGGGTGCTCCTATGGTGTAATGCCATATTTACACCCTGCCCAAGATTACTCTCCACAGATTTCAATGGAGGGTAAAATTGGGTGAGTTGTAAAACCATTGTAGCGCTCGATCCCATCACTTTCCCGGTGGGTGGGTTAATGTAAAGCCTCCTTCTATGTTTCACTATTTTTCCTGCACTGGATGTTGATCTAAGTGGACAGTGGAATATGAAAAGGTTCACTAGGTTGATTCCGGAGATGAGGGGGTTGACTTATGAAGATAGGTTGAGTAGGTTGGGCCAATACTCACTGGAGTTCAGAACAATGAGAGGTGATCTTACATAGAAACATAGAAAATAGGTGCAGGAGTAAGCCATTCGGCTCTTCTAGCCTGCACCGCCATTCAATGAGTTCATGGCTGAACATGCAACTTCAGTACCCCCTTCCTGCTTTCTCACCATACCCCTTGATCCCCCTAGTAGTAAGGATTTCATCTAACTCCCTTTTGAATATATTTAGTGAATTGGCCTCAACAGCTTTCTGTGGTAGACAATTCCACAGGTTCACCACTCTCTGGGTGAAGAAGTTTCTCCTCATCTCGGTCCTAAATGGCTTACCCCTTATCCTTAGACTGTGACCCCTGGTTCTGGACTTCCCCAACATTGGGAACATTCTTCCTGCATCTAACTTGTTTAAACCCGTCAGAATTTTAAACGATTCTATGAGGTCCCCTCTCATTCTTCTGAACTCCAGTGAATACAAGCCCAGTTGATCCACTCTTTCTTGATAGGTCAGTCCCACCATCCCGGGAATCAGTCTGGTGAATCTTTCCTGCACTCCCTCAATAGCAGAATGTCCTTCCTCAAGTTAGGAGACCAAAACTGTACACAATACTCCAGGTGTGGCCTCACCAAGGCCCTGTACAACTGTAGCAGCACCTCCCTGCCCCTGTACTCAAATTCCCTCACTATGAAGGCCAACATGCCATTTGCTTTCTTAACCGCCTGCTGTACCTGCATGCCAACCTTCAATGACTTATGTACCATGACACCCAGGTCTCGTTGCACCGCCCCTTTTCCTAATCTGTCACCATTCAGATAATAGTCTGTCTCTCTGTTTTTACCACCAAAGTGGATAACCTCACATTTATCCACATTATACTTCATCTGCCATGCATTTGCCCACTCACCTAACCTATCCAAGTCGCTCTGCAGCCTCATAGCATCCTCCTCGCAGCTCACACTGCTACCCAACATAGTGTCATCCACAAATTTGGAGATACTACATTTAATCCCCTCATCTAAATCATTAATGTACAATGTAAACAGCTGGGGCCCCAACACAGAACCTTGCGGTACCCCACTAGTCACTGCCTGCCATTCTGAAAAGTACCCATTTACTCCTACTCTTTGCTTCCTGTCTGACAACCAGTTCTCAATCCACGTATGCACACTACCCCTAATCCCATGTGCTTTAACTTTGCACATTAATCTCTTGTGTGGGACCTTGTCAAAAGCCTTCTGAAAGTCCAAATATACCACATCAACTGGTTCTCCCTTGTCCACTCTACTGGAAACATCCTCAAAAAATTCAAGAAGATTTGTCAAGCATGATTTCCCTTTCACAAATCCATGCTGACTTGGACCTATCATGTCACCTCTTTCCAAATGCGCTGCTATGACATCCTTAATAATTGATTCCATCATTTTACCCACTACTGAGGTCAGGCTGACCGGTCTATAATTCCCTGTTTTCTCTCTCCCTCCTTTTTTAAAAAGTGGGGTTACATTGGCTACCCTCCACTCGATAGGAACTGATCCAGAGCCAATGGAATGTTGGAAAATGATTGTCAATGCATCCGCTATTTCCAAGGCCACCTCCTTAAGTACTCTGGGATGCAGTCCATCAGGCCCTGGGGATTTATCGGCCTTCAATCCCATCAATTTCCCCAACACAATTTCCCGACTAATAAAGATTTCCCTCAGTTCCTCCTCCTTACCAGACCCTCTGACCCCTTTTATATCCGCAAGGTTGTTTGTGTCCTCCTTAGTGAATACCGAACCAAAGTAATTGTTCAATTGGTCTGCCATTTCTTTGTTCCCCGTTATGACTTCCCCTGATTCTGACTGCAGGGGACCTACGTTTGTCTTTGCTAACCTTTTTCTCTTTAGATATCTATAGAAACTTTTGCAATCCGCCTTAATGTTCCCTGCAAGCTTCTTCTCGTACTCCATTTTCCCTGCCCTAATCAAACCCTTTGTCCTCCTCTGCTGAGTTCTAAATTTCTCCCAGTCCCCGGGTTCGCTGCTATTTCTTATTGAAACTTATAGGATAATGAGGGGGCTCGACAAGGTGGATGCAGAGAGGATATTTCCACTCATAGGGGAAACTAAAACTAGGGAACATAGTCTTAGAATAAGCGGCCGCCCATTTAAAACTGAGATGAGGGTTGTAAATCTAAGTAACTCTCTGCCCCAGACAGCTGTGGAGGCTAGGTCATTGAATATATTTAAGGCGCAGATAGACAGATTTTTGAGCGATAAGGGAGTAAAGGGTTTTGGGGAACGGGCAGGGAAGTGGAGCTGAGTCCATGATCAGATCAGCCATGATCTTATTAAATGGCGGAGCAGGCTCGAGGGGACAAATGGCCGACTCCTGCTTCTATTTCTTATGTTCTTATGACACGACTGCCAAGTGTGTACTCACTATCACTGTGCTGCACAGAGGCATGCTCATAGAGTACACATTGTATTTCAGAGCCTCTCACTTCCCCAGTCCCTTCTGTGACTGGAGAGTTGAACGAACAGCCCAACCACTGTCCCCAGGCTCATTAATACAACATCAGTGCACACATATCATCTGAGTCATCCATAAGTCTACTGCCCATTTCCTAACTTGCACCATGTCCCGTTCACCCATCAACCTGACCTACATTGGCTCCCGGTTAAGCAAAGCCTCGATTAAAAAATTCTCATCCTTGTTTTCAAATCCCTCAATGGCCTCGCCCCCTCCTATCTCTGTAATCTCCTCCAGCCCCATAACCCCCAAGATATCTGCGGTCCTCTAATTCTAGCCTCTTGAGCATTCCCCACTTCAATCGCTCAGCTGCCAAGACCCAAAACTCAGGAATTCTCTCCATCAACCTCTCCGCCTCTCCAGCTCTCTTTCCTGCTTCAAGATGCTCCTCAAAACCTATCTCTTTCACCAAGCTTTTGGTCATCTGCCCTAATATCTCCTTATGTGGCCTGGTGTCAAATGTTGTTTGTAACACTCCTGTGAAGCGCCTTCTGACATTTTTCTACATGAAAGGTGTTGTGTATCTGTAAAGCATGCACTCCCATGTTCCACCATCCCAGCATCGCTTGAGAACACTCTATATAAGCCGGCCCCTAAGGCTTGTTCCTCACTCTGGAGTGTGTGATTAGAGACTGAGGTCACTGTTACTTTAACCTCCCTGTGTGCAGCCTCATCTGTGTTAGGAACATAAGAACTGGCGACGAGAATACGAATCCAACGCAAAGATGCAACAAACTGTGGGCATCCTGGAGAAGTTCTCGGAGGGTGAGGACTGGGAAGCCTATGTCGAACGGCTAGACCAGTACTTTGTAGCCAACGAGCTGGACGGAGAAGGAAGCGCTGCAAAAAGGAGAGCGGTCCTCCTCATGGTCTGCGGGGCACCGACCTACAGCCTCATGAGGAATCTTCTGGCTCTGGTGAAACCCACAGATAAGTCGTATGAGGAGTTGTATACACTGGTTCGGGAGCATCTTAACTCGAGCGAGAGTGTGCTGATGGCGAGGTATCGGTTCTACACGTGCCAGCGATCTGAAGGTCAGGAAGTGGCGAGCTACGTCGCCAAGCTAAGGCAACTTGCAGGACAATGTGAGTTTGATGGCTACCTGGAGCAAATGCTCAGAGACCTTTTTGTACTGGGCATTGGCCACGAGACCATCCTATGAAAACTTTTGACTGTACAGACACCGACCCTCAGTAAGGCCATTGCGATAGCACAGGCGTTTATGTCCACCAGTGATAACACCAAACATATCTCTCAGTACACAAGTGCTAGCAATGTTCATAAATTAACTGCAACTGTGTTTGCGAGCAGAAATGTACAGGGCAGAACCCACGAGTCTGCAACTGCCAGCAGGCCTCAGGTGACCCAGATGACTCAGAGTCCCCAACAAAGGATGAATGCAAGGCAATTCACACCTTGTTGGCGTTGTGGTGGCTTCCATTCAGCCTATTCATGCCACTTCAAAGGGTATGTTTGCAAGAGCTATGGAACAATGGGGCACCTCCAATGAGCTTGCAAGCTCTGCAAAACCTGCTAACCACCATGTGGCAGAGGAAGATCAGTCCATGGTGGGTCAAAGCAATTTCGAGCCTCAGAGAGAGGAGGCAGGTGCTGAAGTACACGGGGTGCACACATTTTCAACAAAATGTCCACCTATAATGCTAAACGTAAAATTGAATGCCTTACCTGTAGCCATGGAACTGGACACTGGCGCTAGCCAATCTATCGTGAGCAAAAAGATGTTTCAGAGACTGTGGTGCAACAAAGCATTCAGACCAGCCCTGAGCCCCATCTACATGAAACTGAGAACGTACACCAAAGAGCTTATCACTGTCCTGGGCAGCGCCATGGTCAAGGTCACCTACGAGGGCACGGTGCACGCACTGCCACTCTGGATTGTCCCGGGCGATGGCCCCACACTGCTTGGAAGGAGCTAGCTGGGCAAAATCCGCTGGAACTGGAATGATATCCGAGCGCTATCACATGTCAATGAGGCCTCATGTACCCAGGTTCTTAACAAATTTCCTTCCTTTTTTCAGCCAGGCATTGGAAACTTTTCCGGGGCGAAGGTGCGGATCCATTTGGTCCCAGAGGCAGGACCCATTCACCACAAGGCGCGAGCGGTACCTCACATGATGAGGGAGAGAGTGGAAATCGAGCTGGACAGGCTGCAACGCGAGGGCATCATCTCCCCAGTGGAATTCAGCGAGTGGGCCAGCCCGATTGTTCCAGTACTCAAAAGTGATGGCACGGTCAGGATTTGTGGCGATTATAAAGTAACTATTAATCGTTTCTCGCTACAGGACCAATACCCGCTACCTAAGGAAGACGACTTATTTGCGACACTGGCAGGAGGCAAGACGTTCACCAAGCTCAATCTGACTTCAGCATACATGACGCAGGAGCTGGAGGAGTCTTCGAAGGGCCTCATCTGCATCAACACTCACAAGGGACTGTTCATCGACAACAGATGCCCGTTTGGAATTTGGTTGGCTGCAGTGATTTTCCAGAGAAACATGGAGAGCCGACCCAAGTTGGTACCATAGACGGTGGTCTTTCAGGACGACATATTGGTCACGGGTTGGGACACCGCCAAGCACCTACAAAACCTGGAGGAGGTCCTCCAGCGACTGGATCGCATAGTGCTGCGGCTGAAGAGGTCGAAATGCGTCTTCATGGCAACAGAAGTGGAATTTTTGGGGAGAAAGATCACGGCGGACGGCATTCTGCCCACAGATGCCAAGACAGAGGCTATCAGGAACGCGCACAGGCCACAGAACGTCATGGAGCTGCGGTCGTTCCTGGGACTCCTCAACTATTTTGGTAACTTCCTACCGGGGTTAAGCACTCTTTTAGAGCCCCTACATGTGTTATTGCGCAAAGGTGAGAACTGGGTATGGGGAAAAAACCAAGTAATTGCTTTTGAGAAAGCCAGAAACATTTTATGCTCCAACAAGCTGCTTGTATTGTATAACCCGTGTCAAAGACTTGTGCTAGCATGTGACGCGTCGTCGTACGGAGTTGGGTGTGTATTACAACAAGCTAACGTTGCGGGGAAGTTGCAACCTGTCGCCTATGCTTCCAGGAGCTTGTCTAAGGCCGAGAGGGCCTACAGCATGATTGAGAAAGAGGCATTAGCGTGTGCGTTCGGAGTAAAGAAAATGCTTCAGTACCTGTTTGGCCTCAAATTTGAGCTGGAAACCGATCACAAGCCCCTCATATCCCTGTTCGCTGAAAACAAGGGGATAAATACTAATGCCTCAGCCCGCATACAAATATGGGCCCTCGTGCTATCAGCGTATAACTATACCATCTGCCACAGGCCAGGCAGCGAGAACTGTGCGGATGCTCTCAGTCGGCTACCATTGCCCACCACGGGGGTGGAAATGGCGCAGCCTGCAAACTTGTTGATGGTGGCGCAGCCCGCAGGTTTGTTGATGGTCATGGAAGCGTTTGATAAATGATAAATCACCTGTCACAGCCCGCCAGATTAGGACTTGGACCAGCCAATATTCTCTCCTGTCCCTAGTAAAAAACTGTGTACTGCATGGGAGCTGGGCCAGCATCCCCGTTGAAATGCAAGAGCCAATCAAGCCATTCCAGTGGCGAAAGGACGAGCTGTCCATTCAGGCAGACTGGCTGTTGTGGGGTAACCGCGTAGTGCTACCAAAAAAGGGCAGGGAGACGTTCATCTCAGATCTCCACAGCACACATCTGGGTATAGTAATGATGAAAGCGATAGCCAGATCCCACATGTGGTGGCCCGGTATCGACTCTGACTTAGAGTCCTGTGTACGGCAATGCAGCGTGTGTGCTCAGTTGAGCAACGCACCCAGAGAGGCACCACTAAGTTTGTGGTCCTGGCCCTCCAGACCATGGTCGAGGATCCATGTCAACTATGCGGGCCCGTTTCTCAGTAAAATGTTCCTGGTGGTGGTGGATGCTTTTTCAAAATGGATTGAATGTGAAATAATGTCGAGAAGCACCGCCACCGCCACCATTGAAAGCCTGAGGGCCATGTTTGCCACCCACGGCCTGCCTGACATATTGGTCAGTAACAACGGGCCATGTTTCACCAGTGCCAAATTTAAAGAATTCATGAACCGCAATGGGATCAAACATGTCACCCTGTTTAAACCAGCCTGCAGTGGGCAGGCAGTGCGGGCAGTACAAACCATCAAACAGAGCCTTAAACGAGTCACAGAAGACTCACTCCAAACCCGCCTGTCCCGAGCAGTGCTCAGCTACTGCACGAGACCCCACTCGTTCACAGGGGTGCCCCCGATTGAGCTACTCATGAAAAGGACACTTAAAACCAGACTCTCGCTGGTTCAGCTCAACCTGCATGATCAGGTAGAGAGCAGACGGCAGCAACAAATATTAAACGATGGTCGCGCCACTGTGTCACGGGAAATTGATCTGAATGACCCTCTGTATGAGCGAAACTATGGACATGGTCCCAAGTGGATCGCGGGCACGGTGATAGCTAAAGAAGGGACTAGGGTGTTTGTAGTAAAACTAGACAATGGACAAATTTTCAGAAAGCACCTGGACCAAACGAGGCTGCGGTTCACAGGCTGCCCTGAACAACCCACAGCAGACACCACCTTTTTCGAGCCCACAACACACACCCACTGTCTATAAGCCGGCCCCGAAGGCCTGTTCCTCACTCTGGAGTGTCTGATTAAAGACTGAGGTCACTTTAACCTCCCTGTGTGAAGCCTCATCTGTGTTAGGAACACAATAAAAGGTGTTATATAAATACAAGTCGTTTTTAGTGTGGTTGAGTTGTTAAAAGAGGAAGAAGATTTCCTCTTTCATCACTTCTCTGTTTCTCTCACTGACCAGAATGTGATGGTGAAAGAGGCACCCAGCTTCTGAACGAGCTAGGAATGTGAAATGGCGCTTGGTGCTCTGTTTGTGGGTCTTTTCCTTCTGTTCCAACATGTTGTAGGTAAGGATCCATACTTTCAACTAATCCTCAACATGTTTATCTGGAAATATCAGTTTCTATCTGTACCTGAACGCGGAAATATAAGGATTGAAGGATATCGATTGCCATCAGTGCTGCTTTCACGCGGATGTTTAATGTACTCATATGACAGTTGTTGCTGAGGCATTTTAACACGGTTTAATCATGGGTGGTCAGTTTAAAATTGGCACTAAGAGAGTGAGGAGACAGATTAGGAGAACATTTTTTACACAGAGGTTTGTTTTGCCACAGGCAGTGGTTGACGCAGAGACATTTTCATCTTTTGAAGGAAAACTGGAAAACATTTGAAGCAGAGGAAGATTTGGGGCTGTGGAGAGAGCGAGGCAATGGGTTTGCTCTGGCAAAGAGCCAGCACTGGCACGATGGGCCCAATTGCCTCCTTCTGTGCTGCAAACGTCTTTGGTTCAACTCCTGTCTTAAAACAGTGCAGGGATGAAATACAAGAACACTGCTGATCCTATCCCAATTTCCCTTACTGCAGAACCATATCTCACTCTAAGAATGAAATAGTGGAAGATTTAGAAGAGTTAGAAGGATTTGCTGATGGGCTTTAATGGAGAGAGGGGGTGGGAAGTCCGTGCAGAGCATAAATGCGGCATGGAGCAGTTGGGCCGAATGGCCTGTTTCTGTGCCGAACATTCCATGTAATTCTGTGTAAGATTTTGTGCTCAGACTCGATCATTGGGAACTCTGAAGTAACAATTATATTTGATGACTCAGCCGAGCCTCACACCATTAAAGGGTGGAGACCACACTGGGCGGGGCCCACGACACCACTCGGACCAGGGCTCGAAATCAACACCACTGGCAAAATGGAGCAGCTCAGAGCTTTCTGTACATTACAGACCGTCCATTCCGCGATTGTTCTGTAAGGAAATGGGAACCGACACTGTGATTGGAGGGGGTGGGAGGGTTCCCAATCGAGACTGTCTATCCAGACTGTGTAAGGGGTGGGGGATGGTGACTCTATCCAGACTGTGTAATGGAGCATTTCTAACCTGACTCTGTGAAATTTTAGGAGTGGGGTGGGTAGAAACAGATTCCGTGTAATATGAGCAGTCTGCAGGCAGACTCTGTTCCTGAAATGATAATTGACGTCTCCCCGATCGGTCCAAATCAGCATGGATTTATGAAAGGGAAATCATGCTTGACAAATCTTCTAGAATTTTTTGAGGATGTAACTAGTAGAGTGGACAAGGGAGAACCAGTGGATGTGGTGTATTTGGACTTTCAAAAGGCTTTTGACAAGGTCCCACACAAGAGATTAGTGTGCAAAATTAAGGCACATGGGATTGGGGTAATGTATTAACGTGGATAGAGAACTGGTTGGCAGCCAGGATCAAAGAGTGGGAATAAACGGGTACTTTTCAGAATGGCAGGCAATGACTAGTGAGGTACCGCAAGGTTCGTGCTGGGACCCCAGCTATTTACAATATATATTAATGATTTGGACGAAGGAATTGAATGTAATATCTCCAAGTTTGCAGATGACACAGTGTGAGCTGTGAGGAGGATGCTAAGAGGCTGCAGGGTGACTTGGACAGGTTAGGTGAGTGGGCAAATGCATGGCAGATGCAGTATACCGTGGATAAGTGTGAGGTTATGCACTTTGGTGGCAAAAACAGGAAGGCAGATTATTATCTAAATGGTGACAGATTAGTAAAAGGGGAGGTGCAACGAGACCTGAGTGTCATGGTACATCAGTCAATGAAAGTAGGCATGCAGGTTCAGCAGACAGTAAAGAAAGCAAATGGCATGTTGGCCTTCATAGCGAGAGGATTTGAGTATAGGAGCAGGGAGGTCTTGCTGCAGTTGTACAGGGCCTTAGTGAGACCACACCTTGAGTATTATGTGCAGTTTTGGTCTCCTAATCTGAGGAAGGACATTCTTGCTATTGAGGGAGTGCAGCGAAGGTTCACCAGACTGATTCCCGGGATAGCAGGACTGGCATATGAAGAAAGACTGGATCGACTAGGCTTATATTCACTGGAATTTAGAAGAATGAGAGGGGATCTCATGGAAGCATATAAAATTCTGACGGGATTGGACAGGTTAAATGCAGGAAGAATGTTCCCGATGTTGGGGAAGTCCAGAACCAGGGGTCACAGTCTAAGGATTAGGGGTAAGCCATCTAGGACTGAGATGAGGAGAATCTTTTTCACCCAGAGAATTGTGAATGTATGGAATTCTCTACCACAGAAAGTTGTTGAGTCCAGTTCGTTGGTTATATTCAAAAGGGAGTTAGATGTGGCCATTGCGGCTAAAGGGATCAGGACGTATAGAGAGAAGGCAGGAGTGGGGTACTGAGGTTGAATGACCTACTCCTGCACTTATTTTCTATGTTTCTGTGTTTCTATCCTCAGTCTAAACATGGCTGATGTCTGAGTTACAACCGAGTCTGACGGAGATGTGGTTTGGTGTTTGTTCGAGCTCTGGTGCAATAATGATCTATAGTATAGACACATCTGGGTCAGTGAGTGGAGAGTTTCTAGGTGCAGTCTGTCAGGGCCATTACAGGGGGGGATTGCGTGTATCAGATGCTCAAGTTGTAAACACAAATCCCTATCAGCCGCTCCATGATACCCAACCAATCAGAGCTCTGCTAACTTCTCCATCGCAGCTTATCATCTTAACCAGCAGGAAATGAGCTTCTGAACACAATGCAAGCAGAAATTATCGTTCTGACAATCTAGATGTGCTGATCAGAAATCTGTTCATTACAAGAAAAAAAGAAAGTCTTGCATTTCTATAGCACCTTCTACAACCTCACAATGTCCCAAAGCTATTTAAAGCCAATGAAGTACTTCTGAAGTGCAATCTCTGTTGATATGTAGAAAATGCGACAGCCCATTTTCACACAGCTAGGTCCCACAAACAGTAAAGTCTCATGTAAAAAAAACACACCTCTGACAGTATAGCACTCCCTCAGCACTGCACTGGGTGGTCGGCCTAGATTTTGTGCTCAAGTCTCTGGAGTGGGACTTGAACCCACAACCTTCTGACATCAGAAGCGACAGTGCTACCCACTGAACCACAGTTGACATCATGACAACAAGAACTGGAACTCATAGAGAGCGCTTAAAGTGGGGCAGGGCCTTGTGGTGTTTTGCAAATGTGGAAGTGCGGGGAAGGACGTGAGCTCGAGGTAGGAGAAGAGTGAGTGGAAGTGGCAAAAGGCTCGGTTGGAGAGGTAAGTTTTAAAGAACCTTTTGCAGATGCCAAAGATGTGCCAAGGTGGAGGGTGAGGGGTTAAGGGAGAGAATAGCAGAGTGTGGGGCATAAAGGCTGAGGGCTGAGCAAGTGGTGAAGGTTAAGGTTTCTTAAATCAATGCAGTGGGCCACAGAGGAGGCCAAAGTCAGATGAGGCCATGGAAGGATTGGTATTTATTTTTTTAAACCTTGGATGTGGTCGTCACTGGAAATGTCAGCATTTAGTCTCTAGTTTTCCTTGAGAAGGTGGTAGTGACCCTTCCTCTTGAACCGTTAAGTCCGTGTGGTGAACACTTTCCACAATGCTGGTAGCGAGGGAGTTTCAGGATTTTCATCCAGCGACGATGAAGGAACAGCATTATACTTACAAGTCAGGATGGTGTGTCACTTGGAGAACTTGTAGGTGATCATGCTCCCAAGCGTCTGCTGCCCTCGTTCTTCTATGTGGTAGAAGTCGTGGGTTTAGGAGGTGCTGTCGAAGAAGTCTTGGCAAGTTACTGCAGAGCATCTTGTAGATGGTACACACTGCAGCCATGTTGCGCTGGTGGTGGAGGGAGTGAATGCTGAAGGTGGTGGATGGGGTGCCAAAATGTGATCCTGTTTATCCTGGATGGTGTGGAGTTTCTTGAGTGTTGTCGCAGCTGCACTCACCCAGGCAAGTGGAGAGTGTTGTAGGGCGCTTTCAAGGCAAAGGCACCTGCTGAATATATGTATGTATGTGTAAAATTGTAGCCAGATATAAAATGGCTGCCCGGGATTCCGCAAAGCCCGAGGGGAATTCAGCTAACCAGTTTGACTAACTTTCTGGGTAGCTGATGACACTGCATTTCCTTGTACAGGAACACTGGAAAGGGAGAGCTCAGCAGATGTCCCGAATCAACAAACCTCAGACAAGATGTCCTAGCAGAATATTGAACAAAGGGATTCCTGTAACTGTGTTAAGATAAGGAGGTTAGGCACAGAACCCAAGGACAATAAAGATAAGGAGGTCTGAAGAATATCACGAGGGCATGAGTAAGTTCCAGCTAAACATGAGATGATCATGCAGGCCCCTGGTGTCTGGGGGACCAATTCTATTGGCCCAGAGGAATCGATTTGTAATCTATAATCCTTATGATTGGATTGTGTCCAGCCGACATAGGCTGCGTAATTGTAATGAACTGGTATAAAACATATAAATACTGATGAATTTCTTTGTTCAGCAGTGAGTAGTGCCTGGAGTAACCCAGAGGTTTTCTCCCCGCCGACGTAATAAAAACCGTTTTGATGATGGAACCGACTCAAAGTGACGAGTGATTCTTCCAGGATTTCATTCGCGCTAACAGAGAGTATTCCATCACACTCCTGACTTGTGCCTTGTAGGTGATGGAGAGAGTTTGGGGAGTCAGGAGGTGAGACACTCACCGCAGAATACCCAGCCTCTGACCACAGTATTTATGTAGCTGGTCCAGTTTTATTTTTGACCGATGATGACCCCTGACCATCCCTCCCTCAGATGTTGATGGTGGAGGATTTGATGATGTAATGCCGTTGAATGTCAGGAAATGGTTAGACCCTTTCTTGTTGGAGATTGTCATTGCCTGGGACTTGTTGTGAATGGAGCTGAACACTGTGCAATCATCAGCGAACATTCACACTTCTGACCTTATGATGGAGGGAGGGTCATTGATGAAGCAGTTGAAGATGGTTGGGCCCAGGACATTGCCTTGAGGAAGCGTCCTAGGAGGGTAAAGAGCAGTTTTTAACTCAATGCCTTAGGGGGAGGTCAGTGAGGACAGGAGGGGTTGGTGAGTAGGATGCCATACGGGACAGGATGAAACCGATGAAGAAAGGATTGTAGATATCCATGTTCATGGAGATGAAATTGTGGAGGAGAGTTCTAGTGGCACTGAGAATGAGATAGGAATGGAAGCAGCAATCTTTGGGAGGTGAGTCATGACATCTGGTGGAGGGCTAGATGTGGGTTTGAGGTACAGCTCAGGGTCAAATAGGTATAGTGGAGCTGAAGGGAATGGCTTTGCTTTTTCTGGGGAAAGGCCTGGTCTGTCTCGAACCTGATGCCAGCTAAGAAATCGGACAGTACAGCACTGAGGACATTGATGGAGAGGTGAAGTGAGGTATCGACTTGGCTACGTATGGAAGCTGACTCCTTGATAATGTTCCTGAGAAATAGCATGTATATGTGGAATATAGGAGAGGACCAAGGATGGAGCCTTGGGTGGACATGGGGCGACCATTGCACACGGGAGGAGAACAATTCCTGAGGATGTGAGAAAGATAGGAGTGGATGTATTTAACAGCAGTGCCACAAAGGTGGGCCATTGGAGAACCATTGGAGAAGGTTCACTGTGTCAAGGGCCTTTAAGCTGTTGAGGAAGATAAGGAAGGATAATACACTATGGTTGTAAACACACAGGATATTGTTGTTAATTTTGATAAGGATGCGCTTATTTGTACTGCAAAAATGGCCAACATGTTCCACCTTTTGTTTCTGATTGGTCCCCTTGGAGAATAAGCCACACCCTGAAGTTTCACAGGAATGTGTAACTGGAACCACCTATCCCAAGGTCTCACTGACTTTGCAAATTGTAACTCGATCCACTTTGACTTCCTGAAGTGACAGAGGTCAGAGCTCCAAAGAAGATAGCAAGGGCCAACCAAAGTACCTTGCCCCAGTCCAAGTACATCCCTCCCCCAGCCGAAGGGTCTTACCCTAGTCCAAGTGCATGCCTCCCCCAGCCGAAGTGCCTTACCCTAGTCCAAGTGCATGCCTCCCCCAGCCAAAGTGCCTTGTCCCAGCGCAAGTACATCCACCCCCTTCCGCCCCATCCTCCCACACCATAGATGGGGCAGGGATTGTGTACGGATTGGTAACAGGTTTATTGGCTGTGAAGTGAATAGTGACAGTGTGGTGACTTCTGGATATCATTCACTCCAACGATGTCCCTTGTAGGGGGTTGGAAGAACATGATCTGTCTTCCTTCCAATCATGTCTCTCCCCACAACTGCTCTCTCTCCCCACAGTCTCTCTCTCTCTACCCCCAATCTCTCTCTCTCTCTCTCTTCCCTCAATTTCTCTCTCCTCCCAGTCTCGCTCACTTTCCCGCTCCCCCCAGCCCCTCTCACCACCACCCCCCCAGTCTCACTCTGCCTCTCGCTATCGCCCCCCGCCAGCTGCTCTCGGGCCCACGCTGGTCGGAGGGAGGGTGGGCGGGTTCGGTGCCTCAGGTCCTGCGTCACGGCACCACATGGATGGAATGATTTAGGCGGGGAGGGGGCAGAGCTTGACAGGGGCGGGGCTTGTCACCTGTCAGTCAAAAAAGTGCAGTATAGTCATGGGGGGCGGGGCTTGACAGACGCCTGTCTGTCAAAAAAAGTACAGTACAAATAGTTACATCGTTTTGATAAGGCTAGTCTTGCTGATCAGTGTCATTCAAACCATACACATTGTCAACAAGCGTTAATGAAACAATTTGGAAGCTGTAAATTGACATCAAGTGGATACGCTAATTTACAGACTGTGGCAAAGAATTCTATGAAAGGAACAATAAACTGGCCTATTACCAAGCCATTGTGCAGAGCATAATTTCCTGTGAGAGGCTTTGTTTCACGTTGACTGTTTAATGAGCTTTCCTGTCTCTATCTCTATCCCATTCTGCCCTTTCCCCGCAGGATCCACTTATCTCTTCTTCCTAAGACCAGGAGATGTCACCACTCTGCAATGCAACGTGCCCACCGGTGCTGGGAATAAAGTAACCTTGTGCAACTCCAGTGATCCCGGGTCAGAAATGGGTAAAATAAAATGTAAGAACGAAAAGCCATGTTATGAAAATATCGGTCCTCAGGGGAAAAAAGGACACAGTGAGCCAGAGTGTACAAAATGCAAATTAAATGACCATGAAACGGAGTCTCTGACATTCGCTGTGAAGACGATTAACTCGATGGTGTTTACCTGCATGGCTCAAGATTCCACAGAAGGAGGGGCATTGGAGTGTCCGTCCTGGCTCACACTGTCACAGCCGGGATGTGAAAACCACGACTTGTTCTTTGTGATAACCCAGGATGGTAGGTGCACTGGGGCAATATCGCGGGAGGGATCGGGGCAGGTATTGGGGGAGGGATTGTTGTGGGAACATTAGGGGTAATTTAAGGTAAGGTATTAGGCGAGATATTAGAGGAGATATTAGAGAGACGTTGGGGAGATATTAGAAGAGGTTTTCGGGCAGATAGCTGTCATTGCCTTCATTAAGATGAAATTACCTTGTGTGTAGATAAAGAGTAATAGTGAGAAGTAGCTGGCACGGGTTTCAAACTGTCCAGGAGGTAAGAGACATGGTAGGTGGGGGAATGCGGTGGATGCAGTGTACATGGACATTAGGAAATCCTTCGACTAAGTATCACATTGGAGATTATTATATTAACAAATATTCTTTTCAATGTTGTTTATAGATTCAACTGATATATTTTTGATTAAAGAAAATTTGTCGCTGACAGTGTCAGAGGGAGAGAATGTGACTTTACCCTGCCAGTTTGAGAATATAAAACCACTCCCCTTCACTCTGTTTTGGTTCAGATCTGGAAACGTCAACAAGTGTCTGCACTCTGTTCACACTGAGGATCATGCTGCACATTCTAACACACGTTGCTGTGTGGATAGAGAGTCATCACAAAGAATCTCTACCCAAAGCTCACACAATCCTTTGGTTAGCCGCCAGTCTCACAACCTTACTATTCACTCAGCGGGCCTGGTGGACACTGGGAGGTATCTCTGTGCTGTACACAGTCAGGATTCAGGGAAACCTGTCTGGAAGATTGCAGCAAACATCTCCCTTGTGACAGAGCCCAGTGCAGAAACTTCAGACACTCCCACCTCAACATCTGGAATATCCTCAGAGAGCAGCAGCATAACTTGTACAAATACTCAAAGTAAGTGATGCAATCTAAAACATAATGTGAACCATTTAATATCAATAATTCAAGGTGTGAGATTCCAGGTCCATTGTCCAGTTTGTACCCTTTAGAAGTTACTTTGATTTCCTTCCTTTGCCATTGCACTATTCTAGATTGTAACCAGAAAAGTATGTTCCTCAGCCCAGGTAACCAGTGTAATGAGCAGCAGGAAATCTTCAGACACTCCCACCTCAACATCTGGAATATCCTCAGTGACCGGAAGCATTACTCCTACAAACATACAAAGTAAGTGATACAATCTAGAATATGATGTAAACCGTTTTATATCAATAATTCAATATAAATAATATAAGTAATTCTTTCACACAATGTCCCAGACTCCTCCATCACCTTCCCAGGGTATGTCCGGTCCCACCGGCAGGACAGACCCACCAGAGGTGGCGGCACAGTGGTATACAGTTGGGAGATAGTGGTCCTGGGAGTCATAGAAACATAGAAACATAGAAAATAGGTGCAGGAGTAGGCCATTCGGCCCTTCAAGCCTGCACCGCCATTCAATGAGTTCATGGCTGAACATGAAACTTCAGTACCCCATTCCTGCTTTCTCGCCATACCCCTTGATCCCCCGAGTAGTAAGGACTACATCTAACTCCTTTTTGAATATATTTAGTGAATTGGCCTCAACAACTTTCTGTGGTAGAGAATTCCACGGGTTCACCACTCTCTGGGTGAAGAAGTTTCTCCTCATCTCGGTCCTAAATGGCTTACCCCTTATCCTTAGACTGTGACCCTTGGTTCTGGACTTCCCCAACATTGGGAACATTCTTCCTGCATCTAACCTGTCTAAACCCATCAGAATTTTAAACGTTTCTATGAGATACCCTCTCATTCTTCTGAACTCCTCAACATTGACTCCCTAACATCGTAAAGTCTCATGGCATCAGGTCAAACATGGGCAAGGAAACCTCCTGCTGATTACCACCAACCGCCCTCCCTCAGTTGATAAATCAGTACTCCTCCATGTTGAACAGCACTTGGAAGAAGCACTGAGTGGTTCGGTAGCACCACTACTGACCGACCTAGCCTCGTCCTGAAGGACATCCTTGCCAGACTGGGCCTATGGCAGATGGTGAAAGAACCAACATGAGGGAAAAACATACATGACCACATCCTCACCAATCTACCTGTCACAGATGCATCTGTCCATGACAGTATTGGAAAGAGTGACCACTGCACAGTCCTTGTGGAGACAAAGTCCCATCTTCACACTAAGGACACCCCTGCATCATGTTGTGTGGGTCTACCACTGTACTAAATGGGATCTCAGTGTCAGTATTCTATGGACAAATACGTAAGCTGCTCCAAGATTAATGTGCTCATCTAAACTGCGATCTCTGAAAACCAGGGAGGTCCTGAGGGAGGGAGGGAAGGGGTCAGTAGGAATGTGTGTGTGTGTGTGTGTGTGTGTGTGTGTGTGCTAGGCCTGTGCAGCAGAGCCTAGTCTCCAATCATCTTGGGTCCCCTTGCCATTGGACCAAGACCCAGCTCTGTCAAGTCTGTGTTGTGGCCACCCCATATTAAAAGGATTCATGGTGCATAGGCATCTTCCACCCTTTAAAATGAAGTTCGAGATCTGGCCCGCATTAGTCTCATCAGTCACCTTAGAACTCATTTTAGTGTGGAAGCAAGTCATGCTCAACTCCGGGGCACTGCCTAAGAAGAGAGAAGAAGAAATGGGATAGATTCAGAAAAGACCTTGCAGATAAAACTGGGCATTCATGAGGGCCATCATCAGCAGCAGAATTGTATTCCACAACAATCTGTGACCTCATGTCCCGGCATATCCCTCACTCTACCATTACAATTAAGCCAGGGGACCAACCCTGGTTCAATGAAGCGTGTAAAAGAGCATGCCAGGAGCAGCACCAAGCACACCTAAAAATGAGGTGCCAACCTGCTGTAGCTACACTACATGCATGCTAAACAGCACATGCAGCATGCTATAGGCAGAGTGAAGCGATTCCACAACCAACGGATCAGATCAAAGCTCTGCAGTCCTGCCACATGCAGTCATGAATGGTGGTGGACAATTAAACAACTAAGGGGAAGAGGCTCCATGAACATCCCCATCCTCCATGATGGCAAAGCCAGCACGTGAGTGCAAAAGACAAGCAGAAGTGTTTGCAACCATCTTCAGCCAGAAGTGGTGTGCGGATGATTCATCTCGGCCTCCTCCGGAGGTCCCCAATATCACAGAAAACAGTCTTCAGCCAATTTGATTCACTCCATGTCATATCAAGAAATAGCTGACGCACTGGATACGGCAAAGTCTATGGGCCCCGACAGTATCCCGACTGCAGTGCTGAAGACTTTTGTCCCACAACTTACCCTGCCTCTATCCAAGCTGTTCCATTAAAGCTACATCACTGGCGTCTACCCAACAAAGTGGAGAATTGCCCAGGTATGTATGTTCATGATTGCAGTCTTCTGTTCCATTTGCAACCCCTCAGATAATAAAGCAGTCCATGTCTGTATGCAGCAAGACCTGGACAACATTCAGACTTTGACTGATAAGTGGCAAGTAACATTTGCGCAACACAAGTGCCAGGGAATGACCATCTCCAACAAGAGAGAGTCGAACCACCTTCACTTGATATTCAACGGCATTACCTTCACTGAATCCCCACCATCAACTTCCTAGGGGTCAGCATTGACCAGAAACTTAACTGGACCAGTCACATAATTGCTGTGGCTAGAAGAGCAGGTCAGAGGCTGGGTATTCTGCGGCGAGTGTCTCACCTCCTGACTCCCCAAAGTCTTTCCACCATCTACAAGGCACAAGTCAGGAGTGTGATGGAATGATGAGTTGAGCTCCAACAATTTGATGCTCGACACCATCAGGATTAAGGAGCCTGCTTGATTTGCATTCCAACCACATGTTAAACGTTCACTCCCTCCACAACCAGCGTACCGTGGCTGCAGTGTGTACCATCCACGATGCACTGCAGCAACTCACCAAGGCTTCTTCGGCAGCACCTCCCAAACCCGTGACCTCCACCATGTAGAAGATCAAGGGCAGTAGAATGGATTGTGACTTGGAGAGGAACATCCTCATCTCCAAGTTCCCCTCAGTCACACACCATCCTGACTTGTAAATATATCACTGATCTTTTATCGTCGCTGGTCAAAATCTTGGAACTCCCTCTCTAACAGCACTGTGGGAGTACCTTCATCACGTGGACTGCAGCGGTTCAAGAAGGTGGCTCACCACCACCTTCTCACGGGCAATAAGAGATGGGCAATAAATTTTGGCCTTGTCAATGATGCCCACATCCCATGACTGAATACAACAGAAATTAAGCGAGAGATTCAAGAGCAATTGTCCACTTTGTACCCATTAGACGTTGGTTCGATTTTCTTCCTTCGCAATTGCACTTTTCCAGATTGTAACAGAAAAGTATCTTCCTCGGCCCAGGTAACCAGTGTGATCAGCTGTACATATAAGACGGCATTGCACAAACTGAACTTAATGTTGCTTCTCCTATGCATTTCCAGACCCTGCCATCACTGTGAACGTAGCCATAGTGTGTCTGATTGTACTCATTTGCATTGTTGGGATAGTTTGCATTATTGGGGTAGTTTGCCGAAGGAAACGACAATCTGTCAAAGGTAAAGGTAAGCAAGAGCGTTAAAATGTTTGATCTAAATCTATAAAATTGTAAGAGCAGATTCCTTACATAGATTCTTACATTTATCTTTCCCATCTTACGGCATGTGTTGTGAAGGATCCTCAGCACCAGGACCCAGGTAGGGATGGGATTTGATCAGTATTTCGGCAGACTTTCTGTATAATTTTGCTCATTTAATGGAACATTTACAGGTTACTTTTCTTTGCTAACTGTAGGGCCGGTGATGTGCAGCTGACACAAGTGGCTGAATGTAAGTGACTAGAATTGCTGGCCAGCTCTTCCGATCCTGGCCCTTTGAGAGTTGAAACTAAAAGCACACATGGTGTTCCCGCCCTTCTGTCCAGGTTTCCCGTACTCTGTGGTTCCCAGGAAGGATCAGAGCGATGACAACGAGCCTGTTGCGTACTCGGTGACAAGAGTTCCAACGCCGTCGAGCCAGCCAAGGCCTGGTGAAGGAATGGAGAGCACTGGCCCAAACATTGACTCTACAGAGCATGTGTACTGTTTGATCGAGGAGTCAATGGTCAAAGGGTAAGCAGAGTGACAGCTGTCACCCCTCGGCTACGGTCAACACTGACCACAACTTTGTTTTAGGATGGAGGGTTAGAAGATCGTTAATGTAATGAAGGTGAGGGGAGCCCATGCTGGCAAATGGGTTACTTTTCCACTTTGGCCACACAGTATCACTTGGAGCACTCCAGATTAGGCACAGCGTAAAACTCCCTCTGGACTGTCCCAACAATGTTCCTCAACTCCAAGGTCAGGAGAGAGGTCAGACATCTTCACTTCTCACACCTCATGTCCTGTTTGAGTGGAAGGGCCAATTTAGAGGTAGTTTTGTACTGTGGCTCACATGAGCTGCAAACTGGATCGAGATGACCAAATTAATTTCATCAAGGACCATGAGAGAAAATGTGAGAGAAAGAAAGAGACAGAGAAAGACAGAGACAGAGACAGACAGTGATAGGTTCAGACAGAGACTGCGACAGAGACAGACAGACAGTGATAGATTCAGATAGAGACTGACCTGATATTGGAATAAAGGAGCACGATCAGAAAAGCATCACAGTGCCCTTATGAAGTTATCTTTTTTTTTTAAACTCTCTCAGGACAATATTTTGGCATATGTGACCATAGTGATCAATTTCGTCCAAATATTTTACTGAATGATTGGCAGTTTTAGGCAAGGAATTGGATTGAGGCTGAACACTCTTTGCAGAGAGGACAGCTTACATAGCAGACTCAGAGAGATAAAGAGAGATATGGAGACAGTAACAGAGACACAGAGAGACAGAGAGAGACAGAGAGAGACAGACAGAGAGCAACACAAAGAGAGAAAGAGAAAGAGAGACAGTGTTTTGGATCGATAATAATAGACCCAGGTTCGGGATCTGGGTGAATGTTAAATAATAGATAAGACAAATGAAGTAAAGAATTAAATACTGTTTACTGAGGGAAAAGAAATATTAATAAAAAAGTTTACGAAGAAAAGAGAAGTATGATAAGATGCAACAACGCTGACGGCCTTCGGCCTGTCGGGAACTCTGCAACGACGGCTGGTCTGGAGCCTTGGGGGTCCCGGCACCGCTCGCGAATCGCGGTCCAAGGTGAAGTTCGAAGAGCTAAGGGACAGTGCCGCTCCTTTATACTATTAAACAAAACATGGGTGCATGTGGCTTATGGCCAACTCCTAATCTGTAACACCCCAGCTGCTTGTCCACAAAGCATGAGATCTCGAGGCGCCGACAGTCTCATAATAAGCTGGTGTGCATCTCAAGATCGCTTCCCTCTCTCTCTCTCTATAGCAACAACAATCCACGAAGCATGGAGCAGAAACACACTGTAAATGACTAAATATCATAATTAACTTTATGTGATTAACCCTCTACAATCGAGACGGAGATAGACAGTGAGACGGGGATCGAATAACAGACAGAGAGCGAGAAACAGAGACAGAGAGAGAAACAGCAAGACCAGCAGAGACAGAGAGAGAGAGAGACAGAGAGAGAGAGACAGAGAGAGAGACAGCGAGAGAGAGAGAGAGTGAGAGAGAGAGTGAGAGAGACAGTAAGAGAGACACAGAGAGAGACAGCGAGAGAGAGAGACAAACAGAGAGAAAGAGAGAGAGATGGAGACAGGCAGAGAGGCAGCAAGAGAGAGAGAGAGAGAGAGAGAGACAGTGAGACAGGCAGAGAGAGACAGAGAGAGACGGAGACAGGCAGTGAGAGAGACAGAGACAGGCAGAGAGACAGCGAGAGAGAGAGAGAGAGAGAGAGAGAGTCAGCGAGACAGGAAGAGAGAGACAGAGACAGGCAGCGAGAGACAACGAGAGACAGTGAGACAGGCAGAGAGAGACAGAAAGAGACAGAGACAAAGAGAGAGTCTGAGAGAGAGAGAGAGAGAGAGAGAGAAAGACAGGCAAAGAGAGACAGTGAGAGAGAGAGAGAGAGACGGAGACAGTCAGACAGAGACAGCGAGAGAGAGAGAGAGAGAGAGAGGCAGAGACAGAGACAGAGAGAGCAACAGAGAGAGAGGCATAGAGAGAGACAGGGAGAGACGGTGATAGGCAGAGAGAGAGAGACAGAAAGAGAGAGACGGAGACAGATAGAAACAGCGAGAAAGAGAGAGAGACAGGCAAAGAGAGACAGAGACACAGAGAGACTCAGAGCGAGAGAGAGAAAGAGGCAGGCAGAGCGAGACAGAGAGAGAGACAGGGAGAGAGACCGAGAGAGAGAGATAGATGGAGAGAAAGAGAAAGAAACAGAGAGAAAGAGAATCGGTGAGACAATCCGAGAGTCAGAGAGTGACAGACAGAGTAACAGACAGAGAGTGACAGACAGAGAATGACAGACAGAGTGACAGACAGAGAGTGACAGACAGAGAGTGACAGACAGAGTGACAGACAGAGAGTGACAGACAGAGAGTGACAGTCAGAGAGTGACAGACAGAGAGTGACAGACAGAGAGTGACAGACAGAGTGACAGTCAGAGAGTGACAGTCAGAGAGTGACAGACAGAGAGTGACAGACAGAGAGTGACAGACAGAATCAGGGAAAATGAATGAGGGAATTTCAGGCTGGGTTAGACTGAAATCCAGGCCAGTGGGGAGAAAGTGACTGAATGTAGTTTCCACTTACAGCTGTTTAATATTGTTTGAATCATATGTTACTCATTTTTCACACATTTAATTTTCTGTTTTCCCAGTGATGACGGCAAAACTGAAATCCAGGCAGTAAAATGTAAGTCGTGGCAATCTTTCAGTATCTTTCATTATCTGTCCCCACATGGAAGTGAAACCCTCTTAATTTCTAGGCAGTGACCTCAGGGGCCATGTACCGCAGGTTGAAACCTCTTTAGCCATTGAACTCAAACCAGACGGCCAATCGCAGCCCAAAGAGGACAGTAAGGAGGATCCCGTTGCTCTGTCTAATGAGCAGACATATTCTTTGATAGGTTGCCCGGGGACAGGGAGCCCAGGAGACACGGAGACAAGGTCTTGGCTGGAGGAAGATGATCCACAACCTGGCCCGTTAGAGATGGAAGAAAATCCTATTTATGCTAAAATAGAGGAAGCCTGAATGTGATTGAGTAATGGGAGAAAGGCAACGGATAACTTGGTTAAACTCATTGTGGTACTAGATTTTAAAATATATATTTTACACTGGGTATTGAACACTTTCCCACTGCAGACCCCCAGGGTGGGGGAGAATTCGACATTGTTGCACTGGATTTCTGGATGGATCATGGGTGCAAAAGAGGTCCAATTTAGGAGGCCAACCCACCATGCCCGAGTAGTGTTGGAAACATGTTTGATGCCATATTGGTTTGGGCCTGTAGAGGAGTCCCTGATGTAGGCGTTAGGCTCCTTTGAATATGCTAATAAGGGGCCTACCACTTGTTCCAGGATCCAAACCGGCCATTATCACATTGCTGTTTGTGGGACCTTGCTGTGTGCAAATTAGCTGCCACTTTTCCTAAATTACAACAGTGACTAAACTTCAAAAAATACTGAATTCGCTGTAAAGTGCTTTGCGATCTCCAGAGGTCATGAAAGGCGCTTGATAAATGCAAGTCTTTCAATTCATTCATTAATTTTGAGGGAAGGGAAACCACGCAGAATACAGGTGCACAACCGACGCTCGTTGAACACAAGTGCGTTTTCACAGATTGTAACATTGAAGCTGCTTGAAGCGCAGGATTGTGTGTGGAGATATCTTCTCCCAATGTTTCACAAATGATATAAAGCCGCTGGTGGCAGCTCCTTGCCTTTCCCGGTTTGTTCTGAGTTTTTGTGGCGACCGACACAGAACATGGAGACAGACTCAATGTGAGTTTCCACTCTCACCGACACCGGACGAGGGCGATGGGAACCCACGGTTGAAGAATATAACTGTAACACATTCGACGTGAAATTGGTCCTCGTCAGTTTCGACTTTGATGGAAATGAAATTCGGGCTCGGTGTGAAACGTGCGCTCGATTCGCGATGAGCTTCACACTGCTGGCGAAGAGCAACTTCACCCCCTTGGACTCTGCTTAGATAGAACAACGCATCGCTGGTGTGTAATACGCAAAATGGAACTTGTGTGATTGGAAGTCATTCAATAAACACTGTTTAAAAATTATAACTAAATGACGAGCTGTGTCATCTGTCCAGCAGGAATTTTATGGCTAACTAATTGAATGAATGAACTGATCTCAGTGAGGACACTGCATTTAGACTCAAGGGGAAGTGGGAGAAGGGAGGGGGAGTGGGGAGAGTGGGAGTGAGGAGGGTTTGAGGGGATTGGGAGGGATGTGTGAGTGGGCAGTGGGGAGTGGGAGGGAAGGGGGAGTGGGAGGGAGAGTGGGGAGTGAAGAGGGTGTGAGGGAAGGGGCAATGGAGAGTGGTAGGCTAGGGGGAGTGGGAGGGTGGAGTGGGGGGAGTGGGAGTGAGGAGGGTGTGGGGGGAGTGGGTTGGAGGGGGAGTGGAAGCAAATTTATGAGGACGCTGAGAGAAGTTCATGATTGTGTAAGAGAAAGTTTGGTATAAATTGTCAGCCCCCAGCAGATCACTAAAGAGTATTTTTAAAAGCATAAAACATTTCAATGTTGAACAATACATGTCTATCAGTAAGACAAAACGACTTTCACGCGAGAGTCACAAATCCCACACTCCTTGAGGGCAGCCATGCTCAAACGGGTCAGGGGTTAACTCTGTGACCCTCTGCTCCATTGTGTCTCCTTGAAGCAGAGCTCACTCTGACGGCAGGTTGGGGGGAGGGGGTGGGAGGGGACAGAGTCAGTGAATTAACCCTCATAACCCTGGCATTTGCCTCATTGTCCAGCCCTTGGCTTCAGCACGATCTCTGAAACAATGGGTGCCATTTGCAATATGAGCACCACACGCAAGGACTGGTGTGTAGCAAATCCAAACGAACTCAGTACGGAAATGGAAGGAAGCGTGTGATGATTGGAAATTTTAATTGATGGGAGCAAGTCTAAAAGGCTCAGCTATTTACAGCTTGTTAGTAGAAGCGGGTGTGAGCAGAAATGCCAACCGCACTGTCGCATAAATCAAACAATGAACTCTTAAAAATCATGAGGTTTGCTATACAAATCATGAGTTGCTATTTTTTTCCCTGACCCCTTGCTTACCTTTGATCCTGGACAGGAAGCGCAGTCCGCGACCTTTGCTCCCAGACAGGAAGCGCATTCGACCGTCACTAACCGATTACTGACATAAGAAATAGGAGCAGGAGTGGGTGGATTGATGGCCCCGCTGTCGGGTCACTCACGGGCCAGTCTCGCTCTCCTTATCACCGTTACTCCTCCCGCAGCAAAATTTTTACTTCAGGCACCAGGAGGTGATTTCTGTTCCCACTGCAAATCCGAATAGTTGGCTGAAGAAGATTAAAAACAATCTCCCACCCATTGGATACCTGAAGTCCACCCAACTCAAATTCATGAGCGAGCATCAAAAGGGCCTCTAGAACTCCCACCGGGATTGGTTGGGAACCATATTTCAAATCTGCAGGGCTATGGGAACAAATTGGATAGCTCTTTCAACCCACGGGCACAAGCACGATGGGCTGAATGGACTCTTTCACTGTCTGAGGTGCCGTCTTTCGGATGAGACGTGAAACTGAGGCCCTCTCAGGTGGACGCGAAAGATCCCACTGCACTATTTCAAAGAAGAGCAGGGGAGTTCTCCCGATGTCCTAGCCAACACTTATTTCAATCAAAATAACTAAAGACAGAGGATCTGGTCATTATCACATTGCTGTTTGTCAGACCTTGCTGCATGCAAATTGGCTTTCGTGTTCCGTACATTACAACAGTGACTACACTTAGAAAAGGTACTTCGTTGGCTGCAGAGCGGTTTGAGATGCCCTGAGGTCGGGCAAGGCGAGCTATAAATACAAGTCTGTCTGTCTTTCTTTCTAGCTTTTTTCTTTTCTGTCTTCATCCTACTTCGTAGACCATGTACAAGTTGCTCTATCTTAGAAATCCCCTATTTCAATCTCTCAACCATTGGTGGCCGTGCCTTCAACTGCCAAGGCACTAAGCTCTGGAGTTCTCTCCTGTGGTCGGGATTACACCACAGGAAAACTTTCTGTCTATTATTGCTCGCTGACCCCCAAAGTAACCAAGGAACACACTTTGTTCCTGACCAATTACATTCTGTTTCAAAACTGAAAATGCTGGAAATCTCAGCGGGTCAGAGAGAAACAGAGTGCAGTGGGACCGAGAGTGGTGGCCGTGGGACCGAGAGCTGTGGCCATGGGACCGAGAGAGGTGGCCGTGGGACCGAGAGCGGTGGCCATGGGACCGAGAGAGGTGGCCGTGGGACCGAGAGTGGTGGCCGTGGGACTAAATTGCAAGCAGTACAGGTAAATCGCTGTTTCACCTGGAAGGATTATTTGGGGCCTGGACTATGGGAAGGGAGGAGGTAAAAGGGCAGGTGTTGCATCTCCTGCGCTTGCAGGGGAAGATGTTGTGGGAATGGGCGGGATGCTGGGGGTGATTGAGGAGTGGACCAGTATGTCCTGGAGGGAGCAGTCCCTTCGGAATGCTGAGAGGGGAGGGGAGGGGAAGATGTGATTGGTGGTGGGATCACGCTGGAGGTGGTGGAGGATGATCCATTAAACATGGAGGCTCGTGGGGTGAAAGGTGAGGACAAGGGGAAACCTGTCATGGTTCTGAGAGGGAGGGGAAGGGGTGAGGGCAGAAGAGCGAGAAATAGAACGGACACGGTTGAGAGCCATGGTAACCACAGTGGAGGGGAATCTTCTGTTGAGGAAAAAGGAAGACATGTCAGAGGCACTAGTGTCAAAGGTGGCGTCTTCAGAACAGATGTGACGGAAAGTAATACGACATTTCTATACAGTTTAAATGCACACGAGGCCCATGCTTGAGAGAAGGTCACTCTGTGACCAGTAACCTTTATTCACGAGCACTCAAGTGATGAAGGTGGGTGGAGCTTCCCCTTTTATACCTGAAAGTCCAAGTGAGGAGTGTCTCTCACAAGTTCACCACCTAGTGGTCATTGCTCTCACAGTGTACAACTAAGGTCAGTTTATACATGGGTTACAATGATGGTTGAATACATAACATCACCTCCCCCCCGAAAGTCTTATTGGGATCACAGGTTGAGTCTCTCTGGTGGTTTACGCTCCCTTGTAGAGCCCCTGAGTTGGGGCTCTGGTTGTTGGGCGCTGGCCTGAGTGTCAGCTGTTTGCGGTGCCTCAGGCCTGTCCGGACTGCCCACAGTGACTGGGCTCTCCTCCACTTGGTTCCGGTGTTCGGTCACCTGTGGTGGAGTGAACTCGACATCGTGTTCTTCCTCTGCTTCTTCGATGGGGTTGCTGAACCTCCTTTTTGTTTGATCTACATGTTTGCGGCAGATTTATCCATTGGTAAGTTTAACTATCAGAATCCTATTCCCCTCTTTGGCAATCACAGTGCCTGTGAGCCATTTGGGCCCTGCAGCGTAGTTGAGGACAAAGACAGGGTCATTGACATCGATACCTCGCACCCTCGCATTCCTGTCATGGTAGTCACATTGTGACTGACGCCTGCTCTCGACAATTTCTTTCATGGTGGGATGTATAAGAGATAACCTGGTTTTGAGCGTCCTTTTCATTAGCAGCTCTGCGGGTGGAACCCCTGTGAGCGAGTGTGGTCGGGATCTGTAGGCAAACAGGAGGCGTGATAAGCGGCTTTGTAGGGAACCCCCTTGGATTCTGAGCATTCCCTGTTTGATTATCTGCACTGCTCATTACGCCTGCCCATTAGAGGCCGGCTTGAACGGTGCCGTTCTGACATGGTTAATTCCATTGCCTGCCATGAAGTCCTGGAATTCAGTGCTTGTGAAGCACGGGCCATGGTCACTGACCAAGACATCCGGTAGACCATGGGCGGCGAACATTGCCCGTAGACTTTCTACCGTGGCAGAGGATGTGCTTGAATTTAAAATGTCACACTCGATCCATTTGGAGTAGGCGCCTACTACAACCAAAAACATTTTTCCGATGAAAGGAACTGCATAGTCCACATGGATGTGTGACCATGGCTTGGTGGCCCAGGACCAGGGGCTAAGGACGGCTTCCCAGGCCCCTTTCCCAGCTGGGCACACATATTGTACCTGCGAACACAAAGTTCCAGGTCTGCATCTATCCCTGGCCACCAAACGTGTGACCTGGCAATTGCCTTCATCATGACAATGCCCGGGTGCTCATTGTGGAGTTCTCTGATGAACACATCTCTGCCCATCTGGGGCATGACTACACGGCTTCCCCATAGTAGGCAATCGGCCTGAATCGAGAGTTCATCCCTGCACCTGTGAAATGGTTTAAATTCCTCAGGGCATGCCCCGTACGTGGCTGCCCAGTCCCCATTCAGGACACATTTCTTGACTAAAGACAGTAGCGGGTCTCTATTTGTCCAGACCTTAATCTGACGGGCTGTCACAGGTGAGCCTTCGCTTTCGAAAGCTTCAACAGCCATGATCATCTCAGCAGCCTGCTCGGTAGCCCCCTCAGTGGTGGCTAGTGGGAGCCCGCTGAGTGCATCGGTGCAGTTTTCAGTGCCCGGTCTGTGCCGAATTGTATAGTCATAGGCGGCTAACGTGAGTGCCCACCTCTGTATGCGGGCCGATGCGTTTGCATTTATGGCCTTGTTGTCGGCCAAAAGGGACCTTAGGGGTTTGTGATCTGTCTCCAGCTCAAATTCCCTGCCAAACAAGTACTGGTGCATTTTCTTTACTGTGTATACACATGCAAGCGCCTCCTTTTCTACCATCCCGTAGCCCCTTTCTGCCTGGAACAGACTTCTGGAGGCATAAGCTACCGGCTGTAACTGACCCTTGGCATTAACATGCTGCAACACACACCCGACCCCATAGGACGACGCATTGCATGTTAAAATAAGTTTCTTACATGAGTAATATAGCGTTAACAGATTGTTGGAGCATAACAAATTGCGTGCTCTATCAAAAGCCCTTTCCTGGCGGTCCCCCCAGACCCATTCGCGACCTTTGCGTACGAGCACGTGTATTGGCTCTAACAGCGTGCTCAATTTGGGAAGAAAGTTACCAAAATAGTTCAGGAGCCCCAGGAACGAACGCAGCTCCGTCTTGTTACGGGGTCTGGGTGCTCTCTGGATCGCTTCCGTCTTGGACGCAGTAGGTCTGATCCCATCTGCTGCTACCCTCATCCCCAGGAATTCTACCTCTGGAGCTAGGAAGACGCACTTCGCCTTTTTCAGTCGTAGCCCTACCCGGTCCAGTCAGCGTAGCACCTCCTCCAGGTTGCGGAGGTGTTCTTCAGTATCGCGACCCATGATGAGGATGTCGTCTTGAAAAACCACGGTCCCTGGAATCGACTTGAGGAGGCTTTCCATATTTCGTTGAAAGATCGCGGCGGCCGAACAAATCCCGAACGGACATCTGTTATACTTAAACAACCCCTTGTGTGTCATGATGGTGGTCAGCTTCTTCGACTCACTCGCCAGCTCCTGGGTCATGTAAGCTGAGGTCAGGTCCAATTTTGAAAAAAGTTTGCCACCAGATAGCGTCGCAAAGACGTCTTCCGCTCTCAGTAGCGGCTACTGGTCTTGGAGTGACACCCGATTGATGGTGGCCTTGTAATCACCACATATCCTGACCGACCCATCCGCCTTGAGCACCAGCACAATCGGGCTCGCCCAGTCACTGAATTCGACTGGTGAGATGATGCCTTCACTCAGCAGGCGGTCCAATTCGCCTTCTATCTTTTCCCGCATCAAGTACGGCACCGCTCTGGCCTTGTTGTGTACTGGTCTGGCGTCCGGGGTTATGTGAATCACTACCTTGGTCCCCATGAAAGTGCCAATGCCGGGTTGAAATAATGAGTCAAATTTGTCCAGGACCTGTGAGCATGATACTCACTCCACAGAAGAAATTGCATTGACATCGCCCCATTTCCAGTTCATGACAGCAAGCCAACTCCTCCCAAGTAGTGCTGGACCATCCCTCGGGACAATCCAGAGTGGCAACCTGTTCTCCAAATCTTTGTGGGTCACAACTATCGTGGCACTGCCTAGCACCGGAATGATCTCCTTTGTGTATGTCCGTAGCTGTGCGTCAATCGGCGATAATTTTGGCCTCCTAGCCTTGGACGCCCACAACTTTTTGAACTGTTTGATACTCATCAGGGACTAGCTGGCCCCCGTGTCTAGCTCCATTGATACTGGGATGCCATTGAGGAGCACTTTCATCATTATCGGTGGCATCCTGGTGTATGAACTGTATTTGTACTCCACATGAACTCGCTGAACTTCAGCTTCCAGCGATTTCCCCCAGTGTTAATTTGGCCTCGTAGGGCTTACATCGGGCCCATCCTTCTCGTACATCAGCCTGGCTGCAGGCATCCTGCACATACGGGCCAAGTGACCGCTGACGTTGCAATTTCTGCAGGTATATTGCTGATACCTGCAAACTCAGGCTGGGTGTGTGCCTCCACACCTCCAACATGAGCCGTTGTTGGGAACAAAAGGTCCATTACCAGTCCATCCTCTCTGACTGTGTCTGTAACTGTCCTTAAGCACACCATTAACAGATGTTGATGGCCCCATTACTGGCCTCATTGTCCCTTGTGATGGCGTGAATCGCCGTTCAGCTAGCCATTGTCTCTGATAAATTCTGATAAACAGGGTTCGACTACATGTTGGGGCATGTCTGATTGCCCTTGTCTGCCTGGAGAACTGTGTGCTGCGTTAACAATGTTGACTCCCTGTCCATTTGCTGCATTTGAGCCCAGATTTTTGTCAAACATCATTCTGGTCTCTTCCTCCCCTGAGATAAAAGTCTGGGCCATCAAGGCCGCTGTTTCCAGGGTCAAATCTTTGGTTTCAATCAGTTTCCTGAAAACCCCAGCGTGCCCGATGCACTCAATAAAAAGGTCTCGCTGCATCTCCGCTCTGCATGTATCAGGGAACTTACATCGGCTCGCCAGTCGCCGGAGATCTGCCACAAAGTCTGGAACGCTTTGCCCTTCTCGCCGCCGGTGCATGTAAAACCGGTGTCTCGCCATGTGCATGCTGCTCGCCAGTTGAAGGTGTTCCCCGATTAACTTACTGAGCTCTTCAAACGTTTTGTCCGCCGGCTTCTCTGGCGCTAGAAGATCCTTCATCAGGCAATACGTCCTGGATCCACAAACCGTCAGGAGTTGAGCACTGCGTTTGTCGGCCGACTCCTGTCCCAACCATTCCTTAGTGACGAAACTTTGCTGTAGTCTCTCAATAAAATCGTCCCAATCATCCCCAACACAGTACCTCTTGTCTGTGCTGCTAGTGGCCATGCTCACGTGGTTTAAATCCCAGTTTCCCGTCGCCAATGATACGTCCTTACTATACAGTATAAATGCAGACGAGGCCCATGCTTGAGAGAAGGTCACTCTGTGACCAGTAACCTTTATTCACTAGCACTCAAGTGATGAAGGTGGGTGGAGCTTCCCCTTTTATACCTGAAAGTCCAGGTTAGGAGTGTCTCTCACAAGTTCACCACCTAGTGGTCATTGTTCTCACAGTGTACAACTTAGGTCAGTTTATACATGGATTACAATGATGGTTGAATATATGACAGAAACGAAGAAACTGGGAGAATGGAATGGAGCCTTTACAGGATGTGGGGTGGGAGGAGGTGTAGTCCAGGTAGCTGTGGGAGTCAGTGGGCTTATTGTGAATGTTTGTCAATAGCCTATCTCCAGAAATGGAGACAGAGAAGTCAAGGAGGGTAAGGGAAGAGTCGGAGATGGACCATGTGAAGGTGAAGAAAGGGTAAAAATTGGATGCAAAGTAAATGACATTTTCTAGTTCAGGGAGAGAACAAGAAACAGCACCGGTACAGTCATCAATGTACCGGAAACAATGGTGAGGGAGGGGACCCGAGTACCCACAAAAAGGAGTATTTTGTTTGCATGGTTTCAGAAACTAGAGCTTTCACTTACCTTACAGAACAAATGCTTCATGTATGGTGAGAGGCTGAGTGTAATTTTAGGCTAACTCGCCGGGGGCGGGGGAGCAGGGGGGGGGTGGGGGGCTCCTATGGTGTAATGCCATATTTACACCCTGCCCAAGATTACTCTCCACAGATTTCAATGGAGGGTAAAATTGGGTGAGTTGTAAAACCATTGTAGCGCTCGATCCCATCACTTTCCCGGTGGGTGGGTTAATGGAAAGCCTCCTTCAATGTTTCAGAAAGTGTTTCACTATTTTTCCTGCACTGGGTGTTGATCTAAGTGGCCAGTGGAAAATGAAAAGGTTCACTAGGTTGATTCCGGAGATGAGGGAGTTCACTTATGAAGATAGGTTGAGCAGGTTGGACCTATACTCACTGGAGTTCAGAAGAATGAGAGGTGATCTTATTGAAACTTATAAGATAATGAGGGGGCTCGACAAGGTGGATGCAGAGAGGATATTTCCACTCATAGGGGAAACTAAAACTAGGGAACATAGTCTTAGAATAAGCGGCCGCCCATTTAAAACTGAGATGAGGGTTGTAAATCTAAGTAATTCTCTGCCCCAGACAGCTGTGGAGGCTAGGTCATTGAATATATTTAAGGCGCAGATAGACAGATTTTTGAGCGATAAGGGAGTAAAGGGTTTTGGGGAACGGGCAGGGAAGTGGAGCTGAGTCCATGATCAGATCAGCCATGATCTTATTAAATGGCGGAGCAGGCTCGAGGGGCCAAATGGCCGACTCCTGCTTCTATTTCTTATGTTCTTATGACACGACTGCCAAGTGTGTACTCACTATCACTGTGCTGCACAGTGGCATGCTCATAGAGTACACATTGTATTTCAGAGCCTCTCACTTCCCCAGTCCCTTCTGTGACTGGAGAGTTGAACGAACAGCCCAACCACTGTCCCCAGGCTCATTAATACAACATCAGTGCACACATATCATCTGAGTCATCCATAAGTCTACTGCCCATTTCCTAACTTGCACCATGTCCCGTTCACCCATCAACCTGACCTACATTGGCTCCCGGTTAAGCAAAGCCTCGATTAAAAAATTCTCATCCTTGTTTTCAAATCCCTCAATGGCCTCGCCTCCTCCCTATCTCTGTAATCTCCTCCAGCCCCACAACCCCCAAGATATCTGCGGTCCTCTAATTCTAGCCTCTTGAGCATTCCCGACTTCAATCGCTCAGCTGCCAAGACCCAAAACTCTGGAATTCTCTCCATCAACCTCTCCGCCTCTCTAGCTCTCTTTCCTGCTTCAAGATGCTCCTCAAAACCTATCTCTTTCACCAAGCTTTTGGTCATCTGCCCTAATTTCTCCTTATGTGGCCTGGTGTCAAATGTTGTTTGTAACACTCCTGTGAAGCGCCTTCTGACGTTTTTCTACATGAAAGGTGTTGTGTATCTGTAAAGCATGCACTCCCATGTTCCACCATCCCAGCATCCCTTGGGAACACTCTATATAAGCCGGCCCCTAAGGCTTGTTCCTCACTCTGGAGTGTCTGATTAAAGACTGAGGTCACTGTTACTTTAACCTCCCTGTGTGCAGCCTCATAATAGGAACATAAGAACTGGTGATGAGAATACGAATCCAACGCAAAGATGCAACAAACTGTGGGCATCCTGGAGAAGTTCTCGGAGGGTGAGGACTGGGAAGCCTATGTCGAATGGCTAGACCAGTACTTTGTAGCCAACGAGCTGGACGGAGAAGGAAGCGCTGCAAAAAGGAGAGCGGTCCTCCTCATGGTCTGCGGGGCACCGACCTACAGCCTCATGAGGAATCTTCTGGCTCTGGTGAAACCCACAGATAAGTCATATGACGAGCTGTGTACACTGGTTTGGGAGCATCTTAACCTGAGCGAGAGTGTGCTGATGGCGAGGTATCGGTTCTACACGTGCCAGTGATCTGAAGGTCAGGAAGTGGCGAGCTACGTCGCCAAGCTAAGGTCACTTGCAGGACAATGTGAGTTTGATGGCTACCTGGAGCAAATGCTCAGAGACCTTTTTGTACTGGGCATTGGCCACGAGACCATCCTATGAAAACTTTTGACTTAGAGACACTGACCCTCAGTAAGGCCATTGCGATAGCACAGACGTTTATGTCCACCAGTGATAACACCAAACAAATCTCTCAGCACACAAGTGCTAGCAATGTTCATAAATTAACTGCAACTGTGTTTGCGAGCAGAAATGTACAGGGCAGAACCCACGAGTCTGCAACTGCCAGCAGGCCTCAGGTGACCCAGATGACTCAGAGTCCCCAACAAAGGATGAATGCAAGGCAATTCACACCTTGTTGGCGTTGTGGAGGCTTCCATTCAGCCTATTCATGCCACTTCAAAGGGTATGTTTGCAAGAGCTATGGAACAATGGGGCACCTCCAATGAGCTTGCAAGCTCTGCAAAACCTGCTAACCACCACGTGGCAGAGGAAGATCAGTCCATGGTGGGTCAAAGCAATTTCGAGCCTCAGAGAGAGGAGGTAGATGCTGAAGTACATGGGGTGCACACATTTTCAACAAAATGTCCACCTATAATGCTAAACGTAAAATTGAATGCCTTACCCGTAGCCATAGAACTGGACACTGGTGCTAGCCAATCTATCGTGAGCAAAAAGATGTTTGAGAGACTGTGGCGCAACAAAGCATTCAGACCAGCCCTGAGCCCCATCCACACGAAACTGAGAACGTACACCAAAGAGCTTATCACTGTCCTGGGCAGCGCCATGGTCAAGGTCACCTACGAGGGCACGGTGCACGAACTGCCACTCTGGATTGTCCCGGGCGATGGCCCCACACTGCTTGGAAGGAGCTAGCTGGGCAAAATCCGCTGGAACTGGAATGATATCCGAGCGCTATCACATGTCAATGAGGCCTCATGTACCCAGGTTCTTAACAAATTTCCTTCCCTTTTTCAGCCAGGCATTGGAAACTTTTCCGGGGTGAAGGTGCGGATCCATTTGGTCCCAGAGGCAGGACCCATTCACCACAAGGCGCGAGCGGTACCTCACATGATGAGAGAGAGAGTGGAAATCAAGCTGGACAGGCTGCAACGCGAGGGCATCATCTCCCCAGTGGAATTCAGCGAGTGGGCCAGCCCGATTGTTCCAGTACTCAAAAGTGATGGCACGGTCAGGATTTGCGCCAGCCCAGCGAGGGCACAGCCAACACACCAGAACAGACATTTGTACCAAGGCGGTCCACCAAGGAAAGAAAGGCTCCCAACCGCCTCACCTAGTAAATAGTTTTCACTTTGACTTTGGGTGGGGAGTGATGTTGTGTATCTGTAAAACATGCACTCCCATGTTCCACCACCACGGAGCTCATCCCCTGAAGTCCCAAGGGATCCCAGCATCCCTTGGGAGCACTGTCTATAAGCCGGCCCCGAAGGCCTGTTCCTCACTCTGGAGTATCTGATTAAAGACTGAGATCACTTTAACCTCCCTGTGTGCAGCCTCATCTGTGTTAGGAACACAATAAAAGGTGTTATATAAATACAAGTCGTTTTTAGTGTGGTTGAGTTGTTAAAAGAGGACGAGGATTTCCTCTTTCATCACTTCTCTGTTTCTCTCACTGACCAGAATGTGATGGTGAAAGAGGCACCCAGCTTCTGAACCAGCTAGGAACGTGAAATGGCGCTTGGTGCTCTGTTTGTGGGTCTTTTCCTTCTGTTCCAACATGTTGTAGGTAAGGATCCATACTTTCAACTAATCTTCAACATGTTTATCTGGAAATATCAGTTTCTACCTGTACCTGAACGCAGAAATATAAGGATTGAAGGATATTGATTGCCATCAGTGCTGCTTTCACGCGGATGTTTAATGTACTCATATGACAGTTGTTGCTGGGTCATTTTAACACGGTTTAATCATGGGTGGTCAGTTTAAAATTGGCACTAAGAGAGTGAGGAGACAGATTAGGAGAACATTTTTTACACAGAGGTTTGTTTTGCCACAGGGAGTGGTTGACGCAGAGACATTTTCATCTTTTGAAGGAAAACTGGAAAACATTTGAAGCAGAGGAAGATTTGGGGCTGTGGGGAGAGCGAGGCAATGGGTTTGCTCTGGCAAAGAGCCAGCACTGGCACGATGGGCCCAATTGCCTCCTTCTGTGCTGCAAACGTCTTTGGTTCAACTCCTGTCTTAAAACAGTGCAGGGATGAAATACAAGAACAGTGCTGATCCTATCCCAATTTCCCTTACAACAGAATCATATCTCACTCTAGGAATGAAATAGTGGAAGATTTAGAAGAGTTAGAAGGATTTGCTGATGGGCTTTAATGGAGAGAGGGGGTGGGAAGTCCGTGCAGAGCATAAATGCGGCATGGAGCAGTTGGGCCGAATGGCCTGTTTCTGTGCCGAACATTCCATGTAATTCTGTGTAAGATTTTATGCTCAGGCTCGATCATTGGGAACTCGAAAGTAACAATTATATTTGATGACTCAGCCGAGCCTCACACCATTAAAGGGTGGAGACCACACTGGGCGGGGCCCACGACACCACTCGGACCAGGGCTCGAAATCAGCACCACTGGCAAAATGGAGCAGCTCAGGGCTTTCTGTACATTACAGACCGCCCATTCCGCGATTGTTCTGTAAGGAAATGGAAACCGACACTGTGTAAAGGGGGATTTGTAACCATACTCTGCAATTTGTTTCTAAACAGACTCTGTGTAATATGGGCGGTCTGCCGACAGATTCTGTTCCTCAAATGATAAGTGACGTCTGCCCCTAACCTCAGTCCAAACACGGCTGAGTTTTTTTTACATTTTTCGTTGCCAATCTTTCCAATTCTTTGTCAAATCACAAACGCCAGAGGTCACTTTGCACACATCAAGGATCACTCTGCGCCAATACTCTTAGCCAAAAGGTCTAGAGCCACTGCACCGTTCCTGGAAGTACTGCAATACCAGGTTCGTGCCATGGAGGTGGATGGGTCAGGCCCCCCACACACCTCCGTGGAGGTGGATGGGTCAATCCACCCCACCCACCTCCTATTTCCAAAAAGCATAGGAGCACCACCTTCCTGATCCAGGGAGAACCACTTTGGGGTCATGGTTACTCCCCTGTCAGGTCAGTTACGCATGATCTTAGACACGGCTGAGTTACAACCGAGTCTGACTGGGAGATGTGGTTTGGTGTTTATTCGAGCTCTGGCGTAATAGTGATCTATAGTACAGACACACCTGGGTCAGTGGGGCCAAGTTTCAGTTGAGTTGCTCCTGTTTTTTTGGAGCAACTGGTTTAGAATGGAATATCTTAGAAATTTGAATTCTCTGCATTTAGTTTGTTCCAGTTCTAGTCAGTTAGAACAGTTTCACTTTGGAACAGAATTTTTTTTTCAAAAGGGGGTGTGTCCGGCCACTTACGCCAGTTTTCAAAGTTTAGGCAGTGAAAACTTACTCCAAACTAAAGTAGAATGGAGTAATTGAAGATTTTTGTACGTTCGAAAAAACCTTGTCTACACTTTAGAAAATCAGGCGTAGGTTACAAATTCGGCGTAGGGAACGAGGGCGGGGGGGGGAGAGGGGGGGGAAGGGAAGTCATTAAATTCCACAATCAATCCTTCAGCCATGAACTCATTGAATGGCGGTGCAGGCTAGAAGGGCCGAATGGCCTACTCCTGCACCTATTTTCTATGTTAGTTATACTTATACAAATATTATACAAATAAATCCAACCTGAATAAAAATTTATAAGCAAAGAAAAGATTAAATAATCCATGTTCCGACCTGTGTGAAACAGCAGCAACCTTCAGGCAGGCCTTTCATGTTGGAGACAGGCAGGGGTGGTGTCAGTGTCTCGACGGCAGCCCCCACAGCAGCAACAAGCAGCCTTCGAGCTGAGCTGTGGTGCTTCAGGCAGGCCTTCATTCCGTTAGTGGCTGGCCGGCAGCCGAAGAATCAACACGCACGCAGCTTTCGAAGGGGGTTGAGGCCATTCGGCCACACGATAGGGGCGGCGTCAGTGGCTCGATGGCAGCCGAAGATACAGCAGCAGCTTTCGAGCTGTGAGGGGACTGAGGCCATTTGGCCAGGGAGAGGCAGCCACATAGACAGTTTTATACTTAAATTTGCAGAATGGGTGCTGCATTGTCAACACCACGTATTATGCAATGGTTTGCCATCAATTCACTGCATAGGAGAGAATTGATTAGAGCTCACTGCACCAGGAACATCGTAACCCGTAGGTTGCTGGGCAGGAGATCTTACCCACGTCAACAATATCGAGCCAGGCGCTCGTACCTGGACATGAGCGAGGCTGATTGTGTGAAAAGGCTGCGTTCACTGAGATCTGTGATATGGTGAGAGCAGATTTGCAGCCCAAAAGCAGACTGCCAACTGCCCTGTCTGTTGCAGTGAAGGTAACAGCTGCACTTTCTTTCTATGCCTCGGGATCGTTTCAGGCTACAACTGGAGATGTGTGTGCCATCTCTCAACGTGCAATACATGCCTGCATTTACCAGGTCACGGCTGCACTGTATGCGCGGAGGAATGACCATCAATTTCCCAATGACCGCACAAGCGATCCATGAGAGGGCTGTGGGCTTCTTCAGGATTGCTGGCTTCCCAAAGGTACAGGGCTGCATTGATTGTACCCACATAGCCTTGCGAGCACCTGTGGAGGATTCTGAGCAGTACCGAAATAGGAAAGGTTTCCACTCTATCAATGTGCAGCTCGTGTGTGACGACAAGCAGCGCATCATGTCAGTCGATGCGAGATACCCTGGCAGCACCCACGATGCGTTCATCCTACGCGACAGCGTTCTATCTGACATGTTTGAGCAGCAGCCAGAAGGGCAGAGCTGGCTACTGGGAGACAAAGGGTACGGCCTGACCATCTGGCTCATGACACCCCTACGCATGATACGGACAGAAGCTGACCGTCAATACAACATGGCGCACATTGCGACACGCATCATCATTGAGAGATCCATTGGCATATTGAAACAGCGTTTCGGATGCCTGGACCATTCCGGAGGACAGTTGCTATACTCTCCTCAGATTGTCGGTCACTTCACTGTTGTGTGCTGCATGCTTCATAACTTAGCCATCATGAGGCAGCAGGAGCTGGTAATGGAACCAGAAGACCCACGTGAGGGTCCAGTACCTGATGATAGTATTATGGAAGAGCAGGATGAGGATGATGACGACGATCAGGAAAGCATGCAAGTGCCTGATGCCGGAGCACGAGGTTGGAGGAGGGCTGTCCATCGTGCTCCTTTAACGATTGCTCGAGCCTTGTGCCAGCAGCTCATCCGTGAACGCTTCAACTACTGATGCCTGAGGGTTCTGTGACCACTTTTGCACATGGACATGTTTATTCTTTGCAGTTGTTCCGACGTTGTGTTGTGTTAATGGAACATTTAATGGAAGTTTTAATGAAAAAATATTTTATTGAAAAGTTAACGTCACTGTAATAAAATATTTGTTGTATCAAACTATACTTTTTAATATGACTCTTGAAGATCACTTAAAAACTTTATGGTCACTTATAAACTTGTAAAGTTACAAAAGTTACAAAACAATCGCAATGTGAAAAATCTTACTCTTAAGATCACTTAAACTTCAAGATCACTTTTTAGATGCAAAATTAAATAAGTTACAGAATGTGAGAGCATTTACACTAAAAGATCACTTGAAAACCCTGAGATCACTTATAAGTTGTAAAATTACAAAACTTACAAAACAATTTCAATTTGAAAAACGCTACTACAGCTACATCAAGAACAAGAACAAAAGCAGCAAAGAAAGGCTGCATCCATGTCTCATCCATATCTCAGTGAATGTTCACTTCCTCATAGGGGTGTCATTTGATTGGCCGGGCTGTGTGCCCTTATTGCAGCAGCTACCTCAACCAGGCCCTCCCTGACGGCCTGTGCCGTCATTTGCATGCCCCCCCGACGGCCTGTGCTGTTGATTGCACTCCCTCGGACATTCCCTCCCTAAGTTCCCGTGCCATTACTGCTATTTCTCCTGTCAGGACCGACAACTCTTCACCCACTGCACTGACGCCACCGATGAGTGATCGGGTAAGCTCATTGGTCTCCATACCCAACGCCACAACCTGAGCCGCATCTGTTGCATGCTGCATCTCAGGAGAGCGTGTCTCCAATCTCCTTCTCCTCTGCCTGGGTCTGCCTCGTGGCACCACTACACTGGGAGGCGCGGGCACGGACAGTGGGACGCTCTGTGTTGCAAGCGGCACCACTACACAGGGAGGCGCGGGCTGGGACTGTGGGACGCTCTGTGTTCCAGACGGCAGAACTAGAGGGAGAGACTCGGGTTGAAATGCTGGGATGCTCTGTGTTCCAGACGGCAGAACTAGAGGGAGAGACTCGGGTTGAAATGCTGGGATGCTCTGTGTTGCAGACGGCAGAACTAGAGGGAGAGGCTCGGGTTGGAATGCTGGAATGCTCTGTGTTGCAGACGGCAGAACTAGAGGGAGAGGCTCGGGCTGGAACGGTAGGACGCTCTGTGTTCCAGACGGCAGTACTAGAGAGAGAGGCTCGGGCTGGGATGGTGGGGCGCTCGGTGTTCCAGACAACAGCACTCGAGTGCGAGCCATGGGCTGGGATGTTGGACGAATGAGTATAAACTGCTCCATGATATCAGCAGCAGCACTGGGACCCGCAGCGTCGGAATCAAAACCATAGTAGATGGAGCCAGAACCTATGCGAGAGGGAGGAGCAGGCTCGGACGGTAGTGCACTGACTGTAGAAAGCTGCATTATACCAGCAGCACCACTGGGACCCGCAACATCGGAAGCAAAACCATGGAAGGTGGAACCAAGACCTATGCTAGGGGTTGAAACTCTGATGCCCCTTGATGGGGGCTCAAACATTAAATTGGAAGCTCTCCCCTGCAGACATTTCAGTCATCGCTGCCATCATCCAGTCTGGTTCATCCACATCTGGTTGTACTGGTCCTTGTTCTGTACCCTCAGGATCCTCAGGGTTGGAAGCAGCAGCACGGTCATCGTCATCATCATCAACATCATCATCATCATCATGTTCTGCAAAATACATCAGAACAGTCAAATGTTTAACAGCAAGGGAGGGGGCCGGATGGATGGCATGAGTACTCTCACACATAGCAGGTTAGGCAGCAGGTTGATTTAAAGGGCCACGATGCATTTTCAGGACTTACCCTCTTCCTCGTGTGCAGGCCCAGCTTGTGCTGTACTGATTGCTTTTCTCCATGTACCACTCATCATAGCAGCTACCCTCTGTTCCAAGGGTGTCAGTGGATGCAGATTGGGCATGCCTCCTCCTGTCCGAGTTGCCTCCCTTTTGTTGTGGGCCAATTTCTTCTGCAAAGAGTAAAATCTAACTTTTTACAGAGTGTGTCAGTCTGCAAGGTGGGACATACAGATCGCCAGGTTACATTGTCTCCGTATCCACTCTATCAAAATCTCTCATCGTTTTAAAGACCTCTGTTAGGTCACCCCTCAGCCCTCTTTTTTCATGATAAAAGAGACCTAGCCTTTTCATCCTTTCCTCATGTGTATACCCTCGCATTTCTGATATCATCCTTGTAAATCTTCTCTGAACCCTCTCCAGTGCTTCCATATCCTTTTTATAATATGGCGACCAGAACTGTACGCAGAACAGGTGCAGCGCCTAAGACCCGAAACTCTCGGGACCGAGGCCATTCCGGATTCTGGGTTTTTCTGGACTTTCAATTTGCTTTCTGACATCACGAATCCGGAAACACCCACGCCCAGGTTTGAGTATTTCCGGATTTCGGAACATCTGAAAGGGGGGCGGAGGGGGCGCGGTGGTGGATTCCCACCAAGAAGCTGTTCGGGCCGCCTGGCCCCACTGCCAAGGATGTTGTCGGGCGGGGCTCTGCCGGAAGGTTGTTGTCGGGTGGTCCCCGCCGAGGATGATATCGTCAGATGAGCCCCGCCGAGGAGATCATCATCGGGTAGGTTGGCGAGGAGACCCCGAGGTAAGGGCAGCGACGTTGAGGTGAGCGGGGCTGGGTGAGCTGTAGCGAGGCCCAAGGTTGGGCAGCAACGGGGCCCCGAGGTGGGCAGGGTCATCGAGTCCAAATTTCCGGAACATTTTACGGATTCTGGACAACCCTACCACCAATCGTCCTGGAGTCTGGATTCCGGAACATTCCGGATTCTGGACTCCGGATTCTCAATGCTGCACCTGTACTCTAAGGCCCTGGAATTGGTGGAAGCTAAGTTCTGCCCAAAGGACCGCTGAGATCCTGACGGTACTTTGGCCGGAAGTTTCATGGAAAAATCTTGGAAAGACCGCCCGGCGGCAAAAATGGGACTTACGCCCTGAATCTGGGCGGCAGCGGGAGGTAGTTCCCATTCTCGGCGGCAAATGCAATCCTCAGCTAAGTACGAGGGCGGAACTGATAAAATTAAACATTTTCACAAAATTAAAAAAACACTAGAAATCCTTCAGCGGACCCCATCCACCTGAATCCCTGCAAAAGAAATAAAGAAAAGAACTGCACTTACCTTTTATTGCAGGTCTTCATACTTACCGTTGAGGTTAGACCTGCCTTCACGCGGCGGGCTTGTCCCCTGCTGGAGCGGAGGACCGCCCGGACCAAACTGTCAGCATTTACAATCATTCTCTCTGAAACTGACCCGAACTTCAGGATGTTGCGCATCTAAACGCGGAAATCCTGACGTTGCGGTCAGTCATTCAACACTCTGACACAGGCGACGCTGTGGATCCCCTACCACCGACCCCACCCCGTATTGCCGGCAATCAGTGAAATCAGTGCAGCTTTCCCACGCTAATTTTGCTGTTAAACACTCCATGAAATGTTAAGCCTTGTTAGATTAAGTGTAACTGGGGTTTTGACCAACAGTGTATTGACTGCAAAAAAAAAATCACGATTCCTTAATTTCCTGTGAGAGGCTTTGTTTCACGTTGACTGTTTAATGAGCTTTCCTGTCTCTATCTCTATCCCATTCTGCCCTTTCCCCGCAGGATCCACTTATCTCTTCTTCCGAGGACCAGGAGATGTCACCACTCTGCAATGCAACGTGCCCACCGGTGCTGGGAATAAAGTAACCTTGTGCAGCTCCAGTGATCCCGGGTCAGGAATGGGTGAAATAAAATGTCAGCACCCAAAGAACGAGAAGCCATGTGATGAAAATATCGGTCCTCAGGGAAGAAAAGGATACAGTGAGCCAGAGTGTACAAAATGCAAATTACATGACGACCAAACAGAGTCTCTGACATTCGCTGTGAAGACGATTAACTCGATGGTGTTTACCTTCATGGTTCAGGATTCCACAGAAGGAGGGGCATTGGAGTGTCCGTCCTGGCTCACACTGTCACAGTCGGGATGTGAAAACCACGACTTGTTCTTTGTGATAACCCAGGATGGTAGGTGCACTGGGGCAATATCGCGGGAGGGAACGGGGCAGAATCGGGGGAGGGATCGAGGAAGATATTCGGGAAGTATCGGGGGAGTGATCGGCAAGGTATTGCGAGAACATATAATGTAAGGTATTAGGTGAGACATTAGGGGAGATTTTTGGAGGCGTTGGGGAGGTACTGGAGGAGGTTTTAGTGCGGATAGCTGTCATTGGGAAAATGTTAGAGCCTTTATTAAGATGAAAATACCGCGTATGCAGATAAAGAGTAAATAGTGAGAAGTAGCTGGCACGGGTTTCAAACTGTCCAGGAGGTAACAGACATGGTAAGTGGGGGAATGCAGTGGATGTAGTGTACATGACCTAGTGTATAAGACCTAGCTCTGCCAAGCCAGTGTGGCGGTTGGTGTGCAACCGCCAGCACACATTAAAATCGACGCACAGGAATCTTCCATCCTTCACAGTGTAGTTCGGACCTGCAATATTAGGTCCTTCATTGAAACACCCGTGAACTTTTTGACGTGGAAGCAAGTCATCCTCGATTGGAGGGACTGCCTATGATGATGAGTGTACATGGTCTTTAGGAAATTCTTTGATAAAGTACCACACTAGAGATTATTATATTAACAAATATTCTTTTCAATCTTGTTTATATTTTCAGCTAATATATCTTCTATTGAAGAAAACTCCTTGTCGCTGACAGTGTCAGAAGGAGAGAATGTGACTTTACCCTGCCAGTTTCAGAATAGAAAACTACTCGCCTTCAATCTGTTTTGGTTCAGATCTGGAAACGTCAATAAGTGTCTGCACTCTGTTTCCATTGACTCTCAGGGGCCATATTCTAACCCACTCTGTTGTGTGGATAGAGAGTCGTCACAAATAATCTCTAACCAAAGCTCACACAATCCTTTGGTTAGCCGCCAGTCTCACAACCTTACTATTCACTCAGCGGGCCTGGTGGACACTGGGAGGTATCTCTGTGCTGTACACAGTCAGGATTCAGGGAAATCTGTCTGGAAGATTGCAGCAAACATCTCCCTTGTGACGGAGCCCAGTGCAGAAATTTCAGACTCTGCCACCTCAAACTCCTCAGAGACCAGCAACATAACTTATACAAATACTCAAAGTAAGTGATGCAATCTAGAACATGATGTGAACATTTAATATCAATAATTCAAGCTGTGAGATTCCAGGTCCATTGTCCAGTTTGTACCCTTTAGAAGTTGCTTCGATTTTCTTCCTTTGCCATTGCACTATTCTAGATTGTAACCAGAAAAGTATGTTCCTCAGCCCAGGTAAACAGTGTAATGAGCAGCGGGAAATCTTCAGACACTCCCACCTCAACATTTGGAATATCTTTAGTGACCAGCAGCATAACTCATAGTAAGTGATACAATCCAGAATATGATGTGAACCATTTAATATCAATAATTCAATATAAATAATATAAATAATTCTTTCAGGCAATGTCCCATATGTGAGATTCCAAATCAATTGTCTAGTTTTGTACCCATTAGACGTTGGTTCGATTTTCTTCCTTCGCAATTGCACTTTTCCAGATTGTAACCGGAAAAGTATCTTCCTCGGCCCAGGTAACCAGTGTGATCAGCTGTACATATAAGACGGCATTGCACAAACTGAACTTAATGTTGCTTCTCCTCTGCATTTCCAGACCCTGCCATCACTGTGAACGTAGCCATAGTGTGTCTGATTGTACTCATTTGCATTGTTGGGATAGTTTGCATTATTGGGGTAGTTTGCCGAAGGAAACGACAATCTGCCAAAGGTAAAGGTAAGCAAGAGCGTTAAAATGTTTGATCTAAATCTATAAAATTGTAAGAGCAGATTCCTTACATAGATTCTTACATTTATCTTTCCCATCTTACGGCATGTGTTGTGAAGGATCCTCAGCACCAGGACCCAGGTAGGGATGGGATTTGATCAGTATTTCGGCAGACTTTCTGTATAATTTTGCTCATTTAATGGAACATTTACAGGTTACTTTTCTTTGCTAACTGTAGGGCCGGTGATGTGCAGCTGACACAAGTGGCTGAATGTAAGTGACTAGAATTGCTGGCCAACTCTTCCGATCCTGGCCCTTTGAGAGTTGAAACTAAAAGCATGGTGTTCCCGCCCTTCTGTCCAGGTTTCCCGTACTCTGTGGTTCCCAGGAAGGATCAGAGCGATGACAACGAGCCTGTTGCGTATTCGGTGACAAGAGTTCCAACGCCGTCGAGCCAGCCAAGGCCTGGTGAAGGAATGGAGAGCACTGGCCCAAACATTGACTCTACAGAGCATGTGTACTGTTTGATCGAGGAGTCAATGGTCAAAGGGTAAGCAGAGTGACAGCTGTCACCCCTCGGCTACGGTCAACACTGACCACAACTTTGTTTTAGGATGGAGGGTTAGAAGATTGTTAATGTAATGAAGGTGAGGGGAGCCCATGCTGGCAAATGGGTTACTTTTCAACTTTGGCCACACAGTATCACTTGGAGCACTCCAGATTAGGCACAGCGTAAAACTCCCTCTGGACTGTCCCAACAATGTTCCTCAACTCCAAGGTCAGGAGAGAGGTCAGACATCTTCACTTCTCACACCTCATGTCCTGTTTGAGTGGAAGGGCCAATTTAGAGGTAGTTTTGTACTGTGGCTCACATGAGCTGCAAACTGGATCGAGATGACCAAATTAATATCATCAAGGACCCTGAGAGAAAATGTGAGAGAAAGAAAGAGACAGAGAAAGACAGAGACAGAGACAGACAGTGATAGATTCAGACAGAGACTGACCTGATATTGGAATAAAGGAGCACTATCAGAAAAACATCACTGTGCCCTTATGAAGTTATCTTTTTTTTTTAAACTCTCTCAGAACAATATTTTGGCATATGTGACCATAATGATCAATTTCGTCCAAATATTTTACTGAATGATTGGTAGTTTTAGGCAAGGAATTGGATTAGAAACATAGAAACATAGAAAATAGGTGCAGGAGCAGGCCATTCAGCCCTTCTAGCCTGCACCGCCATTCAATGAGTTCATGGCTGAACATGAAACTTCAGTACCCCCTTCCTGCTTTCTCGCCATAACCCTTGATCCCCCGAGTAGTAAGGACTTCATCTAACTCCCTTTTGAATATATTAAGTGAATTGGCCTCAACTACTTTCTGTGGTAGAGAATTCCACAGGTTCACCACTCTCTGGGTGAAGAAGTTTCTCCTCATCTCGGTCCTAAATGGCTTACCCCTTATCCTCAGACTGTGACCCCTGGTTCTGGACTTCCCCAACATTGGGAACATTCTTCCTGCATCTAACCTGTCTAAACCCGTCAGAATTTTAAACGTTTCCATGAGGTCCCCTCTCATTCTTCTGAACTCCAGTGAATACAAGCCCAGTTGATCCAGTCTTTCTTGATAGGTCAGTCCCGCCATCCCGGGAATCAGTCTGGTGAATCTTCGCTGCACTCCCTCAATAGCAAGAATGTCCTTCCTCAGGTTAAGAGACCAAAACTGTACACAATACTCCAGGTGTGGCCTCACCAAGGCCCTGTACAACTGTAGCAACACCTCCCTGCCCCTGTATTCAAATCCCCTCGCTATGAAAGGCCAACATTCCATTTGCTTTCTTAACCGCCTGCTGTACCTGCATGCCAACCTTCAATGACTGATGTACCATGACACCCAGGTCTCGTTGCACCTTCCCTTTTCCGAATCTGTCACCATTCAGATAATAGTCTGTCTCTCTGTTTTTACCACCAAAGTGGATAACCTCACATTTATCCACATTATACTTCATCTGCCATGCATTTGCCCACTCACCTAACCTATCCAAGTCACTCTGCAGCCTAATAGCATCCTCCTCGCAGCTCACACTGCCACCCAACTTAGTGTCATCCGCAAATTTGGAGATACTGCATTTAATCCCCTCGTCTAAATCATTAATGTACAATGTAAACAGCTGGGGCCCCAGCACAGAACCTTGCGGCACCCCACTAGTCACTGCCTGCCATTCTGAAAAGTACCCGTTTACTCCTACTCTTTGCTTCCTGTCTGACAACCAGTTCTCAATCCACGTCAGCACACTACCCCCAATCCCATGTGTTTTAACTTTGCACATTAATCTCTTGTGTGGGACCTTGTTGAAAGCCTTCTGAAAGTCCAAATATACCACATCAACTGGTTCTCCTTTGTCCACTTTACTGGAAACATCCTCAAAAAATTCCAGAAGATTTGTCAAGCATGATTTCCCTTTCACAAATCCATGCTGACTTGGACCTATCATGTCACCATTTTCCAGATGCACTGCTATGACATCCTTAATAATTGATTCCATCATTTTACCCACAACTGAGGTCAGGCTGACCGGTCTATAATTCCCTGTTTTCTCTCTCCCTCCTTTTTTAAAAAGTGGGGTTACATTGGCTACCCTCCACTCCATAGGAACTGATCCAGAGTCAATGGAATGTTGGAAAATGACTGTCAATGCATCCGCTATTTCCAAGGCCACCTCCTTAAGTACTCTGGGATGCAGTCCATCAGGCCCTGGGGATTTATCGGCCTTCAATTCCATCAATTTCCCCAACACAATTTCCCGACTAATAAAGATTTCCCTCAGTTCCCCCTCCTTACTAGACCCTCTGACCCCTTTTATATCCGGAAGGTTGTTTGTATCCTCCTTAGTGAATACCGAACCAAAGTACTTGTTCAATTGGTCTGCCATTTCTTTGTTCCCCGTTATGACTTCCCCTGATTCTGACTGCAGGGGACCTACGTTTGTCTTTACTAACCTTTTTCTCTTTACATACCTATAGAAACTTTTGCAATCCGCCTTAATGTTCCCTGCAAGCTTCTTCTCGTACTCCATTTTCCCTGCCCTAATCAAACCCTTTGTCCTCCTCTGCTGAGTTCTAAATTTCTCCCAGTCTCCGGGTTCGCTGCTATTTCTGACCAATTTGTATGCCACTTCCTTGGCTTTAATACTATCCCTGATTTCCCTAGATAGCCACGGTTGAGCCACCTTCCCTTTTTTATTTTTACGCCAGACAGGAATGTACAATTGTTGTAATTCATCCATGCGGTCTCTAAATGTCTGCTATTGCCCATCCACAGTCAACCCCCTAAGTATCATTCGCCAATCTATCCTAGCCAATTCACGCCTCATACCTTCAAAGTTACCCTTCTTTAATTTCTGGACCATGGTCTCTGAATTAACTGTTTCATTCTCCATCCTAATGCAGAATTCCACCATATTATGGTCACTCTTCCCCAAGGGGCCTCGCACAATGAGATTGCTAATTAATCCTCTCTCATTACACAACACCCAGTCTAAGATGGCCTCCCCCCTAGTTGGTTCCTCAACATATTGGTCTAGAAAACCATCCTTTATGCACTCCAGGAAATCCTCCTCCACCGTATTGCTTCCAGTTTGGCTAGCCCAATTTATGTGCATATTAAAGTCACCCATTATAATTGCTACACCTTTATTGCATGCTCCCCTAATTTCCTGTTTGATGCCCTCCCCAACATCCCTATTACTGTTTGGAGGTCTGTACACAACTCCTACTAACGTTCTTTGCCCTTTGGTGTTCTGCAGCTCTACCCATATAGATTCCACATCATCCAAGCTAATGTCTTTCCTAACTATTGCATTAATCTCCTCTTTAACCAGCAATGCTACCCCACCTCCTTTTCCTTTTATTCTATCCTTCCTGAATGTTGAATAACCCTGAATGTTGAGTTCCCAGCCCTGATCATCCTGGAGCCAGGTCTCCGTAATCCCAATCACATCATATTTGTTAACATCTATTTGCACAATTAATTCATCCACCTTATTGCGGATACTCCTTGCATTAAGACACAAAGCCTTCAGGCTTGTTTTTTTAACACCCTTTGTCCTTTTAGAATTTTGCTGTACAGTGGCCCTTTTTGTTCTTTGCCTTGGGTTTTTCTGCCCTCCACTTTTCCTCATCTCCTTTCTGTCTTTTGCTTTTGCCTCCTTTTTGTTTCCCTCTGTCTCCCTGCATTGGTTCCCATCCCCCTGCCATATTAGTTTAAATCCTCCCCAACAGCACTAGCAAACACTCCCCCTAGGACATTGGCTCCGGTCCTGCCCAGGTGCAGACCGTCCGGTTTGTACTGGTCCCACCTCCCCCAGAACCGGTCCCAATGTCCCAGGAATTTGAATCCCTCCCTGCTGCACCACTGCTCAAGCCACGTATTCATCTGTGCTATCCTGCGATTCCTACTCTGACTATCACGTGGCACTGGTAGCAATCCCGAGATTACTACTTTTGAGGTCCTACTTTTTAATTTAGCTCCTAGCTCCTTAAATTCATTTCGTAGGACCTCATCCCTTTTTTTAACCTATGTCATTGGTACCAATGTGCACCACGACAACTGGCTGTTCTCCCTCCCATTTCAGAATGTCCTGCACCCGCTCCGAGACATCCTTGACCCTTGCACCAGGGAGGCAACATACCATCCTGGAGTCTCGGTCGCGGCCGCAGAAACGCCTATCTATTCCCCTCACCATTGAATCCCCTATCACTATTGCTGTCCCGCTCTTTTTCTTGCCCTCCTGTGCAGCAGAGCCAGCCACAGTGCCATGAACTTGGCTGCTGCTGCCCTCCCCTGATGAGTCATTCCCCTCAACAGTACTCAAAACGGTGTATCTGTTTTGCAGGGGGATGACCGCAGGGGACCCCTGCACTACCTTCCTTGCACTACTCTTCCTGCTGGTCTTCCATTCCTTATCTGGCTGTGGACCCTTTCCCTGAGGTAAGACCAACTCACTACACGTGATACTCACGTCATTCTCAGCATCGTGGATGCTCCAGAGTGAATCCACCCTCAGCTCCAATTCCGTAACACGGACCGTCAGGAGCTTGAGGTGGACACACTTCCCACACACGTAGTCGTCAGGGACACCGGAAGTGTCCCTGAGTTCCCACATGGTACAGGAGGCTGAACACTCTTTGCAGAGAGGACAGCTTACATAGCAGACTCAGAGAGATAAAGAGAGATATGGAGACAGTAACAGAGACACAGAGAGACAGAGAGAGACAGAGAGAGACAGACAGAGAGCAACACAAAGAGAGAAAGAGAAAGAGAGACAGTGTTTTGGATCGATAATAATAGATCCAGGTTCGGGATCTGGGTGAATGTTAAATAATAGACAAGACAAATGAAGTAAAGAATAAAATACCGTTTACTGAGGGAAAATAAATATTAATTAAAAAGTTTACGAAGAAAAGAGAAGTATGATAAGATGCAACAACGTTCATGGCCTTCGGCCTGTCGGGAACTCTGCAGCGAAGGCTGGTCAGGAGCCTTGGGGGTCCCGGCACCGCTCGCGAATCGCGGTCCAAGGTGAAGTTCGAAGAGCTAAGGGACAGTGCCGCTCCTTTATACTATTAAACAAAACATGGGTGCATGTGGCTTATGGCCAACTCCTAATCTGTAATGCCCCGGCTGCTTGTCCACAAAGCATGAGATCTCGAGGCGCCGACAGTCTCATAATAAGCTGGTGTGCATCTCAAGATCGCTTCCCTCTCTCTCTCTCTATAGCAACAACAATCCACGAAGCATGGAGCAGAAACACACTGTAAATGACTAAATATCATAATTAACTTTATGTGATTAACCCTATACAATAGAGATGGAGATAGACAGTGAGACGGGGATCGAATAACAGACAGAGAGCGAGAAACAGAGACAGAGAGAGAAACAGCAAGACCAGCAGAGACAGAGAGAGAGAGACAGAGAGAGAGACAGCGAGAGAGAGAGAGAGAGTGAGAGAGAGAGTGAGAGAGAGAGACGGAGACAGACAGAGAGGCAGCGAGAGAGAGAGAGAGAGAGAGAGAGAGACAGTGAGACAGGCAGAGAGAGACAGAGAGAGACGGAGGCAGGCAGAGAGAGAGACGGAGACAGGCAGAGAGACAGCGAGAGAGAGAGAGAGAGTCAGTGAGACAGGAAGAGAGAGACAGAGACAGGCAGAGAGAGACAGCGAGAGACAGTGAGACAGGCAGAGAGAGACAGAAAGAGACGGAGACAAAGAGAGAGTCTGAGAGAGCGAGAGAGAGAGAGAGAGAAAGACAGGCAAAGAGAGACAGTGAGAGAGAGAGAGAGAGACGGAGACAGTCAGAGAGAAACAGCGAGAGAGCGAGAGAGAGAGAGAGGGAGAGACAGAGACAGAGACAGAGAGAGCAACAGAGAGAGAGGCATAGAGAGAGACAGGGAGAGACGGTGATAGGCAGAGAGAGAGACAGAAAGAGAGAGACGGAGACAGATAGAAACAGCGAGAAAGAGAGAGAGAGACAGGCAGAGAGAGACAGAGACACAGAGAGACTCAGAGCGAGAGAGAGAAGGAGACAGGTAGAGAGAGACAGAGAGAGAGACAGGGAGAGAGACCGTGCGAGAGAGAGACAGATGGAGAGAAAAAGAAAGAAACAGAGTGAAAGAGAATTGGTGAGACAATCCGAGAGTCAGAGAGTGACAGACAGAGAGTGAGAGACAGAGAGTGACAGACAGAGTGACAGACAGAGAGTGACAGTCAGAGAGTGACAGTCAGAGAGTGACAGACAGAGAGTGACAGACAGAGTGACAGACAGAGAGTGACAGTCAGAGAGTGACAGTCAGAGAGTGACAGACAGAATCAGGGAAAATGAATGAGGGAATTTCAGGCTGGGTTAGACTGAAATCCAGGCCAGTGGGGAGAAAGTGACTGAATGTAGTTTCCACTTACAGCTGTTTAATATTGTTTGAATCATATGTTACTCATTTTTCACACATTTAATTTTCTGTTTTCCCAGTGATGACGGCAAAACTGAAATCCAGGCAGTAAAATGTAAGTCGTGGCAATCTTTCAGTATCTTTCATTATCTGTCCCCACATGGAAGTGAAACCCATCAAACGCGATCTCCTCTTAATTTCTAGGCAGTGACCGCACGGACCATATACCGCAGGTTGAAACCTCTTTAGCCATTGAACTCAAACCAGACGGCCAATCGCAGCCCAAAGAGGACAGTAAGGAGGATCCCGTTGCTCTGTCTAATGAGCAGACTTATTCTTTGATAGGTTGCCCGGGGACAGGGAGCCCAGGAGACACGGAGACAAGGTCTCGGCTGGAGGAAGATGATCCACAACCTGGCCCGTTAGAGATGGAAGAAAATCCTATTTATGCTAAAATAGAGGAAGCCTGAATGTGATTGAGTAATGGGAGAAAGGCAACGGATAACTTGGTTAAACTCATTGTGGTACTAGATTTTAAAATATATATTTTACACTGGGTATTGAACACTTTCCCACTGCAGACCCCCAGGGTGGGGGAGAATTCGACATTGTTGCACTGGATTTCTGGATGGATCATGGGTGCAAAAGAGGTCCAATTTAGGAGGCCAACCCACCATGCCCGAGTAGTGTCGGAAACATGTTTGATGCCATATTGGTTTGGGCCTGTAGAGGAGTCCCTGATGTAGGCGTTAGGCTCCTTTGAATATGCTAATAAGGGGCCTACCACTTATTCCAGGATCCAAACCGGCCATTATCACATTGCTGTTTGTGGGACCTTGCTGTGTGCAAATTAGCTGCCACTTTTCCTAAATTACAACAGTGACTAAACTTCAAAAAATACTTAATTCGCTGTAAAGTGCTTTGTGATCTCCAGAGGTCATGAAAGGCACTCGATAAATGCAAGTCTTTCAATTCATTCATTAATTTTGAGGGAAGGGAAACCACGCAGAATACAGGTGGACAACCGACGCTCGTTGAACACAAGTGCGTTTTCACAGATTGTAACATTGAAGCTGCTTGAAGCGCAGGATTGTGTGTGGAGATATCTTCTCCCAATGTTTCACAAATGATATAAAGCCGCTGGTGGCAGCTCCTTGCCTTTCTCGGTTTGTTCTGAGTTTTTGTGGCGACCGACACAGAACACGGAGACAGACTCAATGTGAGTTTCCACTCTCACCGACACCGGACGAGGGCGATGGGAACCCACGGTTGAAGAATATAACTGTAACACATTCGACGTGAAATTGGTCCTCGCCAGTTTCGACTTTGATGGAAATGAAATTCGGGCTCGGTGTGAAACGTGCGCTCGATTCGCGATGAGCTTCACACTGCTGGCGAAGAGCAACTTCATCCCCTTGGACTCTGCTTAGATAGAACAACGCATCGCTGGTGTGTAATACGCAAAATGGAACTTGTGTGATTGGAAGTCATTCAATAAACACTGTTTAAAAATTATAACTAAATGACGAGCTGTGTCATCTGTCCAGCAGGAATTTTATGGCAAACTAATTGAATGAATGAACTGATCTCAGTGAAGACACTGCATTTAGACTCAAGGGGAAGTGGGAGGAGGTAGGGGGTGTGGGGAGAGTGGGAGTGAGGAGGGTTTGAGGGGATTAGGAGGGAGGAGTGAGTGGGCAGTGGGGAGTGGGAGGGAAGGGGGAGTGGGAGGGAGAGTGGGGAGTGAAGAGGGTGTGAGGGAAGGGGCAGTGGAGAATGATAGGCTAGGGGGAATGGGAGGGTGGAGTGGGGGGAGTGGGAGTGAGGAGGGTGTGGGGGGAGTGGGTGGGAGGGGGAGTGGAAGCAAATTTATGAGGACGCTGAGGGAAGTTCATGATTGTGTAAGAGAAAGTTTGGTATAAATTGTCAGCCCCCAGCAGATCGCTAAAGAGTATTTTTAAAAGCATAAAACATTTCAATGTTGAAATGTTGAACAATACATGTCTATCAGTAAGATAAAAGGACTTTCACGCGAGAGTCACCAATCCCACACTCCTTGAGGGCAGCCATGCTCAAACGGGTCAGGGGTTAGCTCTGTGACCCTCTGCTCCATTGTGTCTCCTTGAAGCAGAGCTCACTCTGACGGCAGGTTGGGGGGGAGGGGGTGGGAGGGGACAGAGTCAGTGAATTAACCCTCATAACCCTGGCATTTGCCTCATTGTCCAGCCCTTGGCTTCAGCACGATCTCTGAAACAATGGGTGCCATTTGCAATATGAGCACCACACGCAAGGACTGGTGTGTAGCAAATCCAAACGAACTCAGTACGGAAATGGAAGGAAGCGTGTGATGATTGGAAATTTTAATTGATGGGAGCAAGTCTAAAAGGCTCAGCTATTTACAGCTTGTTAGTAGAAGCGGGTGTGAGCAGAAATGCCAACCGCACTGTCGCATAAATCAAACGATGAACTCTTAAAAATCATGAGGTTTGCTATACAAATCATGAGTTGCTATTTTTTTCCCTGACCCCTTGCTTACCTTTGATCCTGGACAGGAAGCGCAGTCCGCGACCTTTGCTCCCAGACAGGAAGCGCATTCGGCCGTCACTAACCGATTACTGACATAAGAAATAGGAGCAGGAGTGGGTGGATTGATGGCCCCGCTGTCGGGTCACTCACGGGCCAGTCTCGCTCTCCTTATCACCGTTACTCCTCCCGCAGCAAAATTTTTACTTCAGGCACCAGGAGGTGATTTCTGTTCCCACTGCAAATCCGAATAGTTGGCTGAAGAAGATTAAAAACAATCTCCCACCCATTGGATACCTGAAGTCCACCCAACTCAAATTCACGAGCGAGCATCAAAAGGGCCTCTAGAACTCCCACCGGGATTGGTTGGGAACCATATTTCAAATCTGCAGGGCTATGGGAACAAATTGGATAGCTCTTTCAACCCACGGGCACAGGCACGATGGGCTGAATGGACTCTTTCACTGTCTGAGGTGCCGTCTTTCGGATGAGACGTGAAACTGAGGTCCCGTCTGCCCTCTCAGGTGGATGCGAAAGATCCCACTGCACTATTTCAAAGAAGAGCAGGGGAGTTCTCCCGATGTCCTAGCCAACACTTATTTCAATCAAAATAACTAAAGACAGAGGATCTGGTCATTATCACATTGCTGTTTGTCAGACCTTGCTGCATGCAATTTGGCTGTCGTGTTCCGTACATTACAACAGTGACTACACTTAGAAATGGTACTTCGTTGGCTGCAGAGCGGTTTGAGATGCCCTGAGGTCAGGCAAGGCGAGCTATAAATACAAGTCTGTCTGTCTTTCTTTCTAGCTTTTTTCTTTTCTGTCTTCATCCTACTCCGTAGACCATGTACAAGTTGCTCTATCTTAGAAATCCCCTATTTCAATCTCTCAACCATTGGTGGCCGTGCCTTCAACTGCCAAGGCACTAAGCTCTGGAGTTCTCTCCTGTGGCCGGGATTACACCACAGGAAAACTTTCTGTCTATTATTGCTCACTGACCCCCAAAGTAACCAAGGAACACACTTTGTTCCTGACCAATTACATTCTGTTTCAAAACTGAAAATGCTGGAAATCTCAGCGGGTCAGAGAGAAACAGAGTTGACGTTTCGGGTCTGTGACCCTTCGTCAGAACTGGAAAAGTTCGAGATGTAACAGATTCTTAAGGAAGTGCAGGTGGAGGGGAGGAAACAACAAAAGGGAAGGTCTGTGATAGGGTGGAAGGCAGGAGAGATTAAGAGAGAAAAGGGACGATGGTCAAAAATGAGATGGTAATGGAACAAGTTAAGAAACAAAAGATGAGTCTAGATCGGGTGTGATTGGTGGAATCATCACCAGCTGCCATGGGAAAGAGAAAAAAAGTGGAGGATTTAAAAAAAGGTAACTATTTGTACTGCACTTTTTTTGACAGACATGCGACAAGCCCCGCCCTCTGTCAAGCTCTGCCCTCTGCCCCGCCCCCGAATCATTCCCTCCACGTGGTGCAAAGAAGCAGGACCTGAGGCCCGAGATTCCGCTGAGGTCCCGACTCTCCCTCCCCCGACTCTCCCTTCCCCGTCCCCCCCGACTCTCTTCTCCCACGCTCTGACGGCTTAGAACAGTGGCCGTGGGACCGAGAGCAGTGGCCGTGGGACCGAGAGTGGTGGCAGTGAGCAGAAAAGCAGCGGGCGCGAGATAGACTGGGGAAGAGAGAGAGGCTGGGGGGCAAGGAAGATTGGGAGGGAGAGGCTGGGGGGAGAGCGCGCGAGAGGCTGGGGGGAGAGAGAGACATGAGCGAGAGAGAGAGAGGCTGGGGGAGAGAGAGAGAGGCTAGGGGAGAAAGAGAAGCTGGGGAAGAGAGGCTGGGAGAGAGAGAGTCTGGGGAGCGAGAGAGTCTGCAGAGAGAGAGAGAGGCTGGAGGGAGGGAGAGAGAGAGAGAGAGAGAGGCTGCAGTGAGAGAGAGGCTGGGGGGAGAGAGCGAGAGAGACTGGGGGAGAGAGCGAGAGGGGCTGGGGGGGAGGAGTGAGAGAGGCTGGGGAAGAGAGAGAGAGAGAGACACTGGGGGGGAGAGAGAGATGCTGGTGGAGAGAGAGAGGCTTGGGTGAGAGAGGCTGGGCGCGTGAGAGATCGAGGAGCTGGGGGAGAGTGAAAGAGGCTGGAGGAGAGAGAGAGACGCTTGGGAGAGAGAGAGAGGCTGGGGGGGAGAGAGAGAGAGAGCGGCTGGGGGGAGAGAGAGAGGCTAGGGGAGAGAGAGAGGCTGGGGGAGAGAGAGAGAGAGAGAAGCTGGGGGAGAGAGATCCTGGGGAGAGAGAGAGAGTCTGCAGAGAGAGATAGAGAGAGAGGCTAGGTGAGAGAGACTGAGGCTGGGGGAGAGAGAGAGAGGCTGGGGGAGAGAGAGAGAGACAGAGGCTGGGGGAAAGAGAGTCTGGGGAGAGAGAGAGAGAGTCTGCAGAGAGAGAGAGAGGCTGGAGGGAGAGAGAGAGAGAGAGGCTGCGGTGAGAGAGAGGCTGGGGGGAGAGAGCGAGGGGCTGGGGGGGGAGAGCGAGAGAGGCTGGGGGGAGATAGCGAGAGAGGCTGGGGGAGAGAGCGAGAGAGGCTGGGGGGAGAGAGAGAGAGGCTGCGGTGAGAGAGAGGCTGGGGGGAGAGAGCGAGAGGGGCTGGGGGGAGAGAGCGAGAGAGGCTGGGGGGAGAGAGCGAGAGAGGCTGGGGGGAGAGAGAGAGGGGGGCTGGGGAAGAGAGAGAGAGACGCTGGGGGGGAGAGAGAGATGTTGGGGGAGAGAAAGAGAGAGATGGGGGAGAGAGAGGCTGGGTAAGAGAGATAGAGGGGCTGGGAGAGAGTGTGAGAGGCTGGAGGAGAGAGAGAGAGGTTTGGGAGAGAGAGAGAGGCTGGGGGAGAGTGAGAGAGGCTTGGGAGAGAGAGAGAGGCTGCGGGGGAGAGAAAGAGTCTGGGGGAGAGAGATAGAGGGGCTGGGGGAGAGTGAGAGAGGCTGGAGGAGAGAGAGAGAGAGAGGCTTTGGAGAGAGAGAGAGGCTGGGGGAGAGTGAGAGAGGCTTGGGGTAGAGAGAGCGAGAGAGAGGCTGGGGGGGAGAGAGAGAGAGGCTGGGGGGAGAGAGTGAGAGAGAGGCTGGGAGGAGAGAGAGAGAGAGGCTGGGGGGTGGGGGAGAGAGAGCGAGTTATTGGCTGGAGGGGGAGAGAGAGAGAGCGAGAGACTAGGAGGGAGAGAGAGAGAGAGAGAGAGAGAGAGACGAGGAGGAGAGAGAGGCTGGGTGGAGAGAGAGAGGCTGGGTGGACAGAGAGAGGCTGGGAGCGAGAGAGAGAGAGAGGCTGGGGGTAGGAGAGAGAGAGAGCGAGACTGGCGGGGGGGAGAGAGAGAGGCAAGGGGGGAGAGAGAGAGAGAGAGAGGCAGGGGGGAGAGAGAGAGAGAGACTAGGAGGGAGAGAGAGGCTGGTGGGGGGGACTGAGAGGCTGCGGGGGGGACAGAGAGAGAGAGGCTGAGGGCAGAGAGAGAGAGGCAGGGGGGATAGAGAGAGCGAGAGAGAGGCTGGGGGTGGGGAGAGACATGGGTGGGGGGGAGAGACATGGGTGGGGGTGGGGTGGATGGGAGTGATGGGAGGGAACTCAGGCAAGACAGATCACATTCTTGCAACCACCTGCAAGGGACATCGTTGCCGTGGATGATATCCAGAAGTCACAATTCATTTCATACCCAATAAACCTGTTAATTCTTACACAATGCCCCATGTATGGGGGGGGGGTGGCGAGGTGGGGGAAGGATGCACTTGGACTGGGATAAGGCACTTGGGCTGGAGGGGGGATGTACTTGAACTGGGGTAAGACACTTTGGCTGGCATTTGCTGTCTTCTGGGGAGCTCTGTCCTCTGTTGCTTCAGGAAGTCAAAATGGATTGAGTTAGAATTTGCAAAGTCAGTGAGAGCTTGGGATGGGCCGTTCCAGTTACACATTCCTGTGAAACTTCAGGGTGTGGCTTAATCTCCAAGGAGACCAATCATAGACAAAGAGTGGAGTATGGTGGCCATTTTTGCAGTACAAATAAGCACGTCCTTAAAAAAAGGGAATAAAATATGAGCAGAGTTTGAGTCCAGAAGGCTGTAAAGTGCCAAAACGAAAGATGAGGTGCTGTTCCTCGAGCTTGCGTTGAGCTTCATTGGAACAGTGTAGGAGGCCGAGGGCGGAGAGGTCAGAGTGGGAGTGGAGAGAAGAATTAAAGTGACAGGTGACTGGAAGCTCAGAGTCACACTTACGGACTGAACGGAGATGTTCTGCAAAGCGGTCACCCAATCTACGCTTGGTCTCTCCAATGTAGAGGAGACCACATCATGAGTAGCGAACACAGTATACTAAATTGCAAGCAGTACAGGTAAATCGCTGTTTCACCTGGAAGGAGTATTTAGGGCCCTGGACTGTGGGAAGGGAGGAGGTAAAAGGGCAGGTGTTGCATCTCCTGCGCTTGTAGGGGAAGATGTTGTGGGAATGGGCAGCGTGCTGGGGGTGATTGAGGAGTGGACCAGTATGTCCCGGAGGGAGCAGTCCCTTCGGAATGCTGAGAGGGGAGGGGAGGGGAAGATGTGATTGGTGGTGGGATCACGCTGGAGGTGGTCGAGGATGATCCATTAAACATGGAGGCTCGTGGGGTGAAAGGTGAGGACAAGGGGAACCCTGTCATGGTTCTGAGAGGGAGGGGAAGGGGTGAGGGCAGAAGAGCGAGAAATAGAACGGACACGGTTGAGAGCCATGGTAACCACAGTGGAGGGGAATCTTCTGTTGAGGAAAAAGGAAGACATGTCAGAGGCACTAGTGTCAAAGGTGACGTCTTCAGAACAGATGTGACGGAAAGTAATACGTCCTTACTATACAGTATAAATGCACACATAGAAATAGAAACATAGAAAATAGGTGCAGGAGTAGGCCATTCGGCTCTTCTAGCCTGCACCGCCATTCAATGAGTTCATGGCTGAACATGCAACTTCAGTACCCCATTCCTGCTTTCTCACCATACCCCTTGATCCCCCTAGTAGTAAGGACTTCATCTAACTCCTTTTTGAATATATTTAGTGAATTGGCCTCAACAACCTTCTGTGGTAGAGAATTCCACAGGTTCACCACTCTCTGGGTGAAGAAGTTTCTCCTCATTTCGGTCCTAAATGGCTTACCCCTTATCCTCAGACTGTGACCCCTGTTCTGGACTTCCCCAACATTGGGAACATTCTTCCTGCATCGAACCTGTCTAAACCCATCAGAATTTTAAACGTTTCTATGAGGTCCCCTCTCATTCTTCTGAACTCCAGTGAATACAAGCCCAGTTGATCCAGTCTTTCTTGATAGGTCAGTCCCGCCATCCCGGGAATCAGTCTGGTGAACCTTCGCTGCATTCCCTCAAAAGCAAGAATGTCCTTCCTCAAGTTAGGAGACCAAAACTGTACACAATACTCCAGGTGTGGCCTCACCAAGGCCCTGTACAACTGTAGCAACACCTCCCTGCCCCTGTACTCAAGTCCCCTCGCTATGAAGGCCAACATGCCATTTGCTTTCTTAACCGCCTGCTGTACCTGCATGCCAACCTTCAATGACTGATGTATCATGACACCCAGGTCTCATTGCACCTCCCCTTTTCCTAATCTGTCACCATTCAGATAATAGTCTGTCTCTCTGTTTTTACCACCAAAGTGAATAACCTCACATTTATCCACATTATACTTCATCTGCCATGCATTTGCCCACTCACCTAACCTATCCAAGTCGCTCTGCAGCCTCATAGCATCCTCTTCACAGCTCACATTGCCACCCAACTTAGTGTCATCAGCAAATTTGGAGATACTACATTTAATCCCCTCGTCCAAATCATTAATGTACAATGTAAACAGCTGGGGCCCCAGCACAGAACCTTGCGGTACCCCACTAGTCACCGCCTGCCATTCTGAAAAGTACCCATTTACTCCTACTCTTTGCTTCCTGTCTGACAACCAGTTCTCAATCCATGTCAGCACACTACCCCCAATCCCATGTGCTTTAACTTTGCACATTAATCTCTTGTGTGGGACCTTGTCGAAAGCCTTCTGAAAGTCCAAATATACCACATCAACTGGTTCTCCCTTGTCCACTCTACTGGAAACATCCTCAAAAAATTCCAGAAGATTTGTCAAGCATGATTTCCCTTTCACAAATCCATGCTGACTTGGACCTATCATGTCACCTCTTTCCAAATGCGCTGCTATGACATCCTTAATAATTGATTCCATCATTTTACCCACTACCGATGTCAGGCTGACCGGTCTATAATTCCCTGTTTTCTCTCTCCCTCCTTTTTTAAAAAGTGGGGTTACATTGGCTACCCTCCACTCGATAGGAACTGATCCAGAGTCAATGAAATGTTGGAAAATGATTGTCAATGCATCCGCTATTTCCAAGGCCACCTCCTTAAATACTCCTGGGGATTTATCGGCCTTCAATCCCATCAATTTCCCCAACACAATTTCCCGACTAATAAGGATTTCCCTCAGTTCCTCCCCCTTACGAGACCTTCTGACCCGTTTTATATCCGGAAGGTTGTTAGTGTCCTCCTCAGTGAATACTGAACCAAAGTACTTGTTCAATTGGTCCGCCATTTCTTTGTTCCCCGTTATGACTTCCCCTGATTCTGACTGCAGGGGACCTACGTTTGTCTTAACTAACCTTTTTCTCTTTACATATCGACAGAAACTTTTGCAATCCGTCTTAATGTTCCCTACAAGCTTCTTCTCGTACTCAATTTTCCCTGCCCTAATCAAACCCTTTGTCCTCCTCTGCTGAGTTCTAAATTTCTCCCAGTCTCCGGGTTCGCTGCTATTTCTGGCCAATTTGTATGCCACTTCCTTGGCTTTAATACTATCCCTGATTTCCCTTGATAGCCACGGTTGAGCCACCTTCCCTTTTTTATTTTTATGCCAGACAGGGATGTACAATTGTTGTAGTTCATCCATTGGGTCTCTAAATGTCTGCCATTGCCCATCCACAGTCAACCCCCTAAGTATCATTCGCCAATCTATCCTAGCCAATTCACGCCTCATACCTTCAAAGTTACCCTTCTTTAAGTTCTGGACCATGGTCTCTGAATTAACTGTTTCATTCTCCATCCTAATGCAGAATTCCACCATATTATGGTCACTCTTCATCAAGGGGCCTCGCACAACAAGATTGCTAATTAATCCTCTCTCATTACACAACACCCAGTCTAAGATGGCCTCCCCCCTAGTTGGTTCCTCGACATATTGGTCTAGAAAACCACACGAGGCCCATGCTTGAGAGAAAGTCACTCTGTGACCAGTAACCTTTATTCACGAGCACTCAAGTGATGAAGGTGGGTGGAGCTTCCCCTTTTATACCTGAAAGTCCAGGCTAGGAGTGTCTCTCACAAGTTCACCACCTAGTGGTCATTGTTCTCACAGTGTACAACTAAGGTCAGTTTATACATGGGTTACAATGATGGTTGAATACATAACATCACCTCCCCCCCGAAAGTCTTATTGGGATCACAGGTTGAGTCTCTCTGGTGGTTTACGCTCCCTTGTAGAGTGCCTGAGTTGGGGCTCCGGTTGTTGGGCGCTGGCCTGAGTGTCTGCTGTTTGCGGTGCCTCAGGCCTGTCCGGACTGCCCACAGTGACTGGGCTCTCCTCCACTTGGTTCCGGTGTTCGGTCACCTGTAGTGGAGTGAACTCGACATCGTGTTCTTCCTCTGCTACTTCTATGGGGTTGCTGAACCTCCTTTTTGTTTGAGTTGAGGACAAAGACAGGGTCATGGACATCGATATCTAGCGCCCTCGCATTCCTGTCATGGTAGTCACATTGTGACTGACGCCTGCTCTCGACAATTTCTTTCATGGTGGGGTGTATAAGGGATAACCTGGTTTTGAGCGTCCTTTTCATTAGCAGCTCTGCGGGTGGAACCCCTGTGAGCGAGTGTGGTCGGGGTCTGTAGGCAAACAGGAGGCATGATAAGCGGCTTTGTAGGGAACTCCCTTGGATTCTGAGCATCCCCTGTTTGATTATCTGCACTGCTCATTACGCCTGCCCATTAGAGGCCGACTTGAACGGTGCCGTTCTGACATGGTTAATTCCATTGCCTGCCATGAAGTCCTGGAATTCAGTACTTGTGAAGCACGGGCCATTGTCACTGACCAAGACATCTGGTAGACCATCGGTAGCGAACATTGCCCATAGACTTTCTACCGTGGCAGAGGATGTGCTTGAATTTAAAATGTCACACTTGATCGATTTGGAGTAGGCGTCTACTACAACCAAAAACATTTTTCCCATGAAAAGAAATGCATAGTCCACATGGATGCGTGACCATGGCTTGGCGGGCCAGGACAAGGGGCTAAGGGGGGCTTCCCTGGGCGCATTGCCCAGCTGGGCACACGTATTGCACCTGCGAACACAAAGTTCCAGGTCTGCATCTATCCCTGGCCACCAAACGTGTGACCTTCATCAATTGCCTTCATCATGACAATGCCCGGGTGCTCATTGTGGAGTTCTCTGATGAACACATCTCTGCCCATCTGGGGCATGACGACAAGGCTTCCCCATAGTAGGCAATCGGCCTGAATCGAGAGTTCATCCCTGCGCCTGTGAAATGGTTTAAACTCCTCAGGGCATGCCCCGTACGTGGCTGCCCAGTTCCCATTCAGGACACATTTCTTGACGAAAGACAGTAGCGGGTCTCTATTTGTCCAGACCTTAATCTGACGGGCTGTCACTGGTGAGCCTTCACTTTCGAAAGCTTCAACAGCCATGATCATCTCAGCAGCATGATCGGTAGCCCCCTCAGTAGTGGCTAGTGGGAGCCCGCTGAGTGCATCGGCACAGTTTTCAGTGCCCGTTCTGTGCCGAATTGTATAGTCATAGGTGGCTAACGTGAGTGCCCACATCTGTATGCGGGCCGATGCGTTTGCATTTATGGCCTTGTTGTCGGCCAAAAGGGACCTTAGGGGTTTGTGATCAGTCTCCAGCTCAAATTTCCTGCCAAACAGGTACTGGTGCATTTTCTTTACTGTGTATACACATGCATGTGCCTCCTTTTCTACCATCCCGTAGCCCCTTTCTGCCTGGGACAGACTCCTGGAGGCATAAGCTACCGGCTGTAACTGACCCTTGGCATTAACATGCTGCAACACACACCCGACCCCGTTGGACGACGCATCGCACGTTAAAACAAGTTTCTTACATGAGTCATATAGCGTTAACAGATTGTTGGAGCATAACAAATTGCGTGCTCTATCAAAAGCCCTTTCCTGGCTGTCCCCCCAGATCCATTCGCGACCTTTGCGTACGAGCACGTGTATTGGCTCTAACAGCGTGCTCAATTTGGGAATAAAGTTACCAAAATAGTTCAGGAGCCCCAGAAACGAACGCAGCTCCGTCTTGTTACGGGGTCTGGGTGCTCTCTGGATTGCTTCTGTCTTGGACGCAGTAGGTCTGATCCCATCTGCTGCTACTCTCATCCCCAGGAATTCTACCTCTGGAGCTAGGAAGACGCACTTCGCCTTTTTCAGTCGTAGCCCTACCCGGTCCAGTCAGCGTAGCACCTCCTCCAGGTTGCGGAGGTGTTCTTCAGTATCGCGACCCGTGATGAGGATGTCGTCTTGAAAAACCACGGTCCCTGGAATCGACTTGAGGAGCCTTTCCATATTTCGTTGATAGATCGCGGCGGCTGAACAAATCCCGAATGGTCATCTGCTGTACTCAAACAATCCCTTGTGTGTCATGATGGTGGTCAGCTTCTTCGACTCACTCGCCAGCTCCTGGGTCATGTAAGCTGAGGTCAGGTCCAATTTTGAAAAAAGTTTGCCACTGGGTAGCGTCGCAAAGAGGTCCTCCGCTCTCGGTAGCGGGTACTGGTCTTGGAGTGACACCCGATTGATGGTGGCCTTGTAATCACCACATATCCTGATCGACCCATCCGCCTTGAGCACCGGCATAATCGGGCTCGCCCAGTCACTGAATTCGACTGGTGAGATGATGCCTTCCCTCAGCAGGCGGTCCAATTCACCTTCTATCTTTTCCCGCATCACGTACAGCACCGCTCTGGCCTTGTGGTGTACTGGCCTGGCATCCGGGTTTATGTGAATCACTAACTTGATCCCCATGAAAGTGCCAATGCCGGGTTGAAATAATGAGTCAAATTTGTCCAGGACCTGTGAGAATGATACTCACTCCACAGAAGAAATTGCATTGACATCCCCCATTTCCAGTTAATGACAGCAAGCTAACTCCTCCCCAGTAGTGCGGGACTGTCCCTCGGGACAATCCAGAATGGCAACCTGTTCTCCGAATCTTTGTGGGTCACAACTACCGTGGCACTGCCTAGCACCGGAATTATCTCCTTTGTGTATGTCTGTAGCTGTGTGTCAATCGGCGATAATTTTGGCCTCCTAGCCTTGGACGCCCACAACTTTTCGAACTGTTTGATACTCATCAGGGACTGGCTGGCCCCTGTGTCTAGCTCCATTGATACTGGGATGCCATTGAGGAGCACTTTCATCATTATCGTGGAGTCCTGGTATATGAACTGTATATGTGCGCCACATGAACTCGCTGAGCTTCAGCTTCCAGCGATTTCCCCCAGTGTTCATTTGGCCTCGTAGGGCTTGCATCGGGCCCGTCCTCCTCGTACATCAATCTGGCTGCAGGCTTCCTGCACATACGGGCCAAGTGACCGCTGACGTTGCAATTTCTGGCTGGGTGTGTGCCTCCACACCTCCAACATGAGCCGTTGTTGAAAACAAAAGGTCCATTACCAGTCCATCGTCTCTGACTGTGTCTGTAACTGTACTTAAGCACACCATTAACAGGTGTTGATGACCCCATTACTGGCCGCATTGTCCCTTGTGATGGCGTGAATCGCCGTTCAGCTAGCCATTGTCTCTGATGAATTCCCCCTCTGGGTTCGACTACATGTTGGGGCATGTCCGATTGCCCTTGTCTGCCTGGAGAACTGTGTGCTGCTTTAACAATGTTGACTCCCTGTCCATTTGCTGCATTTGAGCCCAGATTTTTGTCAAACATCATTCTGGTTTCTTCCTCCCCTGAGATAAAAGTCTGGGCCATCAAGGCCGCTGTTTCCAGGGTGAGGTCTTTGGTTTCAATCAGTTTCCTGAAAACCCCAGCGTGCCCGATGCACTCAATAAAAAAGTCTCGCAGCATCTCCGCTCTGCATGTATCAGGGAACTTACATCGGCTCGCCAGTCGCCGGAGATCTGCCACAAAGTCTGGAACGCTTTGCCCTTCTCACCGCCGGTGCATGTAAAACCGGTGTCTCGCCATGTGCATGCTGCTCGCCAGTTGAAGGTGTTCCCCGATTAACTTACTGAGCTCTTCAAACGTCTTGTCCGCCGGCTTCTCTGGCGCTAGAAGGTCCTTCATCAGGCAATACGTCCTGGATCCACAAACCGTCAGGAGTTGAGCACTGCGTTTGTCGGCCGATTCCTGTCCCAACCATTCCTTAGTGACGAAACTTTGCTGTAGTCTCTCAATAAAATCGTCCCAATCATCCTCAACACAGTACCTCTCGTCTGTGCTGCTAGTGGCCATGCTCACGTGGTTTAAATCCCAGTTTCCTGTCGCCAATGATACGTCCTTACTATACAGTATAAATGCAGACGAGGCCCATGCTTGAGAGAAGGTCACTCTGTGACCAGTAACCTTTATTCACTAGCACTCAAGTGATGAAGGTGGGTGGAGCATCCCCTTTTATACCTGAAAGTCCAGGTTAGGAGTGTCTCTCACAAGTTCACCACCTAGTGGTCATTGTTCTCACAGTGTACAACTTAGGTCAGTTTATACATGGATTACAATGATGGTTGAATATATGACAGAAACGAAGAAACTGGGAGAATGGAATGGAGCCTTTACAGGATGTGGGGTGGGAGGAGGTGTAGTCCAGGTAGCTGTGGGTGTCAGTGGGCTTATTGTGAATGTTTGTCAATAGCCTATCTCCAGAAATGGAGACAGAGAAGTCAAGGAGGGTAAGGGAAGAGATGGACCATGTGAAGGTGAAGAAAGGGTAAAAATTGGATGCAAAGTAAATGACATTTTCTAGTTCAGGGAGAGAACAAGAAACAGCACCGGTACAGTCATCAATGTACCGGAAACAATGGTGAGGGAGGGGACCCGAGTACCCACAAAAAGGAGTATTTTGTTTCCATGGAAACTAGAGTTTCACTTATCTTACAGAACAAATGCTTCATGTATGGTGAGAGGCTGAGTGTAATTTTAGGCTAACTCGCCGGGGGCGGGGGAGCGGGGCGGGGGGGGTGGGGGGGCTCCTATGGTGTAATGCCATATTTACACCCTGCCCAAGATTACTCTCCACAGATTTCAATGGAGGGTAAAATTGGGTGAGTTGTAAAACCATTGTAGCGCTCAATCCCATCACTTTCCCGGTGGGTGGGTTAATGGAAAGCCTCCTTCTATGTTTCACTATTTTTCCTGCACTGGGTGTTGATCTAAGTGGGCAGTGGAATATGAAAAGGTTCACTAGGTTGATTCCGGAGATGAGGGGGTTGACTTATGAAGATAGGTTGAGTAGGTTGGGCCAATACTCACTGGAGTTCAGAAGAATGAGAGTTGATCTTACATAGAAACATAGAAAATAGGTGCAGGAGTAAGCCATCCGGCTCTTCTAGCCTGCACCGCCATTCAATGAGTTCATGGCTGAACATGCAACTTCAGTACCCCCTTCCTGCTTTCTCGCCATACCCCTTGATCCCCCTAGTAGTAAGGATTTCATCTAACTCCCTTTTGAATATATTTAGTGAATTGGCCTCAACAGCTTTCTGTGGTAGACAATTCCACAGGTTCACCACTCTCTGGGTGAAGAAGTTTCTCCTCATCTCGGTCCTAAATGGCTTACCCCTTATCCTTAGACTGTGACCCCTGGTTCTGGACTTCCCCAACATTGGGAACATTCTTCCTGCATCTAACTTGTTTAAACCCGTCAGAATTTTAAACGTTTCTATGAGGTCCCCTCTCATTCTTCTGAACTCCAGTGAATACAAGCCCAGTTGATCCACTCTTTCTTGATAGGTCAGTCCCACCATCCCGGGAATCAGTCTGGTGAATCTTTCCTGCACTCCCTCAATAGCAGAATGTCCTTCCTCAAGTTAGGAGACCAAAACTGTACACAATACTCCAGGTGTGGCCTCACCAAGGTCCTGTACAACTGTAGCAGCACCTCCCTGCCCCTGTACTCAAATTCCCTCACTATGAAGGCCAACATGCCATTTGCTTTCTTAACCGCCTGCTGTACCTGCATGCCAACCTTCAATGACTTATGTACCATGACACCCAGGTCTCGTTGCACCTCCCCTTTTCCTAATCTGTCACCATTCAGATAATAGTCTGTCTCTCTGTTTTTACCACCAAAGTGGATAACCTCACGTTTATCCACATTATACTTCATCTGCCATGCATTTGCCCACTCACCTAATCTATCCAAGTCACTCTGCAGCCTCATAGCATCCTCCTCGCAGCTCACACTGCCACCCAACTTAGTGTCATCAGCAAATTTGGAGATACTACATTTAATCCCCTCGTCTAAATCATTAATGTACAATGTAAACAGCTGGGGCCCCAACACAGAACCTTGCGGTACCCCACTAGTCACTGCCTGCCATTCTGAAAAGTACCCATTTACTCCTACTCTTTGCTTCCTGTCTGACAACCAGTTCTCAATCCATGTCAGCACACTACCCCTAATCCCATGTGCTTTAACTTTGCACATTAATCTCTTGTGTGGGACCTTGTCGAAAGCCTTCTGAAAGTCCAAATATACCACATCAACTGGTTCTCCCTTGTCCACTTTACTGGAAACATCCTCAAAAAATTCAAGAAGATTTGTCAAGCATGATTTCCCTTTCACAAATCCATGCTGACTTGGACCTATCATGTCACCTCTTTCCAAATGCGCTGCTATGACATCCTTAATAATTGATTCCATCATTTTACCCACTACTGAGGTCAGGCTGACCGGTCTATAATTCGCTGTTTTCTCTCTCCCTCCTTTTTTAAAAAGTGGGGTTGCATTGGCTACCCTCCACTCAATAGGAACTGATCCAGAGTCAATGGAATGTTGGAAAATGATTGTCAATGCATCCGCTATTTCCAAGGCCACCTCATTAAGTACTCTGGGATGCAGTCCATCAGGCCCTGGGGATTTATCGGCCTTCAATCCCATCAATTTCCCCAACACAATTTCCCGACTAATAAAGATTTCCCTCAGTTCCTCCTCCTTACCAGACCCTCTGACCCCTTTTATATCCGCAAGGTTGTTTGTGTCCTCCTTAGTGAATACCGAACCAAAGTAATTGTTCAATTGGTCTGCCATTTCTTTGTTCCCCGTTATGACTACCCCTGATTCTGACTGCAGGGGACCTACGTTTGTCTTTACTAACCTTTTTCTCTTTAGATATCTATAGAAACTTTTGCAATCCGCCTTAATGTTCCCTGCAAGCTTCTTCTCGTACTCCATTTTCCCTGCCCTAATCAAACCCTTTGTCCTCCTCTGCTGAGTTCTAAATTTCTCCCAGTCCCCAGGTTCGCTGCTATTTCTTATTGAAACTTATAAGATAATGAGGGGGCTCGACAAGGTGGATGCAGAGAGGATATTTCCACTCATAGGGGAAACTAAAACTAGGGAACATAGTCTTAGAATAAGCGGCCGCCCATTTAAAACTGAGATGAGGGTTGTAAATCTAAGTAACTCTCTGCCCCAGACAGCTGTGGAGGCTAGGTCATTGAATATATTTAAGGTGCAGATAGACAGATTTTTGAGCGATAAGGGAGTAAAGGGTTTTGGGGAACGGGCAGGGAAGTGGAGCTGAGTCCATGATCAGATCAGCCATGATCTTATTAAATGGCGGAGCAGGCTCGAGGGGCCAAATGGCCGACTCCTGCTTCTATTTCTTATGTTCTTATGACACGACTGCCAAGTGTGTACTCACTATCACTGTGCTGCACAGTGGCATGCTCATAGAGTACACATTGTATTTCAGAGCCTCTCACTTCCCCAGTCCCTTCTGTGACTGGAGAGTTGAACGAACAGCCCAACCACTGTCCCCAGGCTCATTAATACAACATCAGTGCACACATATCATCTGAGTCATCCATAAGTCTACTGCCCATTTCCTAACTTGCACCATGTCCCGTTCACCCATCAACCTGACCTACATTGGCTCCCGGTTAAGCAAAGCCTCGATTAAAAAATTCTCATCCTTGTTTTCAAATCCCTCAATGGCCTCGCCCCCTCCCTATCTCTGTAATCTCCTCCAGCCCCACAACCCCCAAAATATCTGCGGTCCTCTAATTCTAGCCTCTTGAGCATTCCCGACTTCAATCGCTCAGCTGCCAAGACCCAAAACTCTGGAATTCTCTCCATCAACCTCTCCGCCTCTCTAGCTCTCTTTCCTGCTTCAAGATGCTCCTCAAAACCTATCTCTTTCACCAAGCTTTTGGTCATCTGCCCTAATTTCTCCTTATGTGGCCTGGTGTCAAATGTTGTTTGTAACACTCCTGTGAAGCGCCTTCTGACGTTTTTCTACATGAAAGGTGTTGTGTATCTGTAAAGCATGCACTCCCATGTTCCACCATCCCAGCATCCCTTGGGAACACTCTATATAAGCCGGCCCCTAAGGCTTGTTCCTCACTCTGGAGTGTCTGATTAAAGACTGAGGTCACTGTTACTTTAACCTCCCAGTGTGCAGCCTCATAATAGGAACATAATAACTGGTGACGAGAATACAAATCCAACGCAAAGATGCAACAAACTGTGGGCATTCTGGAGAAGTTCTCGGAGGGTGAGGACTGGGAAGCCTATGTCGAACGGCTAGACCAGTACTTTGTAGCCAACGAGCTGGACGGAGAAGGAAGCGCTGCAAAAAGGAGAGCGGTCCTCCTCATGGTCTGCGGGGCACCGACCTACAGCCTCATGAGGAATCTTCTGGCTCTGGTGAAACCCACAGATAAGTCGTATGAGGAGTTGTATACACTGGTTCGGGAGCATCTTAACTCGAGCGAGAGTGTGCTGATGGCGAGGTATCGGTTCTACACGTGCCAGCGATCTGAAGGTCAGGAAGTGGCGAGCTACGTCGCCAAGCTAAGGCAACTTGCAGGACAATGTGAGTTTGATGGCTACCTGGAGCAAATGCTCAGAGACCTTTTTGTACTGGGCATTGGCCACGAGACCATCCTATGAAAACTTTTGACTTAGAGACACCGACCCTCAGTAAGGCCATTGCGATAGCACAGGCGTTTATGTCCACCAGTGATAACACCAAACAAATCTCTCAGTACGCAAGTGCTAGCAATGTTCATAAATTAACTGCAACTGTGTTTGCGAGCAGAAATGTACAGGCCAGAACCCACGAGTCTGCAGCTGCCAGCAGGCCTCAGGTGACCCAGATGACTCAGAGTCCCCAACAAAGGATGAATGCAAGGCAATTCACACCTTGTTGGCGTTGTGGTGGCTTCCATTCAGCCTATTCATGCCACTTCAAAGGGTATGTTTGCAAGAGCTATGGAACAATGGGGCACCTCCAATGAGCTTGCAAGCTCTGCAAAACCTGCTAACCACCATGTGGCAGAGGAAGATCAGTCCATGGTGGGTCAAAGCAATTTCGAGCCTCAGAGAGAGGAGGCAGGTGCTGAAGTACACGGGGTGCACACATTTTCAACAAAATGTCCACCTATAATGCTAAACGTAAAATTGAATGCCTTACCTGTAGCCATGGAACTGGACACTGGCGCTAGCCAATCTATCATGAGCAAAAAGATGTTTGAGAGACTGTGGTGCAACAAAGCATTCAGACCAGCCCTGAGCCCCATCTACATGAAACTGAGAACGTACACCAAAGAGCTTATCACTGTCCTGGGCAGCGCCATGGTCAAGTTCACCTACGAGGGCACGGTGTACGCACTGCCACTCTGGATTGTCCCGGGCGATGGCCCCACACTGCTTGGAAGGAGCTAGCTGGGCAAAATCCGCTGGAACTGGAATGATATCCGAGCGCTATCACATGTCAATGAGGCCTCATGTACCCAGGTTCTTAACAAATTTCCTTCCTTTTTTCAGCCAGGCATTGGAAACTTTTCCGGGGCGAAGGTGCGGATCCATTTGGTCCCAGAGGCAGGACCCATTCACCACAAGGTGCGAGCAGTACCTCACATGATGAGGGAGAGAGTGGAAATCGAGCTGGACAGGCTGCAACGCGAGGGCATCATCTCCCCAGTGGAATTCAGCGAGTGGGCCAGCCCGATTGTTCCAGTACTCAAAAGTGATGGCACGGTCAGGATTTGTGGCGATTATAAAGTAACTATTAATCGTTTCTCGCTACAGGACCAATACCCGCTACCTAAGGAAGACGACTTATTTGCGACACTGGCAGGAGGCAAGACGTTCACCAAGCTCAACCTGACTTCAGCCTACATGACGCAGGAGCTGGAGGAGTCTTCGAAGGGCCTCATCTGCATCAACACTCACAAGGGACTGTTCATCGACAACAGATGCCCGTTTGGAATTTGGTTGGCTGCAGTGATTTTCCAGAGAAACATGGAGAGCCGACCCAAGTTGGTACCATAGACGGTGGTCTTTCAGGACGACATATTGGTCACGGGTTGGGACACCGCCAAGCACCTACAAAACCTGGAGGAGGTCCTCCAACGACTGGATCGCATAGTGCTGCGGCTGAAGAGGTCGAAATGCGTCTTCATGGCAACAGAAGTGGAATTTTTGGGGAGAAAGATCATGGCGGACGGCATTCTGCCCACAGATGCCAAGACAGAGGCTATCAGGAACGCGCACAGGCCACAGAACGTCATGGAGCTGCGGTCGTTCCTGGGACTCCTCAACTATTTTGGTAACTTCATACCGGGGTTAAGCACTCTTTTAGAGCCCCTACATGTGTTATTGCGCAAAGGTGAGAACTGGGTATGGGGAAAAAACCAAGTAATTGCTTTTGAGAAAGCCAGAAACATTTTATGCTCCAACAAGCTGCTTGTATTGTATAACCCGTGTCAAAGACTTGTGCTAGCATGTGACGCGTCGTCGTACGGAGTTGGGTGTGTATTACAACAAGCTAACGTTGCGGGGAAGTTGCAACCTGTCGCCTATGCTTCCAGGAGCTTGTCTAAGGCCGAGAGGGCCTACAGCATGATTGAGAAAGAGGCATTAGCGTGTGCGTTCGGAGTAAAGAAAATGCTTCAGTACCTGTTTGGCCTCAAATTTGAGCTGGAAACCGATCACAAGCCCCTCATATCCCTGTTCGCTGAAAACAAGGGGATAAATACTAATGCCTCAGCCCGCATACAAATATGGGCCCTCGTGCTATCAGCGTATAACTATACCATCTGCCACAGGCCAGGCAGCGAGAACTGTGCGGATGCTCTCAGTCGGCTACCATTGCCCACCACGGGGGTGGAAATGGCGCAGCCTGCAAACTTGTTGATGGTGGCGCAGCCCGCAGGTTTGTTGATGGTCATGGAAGCGTTTGATAAATGATAAATCACCTGTCACAGCCCGCCAGATTAGGACTTGGACCAGCCAATATTCTCTCCTGTCCCTAGTAAAAAACTGTGTACTGCATGGGAGCTGGGCCAGCATCCCCGTTGAAATGCAAGAGCCAATCAAGCCATTCCAGTGGCGAAAGGACGAGCTGTCCATTCAGGCAGACTGGCTGTTGTGGGGTAACCGCGTAGTGCTACCAAAAAAGGGCAGGGAGACGTTCATCTCAGATCTCCACAGCACACATCTGGGTATGGTAATGATGAAAGCGATAGCCAGATCCCACATGTGGTGGCCCGGTATCGACTCTGACTTAGAGTCCTGTGTACGGCAATGCAGCGTGTGTGCTCAGTTGAGCAACGCACCCAGAGAGGCACCACTAAGTTTGTGGTCCTGGCCCTCCAGACCATGGTCGAGGATCCATGTCAACTATGCGGGCCCGTTTCTCAGTAAAATGTTCCTGGTGGTGGTGGATGCTTTTTCAAAATGGATTGAATGTGAAATAATGTCGAGAAGCACCGCCACCGCCACCATTGAAAGCCTGAGGGCCATGTTTGCCACCCACGGCCTGCCTGACATATTGGTCAGTAACAACGGGCCATGTTTCACCAGTGCCAAATTTAAAGAATTCATGAACCGCAATGGGATCAAACATGTCACCCTGTTTAAACCAGCCTGCAGTGGGCAGGCAGTGCGGGCAGTACAAACCATCAAACAGAGCCTTAAACGAGTCACAGAAGACTCACTCCAAACCCGCCTGTCCCGAGCAGTGCTCAGCTACTGCACGAGACCCCACTCGTTCACAGGGGTGCCCCCGATTGAGCTACTCATGAAAAGGACACTTAAAACCAGACTCTCGCTGGTTCAGCTCAACCTGCATGATCAGGTAGAGAGCAGACGGCAGCAACAAATATTAAACGATGGTCGCGCCACTGTGTCACGGGAAATTGATCTGAATGACCCTCTGTATGAGCGAAACTATGGACATGGTCCCAAGTGGATCGCGGGCACGGTGATAGCTAAAGAAGGGACTAGGGTGTTTGTAGTCAAACTAGACAATGGACAAATTTTCAGAAAGCACCTGGACCAAACGAGGCTGCGGTTCACAGGCTGCCCTGAACAACCCACAGCAGACACCACCTTTTTCGAGCCCACAACACACACCCACTGTCTATAAGCCGGCCCCGAAGGCCTGTTCCTCACTCTGGAGTGTCTGATTAAAGACTGAGGTCACTTTAACCTCCCTGTGTGAAGCCTCATCTGTGTTAGGAACACAATAAAAGGTGTTATATAAATACAAGTCGTTTTTAGTGTGGTTGAGTTGTTAAAAGAGGAAGAAGATTTCCTCTTTCATCACTTCTCTGTTTCTCTCACTGACCAGAATGTGATGGTGAAAGAGGCACCCAGCTTCTGAACGAGCTAGGAATGTGAAATGGCGCTTGGTGCTCTGTTTGTGGGTCTTTTCCTTCTGTTCCAACATGTTGTAGGTAAGGATCCATACTTTCAACTAATCCTCAACATGTTTATCTGGAAATATCAGTTTCTATCTGTACCTGAACGCGGAAATATAAGGATTGAAGGATATCGATTGCCATCAGTGCTGCTTTCACGCGGATGTTTAATGTACTCATATGACAGTTGTTGCTGAGGCATTTTAACACGGTTTAATCATGGGTGGTCAGTTTAAAATTGGCACTAAGAGAGTGAGGAGACAGATTAGGAGAACATTTTTTACACAGAGGTTTGTTTTGCCACAGGCAGTGGTTGACGCAGAGACATTTTCATCTTTTGAAGGAAAACTGGAAAACATTTGAAGCAGAGGAAGATTTGGGGCTGTGGAGAGAGCGAGGCAATGGGTTTGCTCTGGCAAAGAGCCAGCACTGGCACGATGGGCCCAATTGCCTCCTTCTGTGCTGCAAACGTCTTTGGTTCAACTCCTGTCTTAAAACAGTGCAGGGATGAAATACAAGAACACTGCTGATCCTATCCCAATTTCCCTTACTGCAGAACCATATCTCACTCTAAGAATGAAATAGTGGAAGATTTAGAAGAGTTAGAAGGATTTGCTGATGGGCTTTAATGGAGAGAGGGGGTGGGAAGTCCGTGCAGAGCATAAATGCGGCATGGAGCAGTTGGGCCGAATGGCCTGTTTCTGTGCCGAACATTCCATGTAATTCTGTGTAAGATTTTGTGCTCAGACTCGATCATTGGGAGCTCTGAAGTAACAATTATATTTGATGACTCAGCCGAGCCTCACACCATTAAAGGGTGGAGACCACACTGGGCGGGGCCCACGACACCACTCGGACCAGGGCTCGAAATCAACACCACTGGCAAAATGGAGCAGCTCAGAGCTTTCTGTACATTACAGACCGTCCATTCCGCGATTGTTCTGTAAGGAAAGGGGAACCGACACTGTGATTGGAGGGGGTGGGAGGGTTCCCAATCGAGACTGTCTATCCAGACTGTGTAAGGGGTGGGGGATGGTGACTCTATCCAGACTGTGTAATGGAGCATTTCTAACCTGACTCTGTGAAATTTTAGGAGTGGGGTGGGTAGAAACAGATTCCGTGTAATATGAGCAGTCTGCAGGCAGACTCTGTTCCTGAAATGATAATTGACGTCTCCCCGATCGGTCCAAATCAGCATGGATTTATGAAAGGGAAATCATGCTTGACAAATCTTCTAGAATTTTTTGAGGATGTAACTAGTAGAGTGGACAAGGGAGAACCAGTGGATGTGGTGTATTTGGACTTTCAAAAGGCTTTTGACAAGGTCCCACACAAGAGATTAGTGTGCAAAATTAAGGCACATGGGATTGGGGTAATGTATTAACGTGGTAGAGAACTGGTTGGCAGCCAGGATCAAAGAGTGGGAATAAACGGGTACTTTTCAGAATGGCAGGCAATGACTAGTGAGGTACCGCAAGGTTCAGTGCTGGGACCCCAGCTATTTACAATATATATTAATGATTTGGACGAAGGAATTGAATGTAATATCTCCAAGTTTGCAGATGACACAGTGTGAGCTGCGAGGAGGATGCTAAGAGGCTGCAGGGTGACTTGGACAGGTTAGGTGAGTGGGCAAATGCATGGCAGATGCAGTATACCGTGGATAAGTGTGAGGTTATGCACTTTGGTGGCAAAAACAGGAAGGCAGATTATTATCTAAATGGTGACAGATTAGTAAAAGGGGAGGTGCAACGAGACCTGAGTGTCATGGTACATCAGTCAATGAAAGTAGGCATGCAGGTTCAGCAGACAGTAAAGAAAGCAAATGGCATGTTGGCCTTCATAGCGAGAGGATTTGAGTATAGGAGCAGGGAGGTCTTGCTGCAGTTGTACAGGGCCTTAGTGAGACCACACCTTGAGTATTATGTGCAGTTTTGGTCTCCTAATCTGAGGAAGGACATTCTTGCTATTGAGGGAGTGCAGCGAAGGTTCACCAGACTGATTCCCGGGATAGCAGGACTGGCATATGAAGAAAGACTGGATCGACTAGGCTTATATTCACTGGAATTTAGAAGAATGAGAGGGGATCTCATGGAAGCATATAAAATTCTGACGGGATTGGACAGGTTAAATGCAGGAAGAATGTTCCCGATGTTGGGGAAGTCCAGAACCAGGGGTCACAGTCTAAGGATTAGGGGTAAGCCATCTAGGACTGAGATGAGGAGAATCTTTTTCACCCAGAGAATTGTGAATGTATGGAATTCTCTACCACAGAAAGTTGTTGAGTCCAGTTCGTTGGTTATATTCAAAAGGGAGTTAGATGTGGCCATTGCGGCTAAAGGGATCAGGACGTATAGAGAGAAGGCAGGAGTGGGGTACTGAGGTTGAATGACCTACTCCTGCACTTATTTTCTATGTTTCTGTATTTCTATCCTCAGTCTAAACATGGCTGATGTCTGAGTTACAACCGAGTCTGACGGAGATGTGGTTTGGTGTTTGTTCGAGCTCTGGTGCAATAATGATCTATAGTATAGACACATCTGGGTCAGTGAGTGGAGAGTTTCTAGGTGCAGTCTGTCAGGGCCATTACAGGGGGGGATTGCGTGTATCAGATGCTCAAGTTGTAAACACAAATCCCTATCAGCCGCTCCATGATACCCAACCAATCAGAGCTCTGCTAACTTCTCCATCGCAGCTTATCATCTTAACCAGCAGGAAATGAGCTTCTGAACACAATGCAAGCAGAAATTATCGTTCTGACAATCTAGATGTGCTGATCAGAAATCTGTTCATTACAAGAAAAAAAGAAAGTCTTGCATTTCTATAGCACCTTCTACAACCTCACAATGTCCCAAAGCTATTTAAAGCCAATGAAGTACTTCTGAAGTGCAATCTCTGTTGATATGTAGAAAATGCGACAGCCCATTTTCACACAGCTAGGTCCCACAAACAGTAAAGTCTCATGTAAAAAAAACACACCTCTGACAGTATAGCACTCCCTCAGCACTGCACTGGGTGGTCGGCCTAGATTTTGTGCTCAAGTCTCTGGAGTGGGACTTGAACCCACAACCTTCTGACATCAGAAGCGACAGTGCTACCCACTGAACCACAGTTGACATCATGACAACAAGAACTGGAACTCATAGAGAGCGCTTAAAGTGGGGCAGGGCCTTGTGGTGTTTTGCAAATGTGGAAGTGCGGGGAAGGACGTGAGCTCGAGGTAGGAGAAGAGTGAGTGGAAGTGGCAAAAGGCTCGGTTGGAGAGGTAAGTTTTAAAGAACCTTTTGCAGATGCCAAAGATGTGCCAAGGTGGAGGGTGAGGGGTTAAGGGAGAGAATAGCAGAGTGTGGGGCATAAAGGCTGAGGGCTGAGCAAGTGGTGAAGGTTAAGGTTTCTTAAATCAATGCAGTGGGCCACAGAGGAGGCCAAAGTCAGATGAGGCCATGGAAGGATTGGTATTTATTTTTTTAAACCTTGGATGTGGTCGTCACTGGAAATGTCAGCATTTAGTCTCTAGTTTTCCTTGAGAAGGTGGTAGTGACCCTTCCTCTTGAACCGTTAAGTCCGTGTGGTGAACACTTTCCACAATGCTGGTAGCGAGGGAGTTTCAGGATTTTCATCCAGCGACGATGAAGGAACAGCATTATACTTACAAGTCAGGATGGTGTGTCACTTGGAGAACTTGTAGGTGATCATGCTCCCAAGCGTCTGCTGCCCTCGTTCTTCTATGTGGTAGAAGTCGTGGGTTTAGGAGGTGCTGTCGAAGAAGTCTTGGCAAGTTACTGCAGAGCATCTTGTAGATGGTACACACTGCAGCCATGTTGCGCCGGTGGTGGAGGGAGTGAATGCTGAAGGTGGTGGATGGGGTGCCAAAATGTGATCCTGTTTATCCTGGATGGTGTGGAGTTTCTTGAGTGTTGTCGCAGCTGCACTCACCCAGGCAAGTGGAGAGTGTTGTAGGGCGCTTTCAAGGCAAAGGCACCTGCTGAATATATGTATGTATGTGTAAAATTGTAGCCAGATATAAAATGGCTGCCCGGGATTCCGCAAAGCCCGAGGGGAATTCAGCTAACCAGTTTGACTAACTTTCTGGGTAGCTGATGACACTGCATTTCCTTGTACAGGAACACTGGAAAGGGAGAGCTCAGCAGATGTCCCGAATCAACAAACCTCAGACAAGATGTCCTAGCAGAATATTGAACAAAGGGATTCCTGTAACTGTGTTAAGATAAGGAGGTTAGGCACAGAACCCAAGGACAATAAAGATAAGGAGGTCTGAAGAATATCACGAGGGCATGAGTAAGTTCCAGCTAAACATGAGATGATCATGCAGGCCCCTGGTGTCTGGGGGACCAATTCTATTGGCCCAGAGGAATCGATTTGTAATCTATAATCCTTATGATTGGATTGTGTCCAGCCGACATAGGCTGCGTAATTGTAATGAACTGGTATAAAACATATAAATACTGATGAATTTCTTTGTTCAGCAGTGAGTAGTGCCTGGAGTAACCCAGAGGTTTTCTCCCCGCCGACGTAATAAAAACCGTTTTGATGATGGAACCGACTCAGAGTGACGAGTGATTCTTCCAGGATTTCATTCGCGCTAACAGAGAGTATTCCATCACACTCCTGACTTGTGCCTTGTAGGTGATGGAGAGAGTTTGGGGAGTCAGGAGGTGAGACACTCACCGCAGAATACCCAGCCTCTGACCACAGTATTTATGTAGCTGGTCCAGTTTTATTTTTGACCGATGATGACCCCTGACCATCCCTCCCTCAGATGTTGATGGTGGAGGATTTGATGATGTAATGCCGTTGAATGTCAGGAAATGGTTAGACCCTTTCTTGTTGGAGATTGTCATTGCCTGGGACTTGTTGTGAATGGAGCTGAACACTGTGCAATCATCAGCGAACATTCACACTTCTGACCTTATGATGGAGGGAGGGTCATTGATGAAGCAGTTGAAGATGGTTGGGCCCAGGACATTGCCTTGAGGAAGCGTCCTAGGAGGGTAAAGAGCAGTTTTTAACTCAATGCCTTAGGGGGAGGTCAGTGAGGACAGGAGGGGTTGGTGAGTAGGATGCCATACGGGACAGGATGAAACCGATGAAGAAAGGATTGTAGATATCCATGTTCATGGAGATGAAATTGTGGAGGAGAGTTCTAGTGGCACTGAGAATGAGATAGGAATGGAAGCAGCAATCTTTGGGAGGTGAGTCATGACATCTGGTGGAGGGCTAGATGTGGGTTTGAGGTACAGCTCAGGGTCAAATAGGTATAGTGGAGCTGAAGGGAATGGCTTTGCTTTTTCTGGGGAAAGGCCTGGTCTGTCTCGAACCTGATGCCAGCTAAGAAATCGGACAGTACAGCACTGAGGACATTGATGGAGAGGTGAAGTGAGGTATCGACTTGGCTACGTATGGAAGCTGACTCCTTGATAATGTTCCTGAGAAATAGCATGTATATGTGGAATATAGGAGAGGACCAAGGATGGAGCCTTGGGTGGACATGGGGCGACCATTGCACACGGGAGGAGAACAATTCCTGAGGATGTGAGAAAGATAGGAGTGGATGTATTTAACAGCAGTGCCACAAAGGTGGGCCATTGGAGAACCATTGGAGAAGGTTCACTGTGTCAAGGGCCTTTAAGCTGTTGAGGAAGATAAGGAAGGATAATACACTATGGTTGTAAACACACAGGATATTGTTGTTAATTTTGATAAGGATGCGCTTATTTGTACTGCAAAAATGGCCAACATGTTCCACCTTTTGTTTCTGATTGGTCCCCTTGGAGAATAAGCCACACCCTGAAGTTTCACAGGAATGTGTAACTGGAACCACCTATCCCAAGGTCTCACTGACTTTGCAAATTGTAACTCGATCCACTTTGACTTCCTGAAGTGACAGAGGTCAGAGCTCCAAAGAAGATAGCAAGGGCCAACCAAAGTACCTTGCCCCAGTCCAAGTACATCCCTCCCCCAGCCGAAGGGTCTTACCCTAGTCCAAGTGCATGCCTCCCCCAGCCGAAGTGCCTTACCCTAGTCCAAGTGCATGCCTCCCCCAGCCAAAGTGCCTTGTCCCAGCGCAAGTACATCCACTCCCTTCCGCCCTATCCTCCCACACCATAGATGGGGCAGGGATTGTGTACGGATTGGTAACAGGTTTATTGGCTGTGAAGTGAATAGTGACAGTGTGGTGACTTCTGGATATCATTCACTCCAACGATGTCCCTTGTAGGGGGTTGGAAGAACATGATCTGTCTTCCTTCCAATCATGTCTCTCCCCACAACTGCTCTCTCTCCCCACAGTCTCTCTCCCCCCAGCCTCTCTCCCCACAGTCTCTCTCTCTCTCTACCCCCAATCTCTCTCTCTCTCTCTTCCCTCAATTTCTCTCTCCTCCCAGTCTCGCTCACTTTCCCGCTCCCCCCAGCCCCTCTCACCACCACCCCCCCAGTCTCTTTCTCCCCCTCCCCCCAGTCTCACTCTGCCTCTCGCTATCGCCCCCCGCCAGCTGCTCTCGGGCCCACGCTGGTCGGAGGGAGGGTGGGCGGGTTCGGTGCCTCAGGTCCTGCGTCACGGCACCACATGGATGGAATGATTTAGGCGGGGAGGGGGCAGAGCTTGACAGGGGCGGGGCTTGTCACCTGTCAGTCAAAAAAGTGCAGTATAGTCATGGGGGGCGGGGCTTGACAGACGCCTGTCTGTCAAAAAAAGTACAGTACAAATAGTTACATCGTTTTGATAAGGCTGGTCTTGCTGATCAGTGTCATTCAAACCATACACATTGTCAACAAGCGTTAATGAAACAATTTGGAAGCTGTAAATTGACATCAAGTGGATACGCTAATTTACAGACTGTGGCAAAGAATTCTATGAAAGGAACAATAAACTGGCCTATTACCAAGCCATTGTGCAGAGCATAATTTCCTATGAGAGGCTTTGTTTCACGTTGACTAATGAGCTTTCCTGTATGGAATGTTATCTATCTCTATCCCATTCTGCCCTTTCCCCGCAGGATCCACTTATCTCTTCTTCCTAAGACCAGGAGATGTCACCACTCTGCAATGCAACGTGCCCACCAGTGCTGGGAATAAAGTAACCTTGTGCAGCTCCAGTGATCCCGGGTCAGAAATGGGTAAAATAAAATGTAAGCACCCAAAGAACGAAAAGCCATGTTATGAAAATATCGGTCCTCAGGGGAAAAAAGGACACAGTAAGCCAGAGTGTACAAAATGCAAATTAAATGACCATGAAACGGAGTCTCTGACATTCGCTGTGAAGACGATTAACTCGATGGTGTTTACCTGCATGGCTCAAGATTCCACAGAAGGAGGGGCATTGGAGTGTCCGTCCTGGCTCACACTGTCACAGCCGGGATGTGAAAACCACGACTTGTTCTTTGTGATAACCCAGGATGGTAGGTGCACTGGGGCAGTACCGCGGTAGGGATCGGGGCAGTATCGGGGGCGGGGAGGGATCGGGGCAGGTATTGGGGGAGGGATTGTTGTGGGAACATTAGGGGTAATTTAAGGTAAGGTATTAGGCGAGATATTAGAGGAGATATTAGAGAGACGTTGGGGAGATATTAGAAGAGGTTTTCGGGCAGATAGCTGTCATTGCCTTCATTAAGATGAAATTACCTTGTGTGTAGATAAAGAGTAATAGTGAGAAGCAGCTGGCACGGGTTTCAAACTGTCCAGGAGGTAAGAGACATGGTAGGTGGGGGAATGCGATGGATGCAGTGTACATGGACATTAGGAAGTCCTTCGACTAAGTATCACATTGGAGATTATTATATTAACAAATATTCTTTTCAATGTTGTTTATAGATTCAACTGATATATTTTTGATTAAAGAAAATTTGTCGCTGACAGTGTCAGAGGGAGAGAATGTGACTTTACCCTGCCAGTTTGAGAATATAAAACCACTCCCCTTCACTCTGTTTTGGTTCAGATCTGGAAACGTCAACAAGTGTCTGCACTCTGTTCACACTGAGGATCATGCTGCACATTCTAACACACGCTGCTGTGTGGATAGAGAGTCATCACAAAGAATCTCTACCCAAAGCTCACACAATCCTTTGGTTAGCCGCCAGTCTCACAACCTTACTATTCACTCAGCGGGCCTGGTGGACACTGGGAGGTATCTCTGTGCTGTACACAGTCAGGATTCAGGGAAACCTGTCTGGAAGATTGCAGCAAACATCTCCCTTGTGACAGAGCCCAGTGCAGAAACTTCAGACACTCCCACCTCAACATCTGGAATATCCTCAGAGAGCAGCAGCATAACTTGTACAAATACTCAAAGTAAGTGATGCAATCTAAAACATAATGTGAACCATTTAATATCAATAATTCAAGCTGTGAGATTCCAGGTCCATTGTCCAGTTTGTACCCTTTAGAAGTTACTTTGATTTCCTTCCTTCGCCATTGCACTATTCTAGATTGTAACCAGAAAAGTATGTTCCTCAGCCCAGGTAAACAGTGTAATGAGCAGCAGGAAATCTTCAGACACTCCCACCTCAACATCTGGAATATCCTCAGTGACCGGAAGCATTACTCCTACAAATATACAAAGTAAGTGATACAATCTAGAGCATGATGTGAACCATTTTATATCAATAATTCAATATAAATAATATAAGTAATTCTTTCACACAATGTCCCAGACTCCTCCATCACCTTCCCAGGGTATGTCCGGTCCCACCGGCAGGACAGACCCACCAGAGGTGGCGGCACAGTGGTATACAGTTGGGAGATAGTGGTCCTGGGAGTCATAGAAACATAGAAACATAGAAAATAGGTGCAGGAGTAGGCCATTCGGCCCTTCAAACCTGCACCGCCATTCAATGAGTTCATGGCTGAACATGAAACTTCAGGACCCCATTCCTGCTTTCTCGCCATACCCTTGATCCCCCGAGTAGTAAGGACTACATCTAACTCCTTTTTGAATATATTTAGTGAATTGGCCTCAACAACTTTCTGTGGTAGAGAATTCCACGGGTTCACCACTCTCTGGGTGAAGAAGTTTCTCCTCATCTCGGTCCTAAATGGCTTACCCCTTATCCTTAGACTGTGACCCCTGGTTCTGGACTTCCCCAACATTGGGAACATTCTTCCTGCATCTAACCTGTCTAAACCCATCAGAATTGTAAACGTTTCTATGAGATCCCCTCTCATTCTTCTGAACTCCTCAACATTGACTCCCTAACATCGTAAAGTCTCATGGCATCAGGTCAAACATGGGCAAGGAAACCTCCTGCTGATTACCACCAACCGCCCTCCCTCAGTTGATAAATCAGTACTCCTCCATGTTGAACAGCACTTGGAAGAAGCACTGAGTGGTTCGGTAGCACCACTACTGACCGACCTAGCCTCGTCCTGAAGGACATCCTTGCCAGACTGGGCCTGTGGCAGATGGTGAAAGAACCAACATGAGGGAAAAACATACATGACCACATCCTCACCAATCTACCTGTCGCAGATGCATCTGTCCATGACAGTATTGGAAAGAGTGACCACTGCACAGTCCTTGTGGAGACAAAGTCCCATCTTCACACTAAGGACACCCCTGCATCATGTTGTGTGGGTCTACCACTGTACTAAATGGGATCTCAGTGTCAGTATTCTATGGACAAATACGTAAGCTGCTCCAAGATTAATGTGCTCATCTAAACTGCGATCTCTGAAAACCAGGGAGGTCCTGAGGGAGGGAGGGAAGGGGTCAGTAGGAATGTGTGTGTGTGTGTGTGTGTGTGTGTGTGTGTGCTAGGCCTGTGCAGCAGAGCCTAGTCTCCAATCATCTTGGGTCCCCTTGCCATTGGACCAAGACCCAGCTCTGTCAAGTCTGTGTGGTGGCTGGTGTGCAACGGCCACCCCATATTAAAAGGATTCATGGTGCATAGGCATCTTCCACCCTTTAAAATGAAGTTCGAGATCTGGCCCGCATTAGTCTCATCAGTCACCTTAGAACTCATTTTAGTGTGGAAGCAAGTCATGCTCAACTCCGGGGCACTGCCTAAGAAGAGAGAAGAAGAAATGGGATAGATTCAGAAAAGACCTTGCAGATAAAACTGGGCATTCATGAGGGCCATCATCAGCAGCAGAATTGTATTCCACAACAATCTGTGACCTCATGTCCCGGCATATCCCTCACTCTACCATTACAATTAAGCCAGGGGACCAACCCTGGTTCAATGAAGCGTGTAAAAGAGCATGCCAGGAGCAGCACCAAGCACACCTAAAAATGAGGTGCCAACCTGCTGTAGCTACACTACATGCATGCTAAACAGCACATGCAGCATGCTATAGGCAGAGTGAAGCGATTCCACAACCAACGGATCAGATCAAAGCTCTGCAGTCCTGCCACATGCAGTCATGAATGGTGGTGGACAATTAAACAACTAAGGGGAAGAGGCTCCATGAACATCCCCATCCTCCATGATGGCAAAGCCAGCACGTGAGTGCAAAAGACAAGCAGAAGTGTTTGCAACCATCTTCAGCCAGAAGTGGTGTGCGGATGATTCATCTCGGCCTCCTCCGGAGGTCCCCAATATCACAGAAAACAGTCTTCAGCCAATTTGATTCACTCCATGTCATATCAAGAAATAGCTGACGCACTGGATACGGCAAAGTCTATGGGCCCCGACAGTATCCCGACTGCAGTGCTGAAGACTTTTGTCCCACAACTTACCCTGCCTCTATCCAAGCTGTTCCATTAAAGCTACATCACTGGCGTCTACCCAACAAAGTGGAGAATTGCCCAGGTATGTATGTTCATGATTGCAGTCTTCTGTTCCATTTGCAACCCCTCAGATAATAAAGCAGTCCATGTCTGTATGCAGCAAGACCTGGACAACATTCAGACTTTGACTGATAAGTGGCAAGTAACATTTGCGCAACACAAGTGCCAGGGAATGACCATCTCCAACAAGAGAGAGTCTAACCACCTTCACTTGATATTCAACGGCATTACCTTCACTGAATCCCCACCATCAACTTCCTAGGGGTCAGCATTGACCAGAAACTTAACTGGACCAGTCACATAATTGCTGTGGCTAGAAGAGCAGGTCAGAGGCTGGGTATTCTGCGGCGAGTGTCTCACCTCCTGACTCCCCAAAGTCTTTCCACCATCTACAAGGCACAAGTCAGGAGTGTGATGGAATGATGAGTTGAGCTCCAACAATTTGATGCTCGACACCATCAGGATTAAGGAGCCTGCTTGATTTGCATTCCAACCACATGTTAAACGTTCACTCCCTCCACAACCAGCGTACCGTGGCTGCAGTGTGTACCATCCACGATGCACTGCAGCAACTCACCAAGGCTTCTTCGGCAGCACCTCCCAAACCCGTGACCTCCACCACCTAGAAGATCAAGGGCAGTAGAATGGATTGTGACTTGGAGAGGAACATCCTCATCTCCAAGTTCCCCTCAGTCACACACCATCCTGACTTGTAAATATATCACTGATCTTTTATCGTCGCTGGTCAAAATCTTGGAACTCCCTCTCTAACAGCACTGTGGGAGTACCTTCATCACGTAGACTGCAGCGGTTCAAGAAGGTGGCTCACCACCACCTTCTCACGGGCAATAAGAGATGGGCAATAAATTTTGGCCTTGTCAATGATGCCCACATCCCATGACTGAATACAACAGAAATTAAGCGAGAGATTCAAGAGCAATTGTCCACTTTGTACCCATTAGACGTTGGTTCGATTTTCTTCCTTCGCAATTGCACTTTTCCAGATTGTAACAGAAAAGTATCTTCCTCGGCCCAGGTAACCAGTGTGATCAGCTGTACATATAAGACGGCATTGCACAAACTGAACTTAATGTTGCTTCTCCTATGCATTTCCAGACCCTGCCATCACTGTGAACGTAGCCATAGTGTGTCTGATTGTACTCATTTGCATTGTTGGGATAGTTTGCATTATTGGGGTAGTTTGCCGAAGGAAACGACAATCTGTCAAAGGTAAAGGTAAGCAAGAGCGTTAAAATGTTTGATCTAAATCTATAAAATTGTAAGAGCAGATTCCTTACATAGATTCTTACATTTATCTTTCCCATCTTACGGCATGTGTTGTGAAGGATCCTCAGCACCAGGACCCAGGTAGGGATGGGATTTGATCAGTATTTCGGCAGACTTTCTGTATAATTTTGCTCATTTAATGGAACATTTACAGGTTACTTTTCTTTGCTAACTGTAGGGCCGGTGATGTGCAGCTGACACAAGTGGCTGAATGTAAGTGACTAGAATTGCTGGCCAGCTCTTCCGATCCTGGCCCTTTGAGAGTTGAAACTAAAAGCACACATGGTGTTCCCGCCCTTCTGTCCAGGTTTCCCGTACTCTGTGGTTCCCAGGAAGGATCAGAGCGATGACAACGAGCCTGTTGCGTACTCGGTGACAAGAGTTCCAACGCCGTCGAGCCAGCCAAGGCCTGGTGAAGGAATGGAGAGCACTGGCCCAAACATTGACTCTACAGAGCATGTGTACTGTTTGATCGAGGAGTCAATGGTCAAAGGGTAAGCAGAGTGACAGCTGTCACCCCTCGGCTACGGTCAACACTGACCACAACTTTGTTTTAGGATGGAGGGTTAGAAGATCGTTAATGTAATGAAGGTGAGGGGAGCCCATGCTGGCAAATGGGTTACTTTTCAACTTTGGCCACACAGTATCACTTGGAGCACTCCAGATTAGGCACAGCGTAAAACTCCCTCTGGACTGTCCCAACAATGTTCCTCAACTCCAAGGTCAGGAGAGAGGTCAGACATCTTCACTTCTCACACCTCATGTCCTGTTTGAGTGGAAGGGCCAATTTAGAGGTAGTTTTGTACTGTGGCTCACATGAGCTGCAAACTGGATCGAGATGACCAAATTAATTTCATCAAGGACCATGAGAGAAAATGTGAGAGAAAGAAAGAGACAGAGAAAGACAGAGACAGAGACAGACAGTGATAGGTTCAGACAGAGACTGCGACAGAGACAGACAGACAGTGATAGATTCAGATAGAGACTGACCTGATATTGGAATAAAGGAGCACTATCAGAAAAGCATCACAGTGCCCTTATGAAGTTATCTTTTTTTTTTAAACTCTCTCAGGACAATATTTTGGCATATGTGACCATAGTGATCAATTTCGTCCAAATATTTTACTGAATGATTGGCAGTTTTAGGCAAGGAATTGGATTGAGGCTGAACACTCTTTGCAGAGAGGACAGCTTACATAGCAGACTCAGAGAGATAAAGAGAGATATGGAGACAGTAACAGAGACACAGAGAGACAGAGAGAGACAGAGAGAGACAGACAGAGAGCAACACAAAGAGAGAAAGAGAAAGAGAGACAGTGTTTTGGATCGATAATAATAGACCCAGGTTCGGGATCTGGGTGAATGTTAAATAATAGATAAGACAAATGAAGTAAAGAATTAAATACTGTTTACTGAGGGAAAAGAAATATTAATAAAAAAGTTTACGAAGAAAAGAGAAGTATGATAAGATGCAACAACGCTGACGGCCTTCGGCCTGTCGGGAACTCTGCAACGACGGCTGGTCTGGAGCCTTGGGGGTCCCGGCACCGCTCGCGAATCGCGGTCCAAGGTGAAGTTCGAAGAGCTAAGGGACAGTGCCGCTCCTTTATACTATTAAACAAAACATGGGTGCATGTGGCTTATGGCCAACTCCTAATCTGTAACACCCCAGCTGCTTGTCCACAAAGCATGAGATCTCGAGGCGCCGACAGTCTCATAATAAGCTGGTGTGCATCTCAAGATCGCTTCCCTCTCTCTCTCTCTATAGCAACAACAATCCACGAAGCATGGAGCAGAAACACACTGTAAATGACTAAATATCATAATTAACTTTATGTGATTAACCCTCTACAATCGAGACGGAGATAGACAGTGAGACGGGGATCGAATAACAGACAGAGAGCGAGAAACAGAGACAGAGAGAGAAACAGCAAGACCAGCAGAGACAGAGAGAGAGAGAGACAGAGAGAGAGACAGCGAGAGAGAGAGAGAGTGAGAGAGAGAGTGAGAGAGACAGTAAGAGAGACAGAGAGAGAGACAGCGAGAGAGAGAGACAAACAGAGAGAAAGAGAGAGAGATGGAGACAGGCAGAGAGGCAGCAAGAGAGAGAGAGAGAGAGAGAGAGACAGTGAGACAGGCAGAGAGAGACAGAGAGAGACGGAGACAGGCAGTGAGAGAGACAGAGACAGGCAGAGAGACAGCGAGAGAGAGAGAGAGAGAGAGAGAGTCAGCGAGACAGGAAGAGAGAGACAGAGACAGGCAGCGAGAGACAACGAGAGACAGTGAGACAGGCAGAGAGAGACAGAAAGAGACAGAGACAAAGAGAGAGTCTGAGAGAGAGAGAGAGAGAGAGAGAGAAAGACAGGCAAAGAGAGACAGTGAGAGAGAGAGAGAGAGACGGAGACAGTCAGACAGAGACAGCGAGAGAGAGAGAGAGAGAGAGAGGCAGAGACAGAGACAGAGAGAGCAACAGAGAGAGAGGCATAGAGAGAGACAGGGAGAGACGGTGATAGGCAGAGAGAGAGAGACAGAAAGAGAGAGACGGAGACAGATAGAAACAGCGAGAAAGAGAGAGAGACAGGCAAAGAGAGACAGAGACACAGAGAGACTCAGAGCGAGAGAGAGAAAGAGGCAGGCAGAGCGAGACAGAGAGAGAGACAGGGAGAGAGACCGAGAGAGAGAGATAGATGGAGAGAAAGAGAAAGAAACAGAGAGAAAGAGAATCGGTGAGACAATCCGAGAGTCAGAGAGTGACAGACAGAGTAACAGACAGAGAGTGACAGACAGAGAATGACAGACAGAGTGACAGACAGAGAGTGACAGACAGAGAGTGACAGACAGAGTGACAGACAGAGAGTGACAGACAGAGAGTGACAGTCAGAGAGTGACAGACAGAGAGTGACAGACAGAGAGTGACAGACAGAGTGACAGTCAGAGAGTGACAGTCAGAGAGTGACAGACAGAGAGTGACAGACAGAATCAGGGAAAATGAATGAGGGAATTTCAGGCTGGGTTAGACTGAAATCCAGGCCAGTGGGGAGAAAGTGACTGAATGTAGTTTCCACTTACAGCTGTTTAATATTGTTTAAATCATATGTTACTCATTTTTCACACATTTAATTTTCTGTTTTCCCAGTGATGACGGCAAAACTGAAATCCAGGCAGTAAAATGTAAGTTGTGGCAATCTTTCAGTATCTTTCATTATCTGTCCCCACATGGAAGTGAAACCCTCTTAATTTCTAGGCAGTGACCGCACGGACCATGTACCGCAGGTTGAAACCTCTTTAGCCATTGAACTCAAACCAGACGGCCAATCGCAGCCCAAAGAGGACAGTAAGGAGGATCCCGTTGCTCTGTCTAATGAGCAGACTTATTCTTTGATAGGTTGCCCGGGGACAGGGAGCCCAGGAGACACGGAGACAAGGTCTTGGCTGGAGGAAGATGATCCACAACCTGGCCCGTTAGAGATGGAAGAAAATCCTATTTATGCTAAAATAGAGGAAGCCTGAATGTGATTGAGTAATGGGAGAAAGGCAACGGATAACTTGGTTAAACTCATTGTGGTACTAGATTTTAAAATATATATTTTACACTGGGTATTGAACACTTTCCCACTGCAGACCCCCAGGGTGGGGGAGAATTCGACATTGTTGCACTGGATTTCTGGATGGATCATGGGTGCAAAAGAGGTCCAATTTAGGAGGCCAACCCACCATGCCCGAGTAGTGTCGGAAACATGTTTGATGCCATATTGGTTTGGGCCTGTAGAGGAGTCCCTGATGTAGGCGTTAGGCTCCTTTGAATATGCTAATAAGGGGCCTACCACTTGTTCCAGGATCCAAACCGGCCATTATCACATTGCTGTTTGTGGGACCTTGCTGTGTGCAAATTAGCTGCCACTTTTCCTAAATTACAACAGTGACTAAACTTCAAAAAATACTGAATTCGCTGTAAAGTGCTTTGCGATCTCCAGAGGTCATGAAAGGCGCTTGATAAATGTAAGTCTTTCAATTCATTCATTAATTTTGAGGGAAGGGAAACCACGCAGAATACAGGTGTACAACCGACGCTCGTTGAACACAAGTGCGTTTTCACAGATTGTAACATTGAAGCTGCTTGAAGCGCAGGATTGTGTGAGGAGATATCTTCTCCCAATGTTTCACAAATGATATAAAGCCGCTGGTGGCAGCTCCTTGCCTTTCCCGGTTTGTTCTGAGTTTTTGTGGCGACCGACACAGAACATGGAGACAGACTCAATGTGAGTTTCCACTCTCACCGACACCGGACGAGGGCGATGGGAACCCACGGTTGAAGAATATAACTGTAACACATTCGACGTGAAATTGGTCCTCGTCAGTTTCGACTTTGATGGAAATGAAATTCGGGCTCGGTGTGAAACGTGCGCTCGATTCGCGATGAGCTTCACACTGCTGGCGAAGAGCAACTTCACCCCCTTGGACTCTGCTTAGATAGAACAACGCATCGCTGGTGTGTAATACGCAAAATGGAACTTGTGTGATTGGAAGTCATTCAATAAACACTGTTTAAAAATTATAACTAAATGACGAGCTGTGTCATCTGTCCAGCAGGAATTTTATGGCTAACTAATTGAATGAATGAACTGATCTCAGTGAGGACACTGCATTTAGACTCAAGGGGAAGTGGGAGAAGGGAGGGGGAGTGGGGAGAGTGGGAGTGAGGAGGGTTTGAGGGGATTGGGAGGGATGTGTGAGTGGGCAGTGGGGAGTGGGAGGGAAGGGGGAGTGGGAGGGAGAGTGGGGAGTGAAGAGGGTGTGAGGGAAGGGGCAATGGAGAGTGGTAGGCTAGGGGGAGTGGGAGGGTGGAGTGGGGGGAGTGGGAGTGAGGAGGGTGTGGGGGGAGTGGGTTGGAGGGGGAGTGGAAGCAAATTTATGAGGACGCTGAGAGAAGTTCATGATTGTGTAAGAGAAAGTTTGGTATAAATTGTCAGCCCCCAGCAGATCACTAAAGAGTATTTTTAAAAGCATAAAACATTTCAATGTTGAACAATACATGTCTATCAGTAAGACAAAACGACTTTCACGCGAGAGTCACCAATCCCACACTCCTTGAGGGCAGCCATGCTCAAACGGGTCAGGGGTTAACTCTGTGACCCTCTGCTCCATTGTGTCTCCTTGAAGCAGAGCTCACTCTGACGGCAGGTTGGGGGGAGGGGGTGGGAGGGGACAGAGTCAGTGAATTAACCCTCATAACCCTGGCATTTGCCTCATTGTCCAGCCCTTGGCTTCAGCACGATCTCTGAAACAATGGGTGCCATTTGCAATATGAGCACCACACGCAAGGACTGGTGTGTAGCAAATCCAAACGAACTCAGTACGGAAATGGAAGGAAGCGTGTGATGATTGGAAATTTTAATTGATGGGAGCAAGTCTAAAAGGCTCAGCTATTTACAGCTTGTTAGTAGAAGCGGGTGTGAGCAGAAATGCCAACCGCACTGTCGCATAAATCAAACAATGAACTCTTAAAAATCATGAGGTTTGCTCTACAAATCATGAGTTGCTATTTTTTTCCCTGACCCCTTGCTTACCTTTGATCCTGGACAGGAAGCGCAGTCCGCGACCTTTGCTCCCAGACAGGAAGCGCATTCGGCCGTCACTAACCGATTACTGACATAAGAAATAGGAGCAGGAGTGGGTGGATTGATGGCCCCGCTGTCGGGTCACTCACGGGCCAGTCTCGCTCTCCTTATCACCGTTACTCCTCCCGCAGCAAAATTTTTACTTCAGGCACCAGGAGGTGATTTCTGTTCCCACTGCAAATCCGAATAGTTGGCTGAAGAAGATTAAAAACAATCTCCCACCCATTGGATACCTGAAGTCCACCCAACTCAAATTCACGAGCGAGCATCAAAAGGGCCTCTAGAACTCCCACCGGGATTGGTTGGGAACCATATTTCAAATCTGCAGGGCTATGGGAACAAATTGGATAGCTCTTTCAACCCACGGGCACAAGCACGATGGGCTGAATGGACTCTTTCACTGTCTGAGGTGCCGTCTTTCGGATGAGACGTGAAACTGAGGCCCTCTCAGGTGGACGCGAAAGATCCCACTGCACTATTTCAAAGAAGAGCAGGGGAGTTCTCCCGATGTCCTAGCCAACACTTATTTCAATCAAAATAACTAAAGACAGAGGATCTGGTCATTATCACATTGCTGTTTGTCAGACCTTGCTGCATGCAAATTGGCTTTCGTGTTCCGTACATTACAACAGTGACTACACTTAGAAAAGGTACTTCGTTGGCTGCAGAGCGGTTTGAGATGCCCTGAGGTCGGGCAAGGCGAGCTATAAATACAAGTCTGTCTGTCTTTCTTTCTAGCTTTTTTCTTTTCTGTCTTCATCCTACTTCGTAGACCATGTACAAGTTGCTCTATCTTAGAAATCCCCTATTTCAATCTCTCAACCATTGGTGGCCGTGCCTTCAACTGCCAAGGCACTAAGCTCTGGAGTTCTCTCCTGTGGTCGGGATTACACCACAGGAAAACTTTCTGTCTATTATTGCTCGCTGACCCCCAAAGTAACCAAGGAACACACTTTGTTCCTGACCAATTACATTCTGTTTCAAAACTGAAAATGCTGGAAATCTCAGCGGGTCAGAGAGAAACAGAGTGCAGTGGGACCGAGAGTGGTGGCCGTGGGACCGAGAGCTGTGGCCATGGGACCGAGAGAGGTGGCCGTGGGACCGAGAGCGGTGGCCATGGGACCGAGAGAGGTGGCCATGGGACCGAGAGTGGTGGCCGTGGGACCGAGAGAGGTGGCCGTGGGACCGAGAGCGGTGGCCATGGGACCGAGAGAGGTGGCCGTGGGACCGAGAGTGGTGGCAGTGGGACCGAGAGTGGTGGCCGTGGGACTAAATTGCAAGCAGTACAGGTAAATCGCTGTTTCACCTGGAAGGATTATTTGGGGCCTGGACTATGGGAAGGGAGGAGGTAAAAGGGCAGGTGTTGCATCTCCTGCGCTTGCAGGGGAAGATGTTGTGGGAATGGGCGGGATGCTGGGGGTGATTGAGGAGTGGACCAGTATGTCCTGGAGGGAGCAGTCCCTTCGGAATGCTGAGAGGGGAGGGGAGGGGAAGATGTGATTGGTGGTGGGATCACGCTGGAGGTGGTGGAGGATGATCCATTAAACATGGAGGCTCGTGGGGTGAAAGGTGAGGACAAGGGGAAACCTGTCATGGTTCTGAGAGGGAGGGGAAGGGGTGAGGGCAGAAGAGCGAGAAATAGAACGGACACGGTTGAGAGCCATGGTAACCACAGTGGAGGGGAATCTTCTGTTGAGGAAAAAGGAAGACATGTCAGAGGCACTAGTGTCAAAGGTGGCGTCTTCAGAACAGATGTGACGGAAAGTAATACGACCTTTCTATACAGTTTAAATGCACACGAGGCCCATGCTTGAGAGAAGGTCACTCTGTGACCAGTAACCTTTATTCACGAGCACTCAAGTGATGAAGGTGGGTGGAGCTTCCCCTTTTATACCTGAAAGTCCAAGTGAGGAGTGTCTCTCACAAGTTCACCACCTAGTGGTCATTGCTCTCACAGTGTACAACTAAGGTCAGTTTATACATGGGTTACAATGATGGTTGAATACATAACATCACCTCCCCCCCGAAAGTCTTATTGGGATCACAGGTTGAGTCTCTCTGGTGGTTTACGCTCCCTTGTAGAGCCCCTGAGTTGGGGCTCTGGTTGTTGGGCGCTGGCCTGAGTGTCAGCTGTTTGCGGTGCCTCAGGCCTGTCCGGACTGCCCACAGTGACTGGGCTCTCCTCCACTTGGTTCCGGTGTTCGGTCACCTGTGGTGGAGTGAACTCGACATCGTGTTCTTCCTCTGCTTCTTCGATGGGGTTGCTGAACCTCCTTTTTGTTTGATCTACATGTTTGCGGCAGATTTATCCATTGGTAAGTTTAACTATCAGAATCCTATTCCCCTCTTTGGCAATCACAGTGCCTGTGAGCCATTTGGGCCCTGCAGCGTAGTTGAGGACAAAGACAGGGTCATTGACATCGATACCTCGCACCCTCGCATTCCTGTCATGGTAGTCACATTGTGACTGACGCCTGCTCTCGACAATTTCTTTCATGGTGGGATGTATAAGAGATAACCTGGTTTTGAGCGTCCTTTTCATTAGCAGCTCTGCGGGTGGAACCCCTGTGGTCGGGATCTGTAGGCAAACAGGAGGCGTGATAAGCGGCTTTGTAGGGAACCCCCTTGGATTCTGAGCATTCCCTGTTTGATTATCTGCACTGCTCATTACGCCTGCCCATTAGAGGCCGGCTTGAACGGTGCCGTTCTGACATGGTTAATTCCATTGCCTGCCATGAAGTCCTGGAATTCAGTGCTTGTGAAGCACGGGCCATGGTCACTGACCAAGACATCCGGTAGACCATGGGCGGCGAACATTGCCCGTAGACTTTCTACCGTGGCAGAGGATGTGCTTGAATTTAAAATGTCACACTCGATCCATTTGGAGTAGGCGCCTACTACAACCAAAAACATTTTTCCGATGAAAGGAACTGCATAGTCCACATGGATGTGTGACCATGGCTTGGTGGCCCAGGACCAGGGGCTAAGGACGGCTTCCCAGGCCCCTTTCCCAGCTGGGCACACATATTGTACCTGCGAACACAAAGTTCCAGGTCTGCATCTATCCCTGGCCACCAAACGTGTGACCTGGCAATTGCCTTCATCATGACAATGCCCGGGTGCTCGTTGTGGAGTTCTCTGATGAACATCTCTCTGCCCATCTGGGGCATGACTACTCGGTTTCCCCACAGTAGACAATCGGCCTGAATCGAGAGTTCATCCCTGCACCTGTGAAATGGTTTAAATTCCTCAGGGCATGCCCCGTACGTGGCTGCCCAGTCCCCATTCAGGACACATTTCTTGACTAAAGACAGTAGCGGGTCTCTATTTGTCCAGACCTTAATCTGACAGGCTGTCACAGGTGAGCCTTCGCTTTCGAAAGCTTCAACAGCCATGATCATCTCAGCAGCCTGCTCGGTAGCCCCCTCAGTGGTGGCTAGTGGGAGCCCGCTGAGTGCATCGGTGCAGTTTTCAGTGCCCGGTCTGTGCCGAATTGTATAGTCATAGGCGGCTAACGTGAGTGCCCACCTCTGTATGCGGGCCGATGCGTTTGCATTTATGGCCTTGTTGTCGGCCAAAAGGGACCTTAGGGGTTTGTGATCTGTCTCCAGCTCAAATTCCCTGCCAAACAAGTACTGGTGCATTTTCTTTACTGTGTATACACATGCAAGCGCCTCCTTTTCTACCATCCCGTAGCCCCTTTCTGCCTGGGACAGACTTCTGGAGGCATAAGCTACTGGCTGTAACTGACCCTTGGCATTAACATGCTGCAACACACACCCGACACCATAGGACGACGCATCGCATGTTAAAATAAGTTTCTTACATGAGTAATATAGCGTTAACAGATTGTTGGAGCATAACAAATTGCGTGCTCTATCAAAAGCCCTTTCCTGGCGGTCCCCCCAGACCCATTCGCGACCTTTGCGTACGAGCACGTGTATTGGCTCTAACAGCGTGCTCAATTTGGGAAGAAAGTTACCAAAATAGTTCAGGAGCCCCAGGAACGAACGCAGCTCCGTCTTGTTACGGGATCTGGGTGCTCTCTGGATCGCTTCCGTCTTGGACGCAGTAGGTCTGATCCCGTCTGATGCTACCCTCATCCCCAGGAACTCTACCTCTGGAGCTAGGAAGACGCACTTCGCCTTTTTCAGTCGCAGCCCTACCCGGTCCAGTCAGCGTAGCACCTCCTCCAGGTTGCGGAGGTGTTCTTCAGTATCGCGACCCATGATGAGGATGTCGTCTTGAAAAACCACGGTCCCTGGAATCGACTTGAGGAGGCTTTCCATATTTCGTTGAAAGATCGCGGCGGCCGAACAAATCCCGAACGGACATCTGTTATACTTAAACAACCCCTTGTGTGTCGTGATGGTGGTCAGCTTCTTCGACTTACTCGCCAGCTCCTGGGTCATGTAAGCTGAGGTCAGGTCCAATTTTGAAAAAAGTTTGCCACCAGATAGCGTCGCAAAGAGGTCTTCCGCTCTCAGTAGCGGCTACTGGTCTTGGATTGACACCCGATTGATGGTGGCCTTGTAATCACCACATATCCTGACCGACCCATCCGCCTTGAGCACTAGCACAATCGGGCTCGCCCAGTCACTGAATTCGACTGGCGAGATGATGCCTTCCCTCAGCAGGCGGTCCAATTCGCCTTCTATCTTTTCCCGCATCAAGTACGGCACCGCTCTGGCCTTGTGGTGTACTGGCCTGGCGTCCGGGTTTATATGAATCACTACCTTGGTCCCCATGAAAGTGCCAATGCCGGGTTGAAATAATGAGTCAAATTTGTCCAGGACCTGTGAGCATGATACTCACTCCACAGAAGAAATTGCATTGACATCCCCCATTTCCAGTTATTGACAGCAAGCTAACTCCTCCCAAGTATTGCGGGACCGTCCATCGGGACAATCCAGAGTGGCAACCTGTTCTCCAAATCTTTGTGGGTCACAACTACCGTGGCACTGCCTAGCACCGGAATGATCTCCTTTGTGTATGTCCGTAGCTGTGCGTCAATCGGCGATAATTTTGGCCTCCTAGCCTTGGACGCCCACAACTTTTTGAACTGTTTGATACTCATCAGGGACTAGCTGGCCCCCGTGTCTAGCTCCATTGATACTGCGATGCCATTGAGGAGCACTTTCATCATTATCGGTGGCATCCTGGTGTATGAACTGTATTTGTGCTCCACATGAACTCGCTGAACTTCAGCTTCCAGCGATTTCCCCCAGTGTTCATTTGGCCTCGTAGGGCTTACATCGGGCCCATCCTTCTCGTACATCACCCTGGCTGCAGGCTTCCTGCACATACGGGCCAAGTGACCGCTGACGTTGCAATTTCTGCAGGTATATTGCTGATACCTGCAAACTCAAGCTGGGTGTGTGCCTCCACACCTCCAACATGAGCCGTTGTTAGAAACAAAAGGTCCATTACCAGTCCATTGTCTCTGACTGTGTCTGTAACTGTCCTTAAGCACACCATTAACAGATGTTGATGGCCCCATTACTGGCCTCATTGTCCCTTGTGATGGCGTGAATCGCCGTTCAGCTAGCCATTGTCTCTGATAAATTCTGATAAACAGGTTTCGACTACATGTTGGGGCATGTCTGATTGCCCTTGTCTGCCTGGAGAACTGTGTGCTGCGTTAACAATGTTAACTCCCTGTCCATTTGCTGCATTTGAGCCCAGATTTTTGTCAAACATCATTCTGGTCTCTTCCTCCCCTGAGATAAAAGTCTGGGCCATCAAGGCCGCCGTTTCCAGGGTCAAGTCTTTGGTTTCAATCAGTTTCCTGAAAACCCCAGCGTGCCCGATGCACTCAATAAAAAAGTCTCGCAGCATCTCCGCTCTGCATGTATCAGGGAACTTACATCGGCTCGCCAGTCGCCGGAGATCTGCCACAAAGTCTGGAACGCTTTGCCCTTCTCGCCGCCGGTGCGTGTAAAACCGGTGTCTCGCCATGTGCATGCTGCTCGCCAGTTGAAGGTGTTCCACGATTAACTTACTGAGCTCTTCAAACGTTTTGTCCGCCGGCTTCTCTGGCGCTAGAAGATCCTTCATCAGGCAATACGTCCTGGATCCACAAACCGTCAGGAGTTGAGCCCTGCGTTTGTCGGCCGACTCCTGTCCCAACCATTCCTTAGTGACGAAACTTTGCTGTAGTCTCTCAATAAAATCGTCCCAATCATCACCAACACATTACCTCTTGTCTGTGCTGCTAGTGGCCATGCTCACGTGGTTTAAATCCCAGTTTCCCGTCGCCAATGATACGTCCTTACTATACAGTATAAATGCAGACGAGGCCCATGCTTGAGAGAAGGTCACTCTGTGACCAGTAACCTTTATTCACTAGCACTCAAGTGATGAAGGTGGGCGGAGCATCCCCTTTTATACCTGAAAGTCCAGGTTAGGAGTGTCTCCCACAAGTTCACCACCTAGTGGTCATTGTTCTCACAGTGTACAACTTAGGTCAGTTTATACATGGATTACAATGATGGTTGAATATATGACAGAAACGAAGAAACTGGGAGAATGGAATGGAGCCTTTACAGGATGTGGGGTGGGAGGAGGTGTAGTCCAGGTAGCTGTGGGAGTCAGTGGGCTTATTGTGAATGTTTGTCAATAGCCTATCTCCAGAAATGGAGACAGAGAAGTCAAGGAGGGTAAGGGAAGAGTCGGAGATGGACCATGTGAAGGTGAAGAAAGGGTAAAAATTGGATGCAAAGTAAATGACATTTTCTAGTTCAGGGAGAGAACAAGAAACAGCACCGGTACAGTCATCAATGTACCGGAAACAATGGTGAGGGAGGGGACCCGAGTACCCACAAAAAGGAGTATTTTGTTTGCATGGTTTCAGAAACTAGAGCTTTCACTTACCTTACAGAACAAATGCTTCATGTATGGTGAGAGGCTGAGTGTAATTTTAGGCTAACTCGCCGGGGGCGGGGGAGCAGGGGGGGGGTGGGGGGCTCCTATGGTGTAATGCCATATTTACACCCTGCCCAAGATTACTCTCCACAGATTTCAATGGAGGGTAAAATTGGGTGAGTTGTAAAACCATTGTAGCGCTCGATCCCATCACTTTCCCGGTGGGTGGGTTAATGGAAAGCCTCCTTCAATGTTTCAGAAAGTGTTTCACTATTTTTCCTGCACTGGGTGTTGATCTAAGTGGCCAGTGGAAAATGAAAAGGTTCACTAGGTTGATTCCGGAGATGAGGGAGTTCACTTATGAAGATAGGTTGAGCAGGTTGGACCTATACTCACTGGAGTTCAGAAGAATGAGAGGTGATCTTATTGAAACTTATAAGATAATGAGGGGGCTCGACAAGGTGGATGCAGAGAGGATATTTCCACTCATAGGGGAAACTAAAACTAGGGAACATAGTCTTAGAATAAGCGGCCACCCATTTAAAACTGAGATGAGGGTTGTAAATCTAAGTAATTCTCTGCCCCAGACAGCTGTGGAGGCTAGGTCATTGAATATATTTAAGGCGCAGATAGACAGATTTTTGAGCGATAAGGGAGTAAAGGGTTTTGGGGAACGGGCAGGGAAGTGGAGCTGAGTCCATGATCAGATCAGCCATGATCTTATTAAATGGCGGAGCAGGCTCGAGGGGCCAAATGGCCGACTCCTGCTTCTATTTCTTATGTTCTTATGACACGACTGCCAAGTGTGTACTCACTATCACTGTGCTGCACAGTGGCATGCTCATAGAGTACACATTGTATTTCAGAGCCTCTCACTTCCCCAGTCCCTTCTGTGACTGGAGAGTTGAACGAACAGCCCAACCACTGTCCCCAGGCTCATTAATACAACATCAGTGCACACATATCATCTGAGTCATCCATAAGTCTACTGCCCATTTCCTAACTTGCACCATGTCCCGTTCACCCATCAACCTGACCTACATTGGCTCCCGGTTAAGCAAAGCCTCGATTAAAAAATTCTCATCCTTGTTTTCAAATCCCTCAATGGCCTCGCCTCCTCCCTATCTCTGTAATCTCCTCCAGCCCCACAACCCCCAAGATATCTGCGGTCCTCTAATTCTAGCCTCTTGAGCATTCCCGACTTCAATCGCTCAGCTGCCAAGACCCAAAACTCTGGAATTCTCTCCATCAACCTCTCCGCCTCTCTAGCTCTCTTTCCTGCTTCAAGATGCTCCTCAAAACCTATCTCTTTCACCAAGCTTTTGGTCATCTGCCCTAATTTCTCCTTATGTGGCCTGGTGTCAAATGTTGTTTGTAACACTCCTGTGAAGCGCCTTCTGACGTTTTTCTACATGAAAGGTGTTGTGTATCTGTAAAGCATGCACTCCCATGTTCCACCATCCCAGCATCCCTTGGGAACACTCTATATAAGCCGGCCCCTAAGGCTTGTTCCTCACTCTGGAGTGTCTGATTAAAGACTGAGGTCACTGTTACTTTAACCTCCCTGTGTGCAGCCTCATAATAGGAACATAAGAACTGGTGATGAGAATACGAATCCAACGCAAAGATGCAACAAACTGTGGGCATCCTGGAGAAGTTCTCGGAGGGTGAGGACTGGGAAGCCTATGTCGAATGGCTAGACCAGTACTTTGTAGCCAACGAGCTGGACGGAGAAGGAAGCGCTGCAAAAAGGAGAGCGGTCCTCCTCATGGTCTGCGGGGCACCGACCTACAGCCTCATGAGGAATCTTCTGGCTCTGGTGAAACCCACAGATAAGTCATATGACGAGCTGTGTACACTGGTTTGGGAGCATCTTAACCTGAGCGAGAGTGTGCTGATGGCGAGGTATCGGTTCTACACGTGCCAGTGATCTGAAGGTCAGGAAGTGGCGAGCTACGTCGCCAAGCTAAGGCGACTTGCAGGACAATGTGAGTTTGATGGCTACCTGGAGCAAATGCTCAGAGACCTTTTTGTACTGGGCATTGGCCACGAGACCATCCTATGAAAACTTTTGACTTAGAGACACTGACCCTCAGTAAGGCCATTGCGATAGCACAGACGTTTATGTCCACCAGTGATAACACCAAACAAATCTCTCAGCACACAAGTGCTAGCAATGTTCATAAATTAACTGCAACTGTGTTTGCGAGCAGAAATGTACAGGGCAGAACCCACGAGTCTGCAACTGCCAGCAGGCCTCAGGTGACCCAGATGACTCAGAGTCCCCAACAAAGGATGAATGCAAGGCAATTCACACCTTGTTGGCGTTGTGGAGGCTTCCATTCAGCCTATTCATGCCACTTCAAAGGGTATGTTTGCAAGAGCTATGGAACAATGGGGCACCTCCAATGAGCTTGCAAGCTCTGCAAAACCTGCTAACCACCACGTGGCAGAGGAAGATCAGTCCATGGTGGGTCAAAGCAATTTCGAGCCTCAGAGAGAGGAGGTAGATGCTGAAGTACATGGGGTGCACACATTTTCAACAAAATGTCCACCTATAATGCTAAACGTAAAATTGAATGCCTTACCCGTAGCCATAGAACTGGACACTGGTGCTAGCCAATCTATCGTGAGCAAAAAGATGTTTGAGAGACTGTGGCGCAACAAAGCATTCAGACCAGCCCTGAGCCCCATCCACACGAAACTGAGAACGTACACCAAAGAGCTTATCACTGTCCTGGGCAGCGCCATGGTCAAGGTCACCTACGAGGGCACGGTGCACGAACTGCCACTCTGGATTGTCCCGGGCGATGGCCCCACACTGCTTGGAAGGAGCTAGCTGGGCAAAATCCGCTGGAACTGGAATGATATCCGAGCGCTATCACATGTCAATGAGGCCTCATGTACCCAGGTTCTTAACAAATTTCCTTCCCTTTTTCAGCCAGGCATTGGAAACTTTTCCGGGGTGAAGGTGCGGATCCATTTGGTCCCAGAGGCAGGACCCATTCACCACAAGGCGCGAGCGGTACCTCACATGATGAGAGAGAGAGTGGAAATCAAGCTGGACAGGCTGCAACGCGAGGGCATCATCTCCCCAGTGGAATTCAGCGAGTGGGCCAGCCCGATTGTTCCAGTACTCAAAAGTGATGGCACGGTCAGGATTTGCGCCAGCCCAGCGAGGGCACAGCCAACACACCAGAACAGACATTTGTACCAAGGCGGTCCACCAAGGAAAGAAAGGCTCCCAACCGCCTCACCTAGTAAATAGTTTTCACTTTGACTTTGGGTGGGGAGTGATGTTGTGTATCTGTAAAACATGCACTCCCATGTTCCACCACCACGGAGCTCATCCCCTGAAGTCCCAAGGGATCCCAGCATCCCTTGGGAGCACTGTCTATAAGCCGGCCCCGAAGGCCTGTTCCTCACTCTGGAGTATCTGATTAAAGACTGAGATCACTTTAACCTCCCTGTGTGCAGCCTCATCTGTGTTAGGAACACAATAAAAGGTGTTATATAAATACAAGTCGTTTTTAGTGTGGTTGAGTTGTTAAAAGAGGACGAGGATTTCCTCTTTCATCACTTCTCTGTTTCTCTCACTGACCAGAATGTGATGGTGAAAGAGGCACCCAGCTTCTGAACCAGCTAGGAACGTGAAATGGCGCTTGGTGCTCTGTTTGTGGGTCTTTTCCTTCTGTTCCAACATGTTGTAGGTAAGGATCCATACTTTCAACTAATCTTCAACATGTTTATCTGGAAATATCAGTTTCTACCTGTACCTGAACGCAGAAATATAAGGATTGAAGGATATTGATTGCCATCAGTGCTGCTTTCACGCGGATGTTTAATGTACTCATATGACAGTTGTTGCTGGGTCATTTTAACACGGTTTAATCATGGGTGGTCAGTTTAAAATTGGCACTAAGAGAGTGAGGAGACAGATTAGGAGAACATTTTTTACACAGAGGTTTGTTTTGCCACAGGGAGTGGTTGACGCAGAGACATTTTCATCTTTTGAAGGAAAACTGGAAAACATTTGAAGCAGAGGAAGATTTGGGGCTGTGGGGAGAGCGAGGCAATGGGTTTGCTCTGGCAAAGAGCCAGCACTGGCACGATGGGCCCAATTGCCTCCTTCTGTGCTGCAAACGTCTTTGGTTCAACTCCTGTCTTAAAACAGTGCAGGGATGAAATACAAGAACAGTGCTGATCCTATCCCAATTTCCCTTACAACAGAATCATATCTCACTCTAGGAATGAAATAGTGGAAGATTTAGAAGAGTTAGAAGGATTTGCTGATGGGCTTTAATGGAGAGAGGGGGTGGGAAGTCCGTGCAGAGCATAAATGCGGCATGGAGCAGTTGGGCCGAATGGCCTGTTTCTGTGCCGAACATTCCATGTAATTCTGTGTAAGATTTTATGCTCAGGCTCGATCATTGGGAACTCGAAAGTAACAATTATATTTGATGACTCAGCCGAGCCTCACACCATTAAAGGGTGGAGACCACACTGGGCGGGGCCCACGACACCACTCGGACCAGGGCTCGAAATCAGCACCACTGGCAAAATGGAGCAGCTCAGGGCTTTCTGTACATTACAGACCGCCCATTCCGCGATTGTTCTGTAAGGAAATGGAAACCGACACTGTGTAAAGGGGGATTTGTAACCATACTCTGCAATTTGTTTCTAAACAGACTCTGTGTAATATGGGCGGTCTGCCGACAGATTCTGTTCCTCAAATGATAAGTGACGTCTGCCCCTAACCTCAGTCCAAACACGGCTGAGTTTTTTTTACATTTTTCGTTGCCAATCTTTCCAATTCTTTGTCAAATCACAAACGCCAGAGGTCACTTTGCACACATCAAGGATCACTCTGCGCCAATACTCTTAGCCAAAAGGTCTAGAGCCACTGCACCGTTCCTGGAAGTACTGCAATACCAGGTTCGTGCCATGGAGGTGGATGGGTCAGGCCCCCCACACACCTCCGTGGAGGTGGATGGGTCAATCCACCCCACCCACCTCCTATTTCCAAAAAGCATAGGAGCACCACCTTCCTGATCCAGGGAGAACCACTTTGGGGTCATGGTTACTCCCCTGTCAGGTCAGTTACGCATGATCTTAGACACGGCTGAGTTACAACCGAGTCTGACTGGGAGATGTGGTTTGGTGTTTATTCGAGCTCTGGCGTAATAGTGATCTATAGTACAGACACACCTGGGTCAGTGGGGCCAAGTTTCAGTTGAGTTGCTCCTGTTTTTTTGGAGCAACTGGTTTAGAATGGAATATCTTAGAAATTTGAATTCTCTGCATTTAGTTTGTTCCAGTTCTAGTCAGTTAGAACAGTTTCACTTTGGAACAGAATTTTTTTTTCAAAAGGGGGTGTGTCCGGCCACTTACGCCAGTTTTCAAAGTTTAGGCAGTGAAAACTTACTCCAAACTAAAGTAGAATGGAGTAATTGAAGATTTTTGTACGTTCGAAAAAACCTTGTCTACACTTTAGAAAATCAGGCGTAGGTTACAAATTCGGCGTAGGGAACGAGGGCGGGGGGGGGAGAGGGGGGGGAAGGGAAGTCATTAAATTCCACAATCAATCCTTCAGCCATGAACTCATTGAATGGCGGTGCAGGCTAGAAGGGCCGAATGGCCTACTCCTGCACCTATTTTCTATGTTAGTTATACTTATACAAATATTATACAAATAAATCCAACCTGAATAAAAATTTATAAGCAAAGAAAAGATTAAATAATCCATGTTCCGACCTGTGTGAAACAGCAGCAACCTTCAGGCAGGCCTTTCATGTTGGAGACAGGCAGGGGTGGTGTCAGTGTCTCGACGGCAGCCCCCACAGCAGCAACAAGCAGCCTTCGAGCTGAGCTGTGGTGCTTCAGGCAGGCCTTCATTCCGTTAGTGGCTGGCCGGCAGCCGAAGAATCAACACGCACGCAGCTTTCGAAGGGGGTTGAGGCCATTCGGCCACACGATAGGGGCGGCGTCAGTGGCTCGATGGCAGCCGAAGATACAGCAGCAGCTTTCGAGCTGTGAGGGGACTGAGGCCATTTGGCCAGGGAGAGGCAGCCACATAGACAGTTTTATACTTAAATTTGCAGAATGGGTGCTGCATTGTCAACACCACGTATTATGCAATGGTTTGCCATCAATTCACTGCATAGGAGAGAATTGATTAGAGCTCACTGCACCAGGAACATCGTAACCCGTAGGTTGCTGGGCAGGAGATCTTACCCACGTCAACAATATCGAGCCAGGCGCTCGTACCTGGACATGAGCGAGGCTGATTGTGTGAAAAGGCTGCGTTCACTGAGATCTGTGATATGGTGAGAGCAGATTTGCAGCCCAAAAGCAGACTGCCAACTGCCCTGTCTGTTGCAGTGAAGGTAACAGCTGCACTTTCTTTCTATGCCTCGGGATCGTTTCAGGCTACAACTGGAGATGTGTGTGCCATCTCTCAACGTGCAATACATGCCTGCATTTACCAGGTCACGGCTGCACTGTATGCGCGGAGGAATGACCATCAATTTCCCAATGACCGCACAAGCGATCCATGAGAGGGCTGTGGGCTTCTTCAGGATTGCTGGCTTCCCAAAGGTACAGGGCTGCATTGATTGTACCCACATAGCCTTGCGAGCACCTGTGGAGGATTCTGAGCAGTACCGAAATAGGAAAGGTTTCCACTCTATCAATGTGCAGCTCGTGTGTGACGACAAGCAGCGCATCATGTCAGTCGATGCGAGATACCCTGGCAGCACCCACGATGCGTTCATCCTACGCGACAGCGTTCTATCTGACATGTTTGAGCAGCAGCCAGAAGGGCAGAGCTGGCTACTGGGAGACAAAGGGTACGGCCTGACCATCTGGCTCATGACACCCCTACGCATGATACGGACAGAAGCTGACCGTCAATACAACATGGCGCACATTGCGACACGCATCATCATTGAGAGATCCATTGGCATATTGAAACAGCGTTTCGGATGCCTGGACCATTCCGGAGGACAGTTGCTATACTCTCCTCAGATTGTCGGTCACTTCACTGTTGTGTGCTGCATGCTTCATAACTTAGCCATCATGAGGCAGCAGGAGCTGGTAATGGAACCAGAAGACCCACGTGAGGGTCCAGTACCTGATGATAGTATTATGGAAGAGCAGGATGAGGATGATGACGACGATCAGGAAAGCATGCAAGTGCCTGATGCCGGAGCACGAGGTTGGAGGAGGGCTGTCCATCGTGCTCCTTTAACGATTGCTCGAGCCTTGTGCCAGCAGCTCATCCGTGAACGCTTCAACTACTGATGCCTGAGGGTTCTGTGACCACTTTTGCACATGGACATGTTTATTCTTTGCAGTTGTTCCGACGTTGTGTTGTGTTAATGGAACATTTAATGGAAGTTTTAATGAAAAAATATTTTATTGAAAAGTTAACGTCACTGTAATAAAATATTTGTTGTATCAAACTATACTTTTTAATATGACTCTTGAAGATCACTTAAAAACTTTATGGTCACTTATAAACTTGTAAAGTTACAAAAGTTACAAAACAATCGCAATGTGAAAAATCTTACTCTTAAGATCACTTAAACTTCAAGATCACTTTTTAGATGCAAAATTAAATAAGTTACAGAATGTGAGAGCATTTACACTAAAAGATCACTTGAAAACCCTGAGATCACTTATAAGTTGTAAAATTACAAAACTTACAAAACAATTTCAATTTGAAAAACGCTACTACAGCTACATCAAGAACAAGAACAAAAGCAGCAAAGAAAGGCTGCATCCATGTCTCATCCATATCTCAGTGAATGTTCACTTCCTCATAGGGGTGTCATTTGATTGGCCGGGCTGTGTGCCCTTATTGCAGCAGCTACCTCAACCAGGCCCTCCCTGACGGCCTGTGCCGTCATTTGCATGCCCCCCCGACGGCCTGTGCTGTTGATTGCACTCTCTCGGACATTCCCTCCCTAAGTTCCCGTGCCATTACTGCTATTTCTCCTGTCAGGACCGACAACTCTTCACCCACTGCACTGACGCCACCGATGAGTGATCGGGTAAGCTCATTGGTCTCCATACCCAACGCCACAACCTGAGCCGCATCTGTTGCATGCTGCATCTCAGGAGAGCGTGTCTCCAATCTCCTTCTCCTCTGCCTGGGTCTGCCTCGTGGCACCACTACACTGGGAGGCGCGGGCACGGACAGTGGGACGCTCTGTGTTGCAAGCGGCACCACTACACAGGGAGGCGCGGGCTGGGACTGTGGGACGCTCTGTGTTCCAGACGGCAGAACTAGAGGGAGAGACTCGGGTTGAAATGCTGGGATGCTCTGTGTTCCAGACGGCAGAACTAGAGGGAGAGACTCGGGTTGAAATGCTGGGATGCTCTGTGTTGCAGACGGCAGAACTAGAGGGAGAGGCTCGGGTTGGAATGCTGGAATGCTCTGTGTTGCAGACGGCAGAACTAGAGGGAGAGGCTCGGGCTGGAACGGTAGGACGCTCTGTGTTCCAGACGGCAGTACTAGAGAGAGAGGCTCGGGCTGGGATGGTGGGGCGCTCGGTGTTCCAGACAACAGCACTCGAGTGCGAGCCATGGGCTGGGATGTTGGACGAATGAGTATAAACTGCTCCATGATATCAGCAGCAGCACTGGGACCCGCAGCGTCGGAATCAAAACCATAGTAGATGGAGCCAGAACCTATGCGAGAGGGAGGAGCAGGCTCGGACGGTAGTGCACTGACTGTAGAAAGCTGCATTATACCAGCAGCACCACTGGGACCCGCAACATCGGAAGCAAAACCATGGAAGGTGGAACCAAGACCTATGCTAGGGGTTGAAACTCTGATGCCCCTTGATGGGGGCTCAAACATTAAATTGGAAGCTCTCCCCTGCAGACATTTCAGTCATCGCTGCCATCATCCAGTCTGGTTCATCCACATCTGGTTGTACTGGTCCTTGTTCTGTACCCTCAGGATCCTCAGGGTTGGAAGCAGCAGCACCGTCATCGTCATCATCATCAACATCATCATCATCATCATGTTCTGCAAAATACATCAGAACAGTCAAATGTTTAACAGCAAGGGAGGGGGCCGGATGGGTGGCATGAGTACTCTCACACATAGCAGGTTAGGCAGCAGGTTGATTTAAAGGGCCACGATGCATTTTCAGGACTTACCCTCTTCCTCGTGTGCAGGCCCAGCTTGTGCTGTACTGATTGCTTTTCTCCATGTACCACTCATCATAGCAGCTACCCTCTGTTCCAAGGGTGTCAGTGGATGCAGATTGGGCATGCCTCCTCCTGTCCGAGTTGCCTCCCTTTTGTTGTGGGCCAATTTCTTCTGCAAAGAGTAAAATCTAACTTTTTACAGAGTGTGTCAGTCTGCAAGGTGGGACATACAGATCGCCAGGTTACATTGTCTCCGTATCCACTCTATCAAAATCTCTCATCGTTTTAAAGACCTCTGTTAGGTCACCCCTCAGCCCTCTTTTTTCATGATAAAAGAGACCTAGCCTTTTCATCCTTTCCTCATGTGTATACCCTCGCATTTCTGATATCATCCTTGTAAATCTTCTCTGAACCCTCTCCAGTGCTTCCATATCCTTTTTATAATATGGCGACCAGAACTGTACGCAGAACAGGTGCAGCGCCTAAGACCCGAAACTCTCGGGACCGAGGCCATTCCGGATTCTGGGTTTTTCTGGACTTTCAATTTGCTTTCTGACATCACGAATCCGGAAACACCCACGCCCAGGTTTGAGTATTTCCGGATTTCGGAACATCTGAAAGGGGGGCGGAGGGGGCGCGGTGGTGGATTCCCACCAAGAAGCTGTTCGGGCCGCCTGGCCCCACTGCCAAGGATGTTGTCGGGCGGGGCTCTGCCGGAAGGTTGTTGTCGGGTGGTCCCCGCCGAGGATGATATCGTCAGATGAGCCCCGCCGAGGAGATCATCATCGGGTAGGTTGGCGAGGAGACCCCGAGGTAAGGGCAGCGACGTTGAGGTGAGCGGGGCTGGGTGAGCTGTAGCGAGGCCCAAGGTTGGGCAGCAACGGGGCCCCGAGGTGGGCAGGGTCATCGAGTCCAAATTTCCGGAACATTTTACGGATTCTGGACAACCCTACCACCAATCGTCCTGGAGTCTGGATTCCGGAACATTCCGGATTCTGGACTCCGGATTCTCAATGCTGCACCTGTACTCTAAGGCCCTGGAATTGGTGGAAGCTAAGTTCTGCCCAAAGGACCGCTGAGATCCTGACGGTACTTTGGCCGGAAGTTTCATGGAAAAATCTTGGAAAGACCGCCCGGCGGCAAAAATGGGACTTACGCCCTGAATCTGGGCGGCAGCGGGAGGTAGTTCCCATTCTCGGCGGCAAATGCAATCCTCAGCTAAGTACGAGGGCGGAACTGATAAAATTAAACATTTTCACAAAATTAAAAAAACACTAGAAATCCTTCAGCGGACCCCATCCACCTGAATCCCTGCAAAAGAAATAAAGAAAAGAACTGCACTTACCTTTTATTGCAGGTCTTCATACTTACCGTTGAGGTTAGACCTGCCTTCACGCGGCGGGCTTGTCCCCTGCTGGAGCGGAGGACCGCCCGGACCAAACTGTCAGCATTTACAATCATTCTCTCTGAAACTGACCCGAACTTCAGGATGTTGCGCATCTAAACGCGGAAATCCTGACGTTGCGGTCAGTCATTCAACACTCTGACACAGGCGACGCTGTGGATCCCCTACCACCGACCCCACCCCGTATTGCCGGCAATCAGTGAAATCAGTGCAGCTTTCCCACGCTAATTTTGCTGTTAAACACTCCATGAAATGTTAAGCCTTGTTAGATTAAGTGTAACTGGGGTTTTGACCAACAGTGTATTGACTGCAAAAAAAAAATCACGATTCCTTAATTTCCTGTGAGAGGCTTTGTTTCACGTTGACTGTTTAATGAGCTTTCCTGTCTCTATCTCTATCCCATTCTGCCCTTTCCCCGCAGGATCCACTTATCTCTTCTTCCGAGGACCAGGAGATGTCACCACTCTGCAATGCAACGTGCCCACCGGTGCTGGGAATAAAGTAACCTTGTGCAGCTCCAGTGATCCCGGGTCAGGAATGGGTGAAATAAAATGTCAGCACCCAAAGAACGAGAAGCCATGTGATGAAAATATCGGTCCTCAGGGAAGAAAAGGATACAGTGAGCCAGAGTGTACAAAATGCAAATTACATGACGACCAAACAGAGTCTCTGACATTCGCTGTGAAGACGATTAACTCGATGGTGTTTACCTTCATGGTTCAGGATTCCACAGAAGGAGGGGCATTGGAGTGTCCGTCCTGGCTCACACTGTCACAGTCGGGATGTGAAAACCACGACTTGTTCTTTGTGATAACCCAGGATGGTAGGTGCACTGGGGCAATATCGCGGGAGGGAACGGGGCAGAATCGGGGGAGGGATCGAGGAAGATATTCGGGAAGTATCGGGGGAGTGATCGGCAAGGTATTGCGAGAACATATAATGTAAGGTATTAGGTGAGACATTAGGGGAGATTTTTGGAGGCGTTGGGGAGGTACTGGAGGAGGTTTTAGTGCGGATAGCTGTCATTGGGAAAATGTTAGAGCCTTTATTAAGATGAAAATACCGCGTATGCAGATAAAGAGTAAATAGTGAGAAGTAGCTGGCACGGGTTTCAAACTGTCCAGGAGGTAACAGACATGGTAAGTGGGGGAATGCAGTGGATGTAGTGTACATGACCTAGTGTATAAGACCTAGCTCTGCCAAGCCAGTGTGGCGGTTGGTGTGCAACCGCCAGCACACATTAAAATCGACGCACAGGAATCTTCCATCCTTCACAGTGTAGTTCGGACCTGCAATATTAGGTCCTTCATTGAAACACCCGTGAACTTTTTGACGTGGAAGCAAGTCATCCTCGATTGGAGGGACTGCCTATGATGATGAGTGTACATGGTCTTTAGGAAATTCTTTGATAAAGTACCACACTAGAGATTATTATATTAACAAATATTCTTTTCAATCTTGTTTATATTTTCAGCTAATATATCTTCTATTGAAGAAAACTCCTTGTCGCTGACAGTGTCAGAAGGAGAGAATGTGACTTTACCCTGCCAGTTTCAGAATAGAAAACTACTCGCCTTCAATCTGTTTTGGTTCAGATCTGGAAACGTCAATAAGTGTCTGCACTCTGTTTCCATTGACTCTCAGGGGCCATATTCTAACCCACTCTGTTGTGTGGATAGAGAGTCGTCACAAATAATCTCTAACCAAAGCTCACACAATCCTTTGGTTAGCCGCCAGTCTCACAACCTTACTATTCACTCAGCGGGCCTGGTGGACACTGGGAGGTATCTCTGTGCTGTACACAGTCAGGATTCAGGGAAATCTGTCTGGAAGATTGCAGCAAACATCTCCCTTGTGACGGAGCCCAGTGCAGAAATTTCAGACTCTGCCACCTCAAACTCCTCAGAGACCAGCAACATAACTTATACAAATACTCAAAGTAAGTGATGCAATCTAGAACATGATGTGAACATTTAATATCAATAATTCAAGCTGTGAGATTCCAGGTCCATTGTCCAGTTTGTACCCTTTAGAAGTTGCTTCGATTTTCTTCCTTTGCCATTGCACTATTCTAGATTGTAACCAGAAAAGTATGTTCCTCAGCCCAGGTAAACAGTGTAATGAGCAGCGGGAAATCTTCAGACACTCCCACCTCAACATTTGGAATATCTTTAGTGACCAGCAGCATAACTCATAGTAAGTGATACAATCCAGAATATGATGTGAACCATTTAATATCAATAATTCAATATAAATAATATAAATAATTCTTTCAGGCAATGTCCCATATGTGAGATTCCAAATCAATTGTCTAGTTTTGTACCCATTAGACGTTGGTTCGATTTTCTTCCTTCGCAATTGCACTTTTCCAGATTGTAACCGGAAAAGTATCTTCCTCGGCCCAGGTAACCAGTGTGATCAGCTGTACATATAAGACGGCATTGCACAAACTGAACTTAATGTTGCTTCTCCTCTGCATTTCCAGACCCTGCCATCACTGTGAACGTAGCCATAGTGTGTCTGATTGTACTCATTTGCATTGTTGGGATAGTTTGCATTATTGGGGTAGTTTGCCGAAGGAAACGACAATCTGCCAAAGGTAAAGGTAAGCAAGAGCGTTAAAATGTTTGATCTAAATCTATAAAATTGTAAGAGCAGATTCCTTACATAGATTCTTACATTTATCTTTCCCATCTTACGGCATGTGTTGTGAAGGATCCTCAGCACCAGGACCCAGGTAGGGATGGGATTTGATCAGTATTTCGGCAGACTTTCTGTATAATTTTGCTCATTTAATGGAACATTTACAGGTTACTTTTCTTTGCTAACTGTAGGGCCGGTGATGTGCAGCTGACACAAGTGGCTGAATGTAAGTGACTAGAATTGCTGGCCAACTCTTCCGATCCTGGCCCTTTGAGAGTTGAAACTAAAAGCATGGTGTTCCCGCCCTTCTGTCCAGGTTTCCCGTACTCTGTGGTTCCCAGGAAGGATCAGAGCGATGACAACGAGCCTGTTGCGTATTCGGTGACAAGAGTTCCAACGCCGTCGAGCCAGCCAAGGCCTGGTGAAGGAATGGAGAGCACTGGCCCAAACATTGACTCTACAGAGCATGTGTACTGTTTGATCGAGGAGTCAATGGTCAAAGGGTAAGCAGAGTGACAGCTGTCACCCCTCGGCTACGGTCAACACTGACCACAACTTTGTTTTAGGATGGAGGGTTAGAAGATTGTTAATGTAATGAAGGTGAGGGGAGCCCATGCTGGCAAATGGGTTACTTTTCAACTTTGGCCACACAGTATCACTTGGAGCACTCCAGATTAGGCACAGCGTAAAACTCCCTCTGGACTGTCCCAACAATGTTCCTCAACTCCAAGGTCAGGAGAGAGGTCAGACATCTTCACTTCTCACACCTCATGTCCTGTTTGAGTGGAAGGGCCAATTTAGAGGTAGTTTTGTACTGTGGCTCACATGAGCTGCAAACTGGATCGAGATGACCAAATTAATATCATCAAGGACCCTGAGAGAAAATGTGAGAGAAAGAAAGAGACAGAGAAAGACAGAGACAGAGACAGACAGTGATAGATTCAGACAGAGACTGACCTGATATTGGAATAAAGGAGCACTATCAGAAAAACATCACTGTGCCCTTATGAAGTTATCTTTTTTTTTTAAACTCTCTCAGAACAATATTTTGGCATATGTGACCATAATGATCAATTTCGTCCAAATATTTTACTGAATGATTGGTAGTTTTAGGCAAGGAATTGGATTAGAAACATAGAAACATAGAAAATAGGTGCAGGAGCAGGCCATTCAGCCCTTCTAGCCTGCACCGCCATTCAATGAGTTCATGGCTGAACATGAAACTTCAGTACCCCCTTCCTGCTTTCTCGCCATAACCCTTGATCCCCCGAGTAGTAAGGACTTCATCTAACTCCCTTTTGAATATATTAAGTGAATTGGCCTCAACTACTTTCTGTGGTAGAGAATTCCACAGGTTCACCACTCTCTGGGTGAAGAAGTTTCTCCTCATCTCGGTCCTAAATGGCTTACCCCTTATCCTCAGACTGTGACCCCTGGTTCTGGACTTCCCCAACATTGGGAACATTCTTCCTGCATCTAACCTGTCTAAACCCGTCAGAATTTTAAACGTTTCCATGAGGTCCCCTCTCATTCTTCTGAACTCCAGTGAATACAAGCCCAGTTGATCCAGTCTTTCTTGATAGGTCAGTCCCGCCATCCCGGGAATCAGTCTGGTGAATCTTCGCTGCACTCCCTCAATAGCAAGAATGTCCTTCCTCAGGTTAAGAGACCAAAACTGTACACAATACTCCAGGTGTGGCCTCACCAAGGCCCTGTACAACTGTAGCAACACCTCCCTGCCCCTGTATTCAAATCCCCTCGCTATGAAAGGCCAACATTCCATTTGCTTTCTTAACCGCCTGCTGTACCTGCATGCCAACCTTCAATGACTGATGTACCATGACACCCAGGTCTCGTTGCACCTTCCCTTTTCCGAATCTGTCACCATTCAGATAATAGTCTGTCTCTCTGTTTTTACCACCAAAGTGGATAACCTCACATTTATCCACATTATACTTCATCTGCCATGCATTTGCCCACTCACCTAACCTATCCAAGTCACTCTGCAGCCTAATAGCATCCTCCTCGCAGCTCACACTGCCACCCAACTTAGTGTCATCCGCAAATTTGGAGATACTGCATTTAATCCCCTCGTCTAAATCATTAATGTACAATGTAAACAGCTGGGGCCCCAGCACAGAACCTTGCGGCACCCCACTAGTCACTGCCTGCCATTCTGAAAAGTACCCGTTTACTCCTACTCTTTGCTTCCTGTCTGACAACCAGTTCTCAATCCACGTCAGCACACTACCCCCAATCCCATGTGTTTTAACTTTGCACATTAATCTCTTGTGTGGGACCTTGTTGAAAGCCTTCTGAAAGTCCAAATATACCACATCAACTGGTTCTCCTTTGTCCACTTTACTGGAAACATCCTCAAAAAATTCCAGAAGATTTGTCAAGCATGATTTCCCTTTCACAAATCCATGCTGACTTGGACCTATCATGTCACCATTTTCCAGATGCACTGCTATGACATCCTTAATAATTGATTCCATCATTTTACCCACAACTGAGGTCAGGCTGACCGGTCTATAATTCCCTGTTTTCTCTCTCCCTCCTTTTTTAAAAAGTGGGGTTACATTGGCTACCCTCCACTCCATAGGAACTGATCCAGAGTCAATGGAATGTTGGAAAATGACTGTCAATGCATCCGCTATTTCCAAGGCCACCTCCTTAAGTACTCTGGGATGCAGTCCATCAGGCCCTGGGGATTTATCGGCCTTCAATTCCATCAATTTCCCCAACACAATTTCCCGACTAATAAAGATTTCCCTCAGTTCCCCCTCCTTACTAGACCCTCTGACCCCTTTTATATCCGGAAGGTTGTTTGTATCCTCCTTAGTGAATACCGAACCAAAGTACTTGTTCAATTGGTCTGCCATTTCTTTGTTCCCCGTTATGACTTCCCCTGATTCTGACTGCAGGGGACCTACGTTTGTCTTTACTAACCTTTTTCTCTTTACATACCTATAGAAACTTTTGCAATCCGCCTTAATGTTCCCTGCAAGCTTCTTCTCGTACTCCATTTTCCCTGCCCTAATCAAACCCTTTGTCCTCCTCTGCTGAGTTCTAAATTTCTCCCAGTCTCCGGGTTCGCTGCTATTTCTGACCAATTTGTATGCCACTTCCTTGGCTTTAATACTATCCCTGATTTCCCTAGATAGCCACGGTTGAGCCACCTTCCCTTTTTTATTTTTACGCCAGACAGGAATGTACAATTGTTGTAATTCATCCATGCGGTCTCTAAATGTCTGCTATTGCCCATCCACAGTCAACCCCCTAAGTATCATTCGCCAATCTATCCTAGCCAATTCACGCCTCATACCTTCAAAGTTACCCTTCTTTAATTTCTGGACCATGGTCTCTGAATTAACTGTTTCATTCTCCATCCTAATGCAGAATTCCACCATATTATGGTCACTCTTCCCCAAGGGGCCTCGCACAATGAGATTGCTAATTAATCCTCTCTCATTACACAACACCCAGTCTAAGATGGCCTCCCCCCTAGTTGGTTCCTCAACATATTGGTCTAGAAAACCATCCTTTATGCACTCCAGGAAATCCTCCTCCACCGTATTGCTTCCAGTTTGGCTAGCCCAATTTATGTGCATATTAAAGTCACCCATTATAATTGCTACACCTTTATTGCATGCTCCCCTAATTTCCTGTTTGATGCCCTCCCCAACATCCCTATTACTGTTTGGAGGTCTGTACACAACTCCTACTAACGTTTTTTGCCCTTTGGTGTTCTGCAGCTCTACCCATATAGATTCCACATCATCCAAGCTAATGTCTTTCCTAACTATTGCATTAATCTCCTCTTTAACCAGCAATGCTACCCCACCTCCTTTTCCTTTTATTCTATCCTTCCTGAATGTTGAATAACCCTGAATGTTGAGTTCCCAGCCCTGATCATCCTGGAGCCAGGTCTCCGTAATCCCAATCACATCATATTTGTTAACATCTATTTGCACAATTAATTCATCCACCTTATTGCGGATACTCCTTGCATTAAGACACAAAGCCTTCAGGCTTGTTTTTTTAACACCCTTTGTCCTTTTAGAATTTTGCTGTACAGTGGCCCTTTTTGTTCTTTGCCTTGGGTTTTTCTGCCCTCCACTTTTCCTCATCTCCTTTCTGTCTTTTGCTTTTGCCTCCTTTTTGTTTCCCTCTGTCTCCCTGCATTGGTTCCCATCCCCCTGCCATATTAGTTTAAATCCTCCCCAACAGCACTAGCAAACACTCCCCCTAGGACATTGGCTCCGGTCCTGCCCAGGTGCAGACCGTCCGGTTTGTACTGGTCCCACCTCCCCCAGAACCGGTCCCAATGTCCCAGGAATTTGAATCCCTCCCTGCTGCACCACTGCTCAAGCCACGTATTCATCTGTGCTATCCTGCGATTCCTACTCTGACTATCACGTGGCACTGGTAGCAATCCCGAGATTACTACTTTTGAGGTCCTACTTTTTAATTTAGCTCCTAGCTCCTTAAATTCATTTCGTAGGACCTCATCCCTTTTTTTAACCTATGTCATTGGTACCAATGTGCACCACGACAACTGGCTGTTCTCCCTCCCATTTCAGAATGTCCTGCACCCGCTCCGAGACATCCTTGACCCTTGCACCAGGGAGGCAACATACCATCCTGGAGTCTCGGTCGCGGCCGCAGAAACGCCTATCTATTCCCCTCACCATTGAATCCCCTATCACTATTGCTGTCCCGCTCTTTTTCTTGCCCTCCTGTGCAGCAGAGCCAGCCACAGTGCCATGAACTTGGCTGCTGCTGCCCTCCCCTGATGAGTCATTCCCCTCAACAGTACTCAAAACGGTGTATCTGTTTTGCAGGGGGATGACCGCAGGGGACCCCTGCACTACCTTCCTTGCACTACTCTTCCTGCTGGTCTTCCATTCCTTATCTGGCTGTGGACCCTTTCCCTGAGGTAAGACCAACTCACTACACGTGATACTCACGTCATTCTCAGCATCGTGGATGCTCCAGAGTGAATCCACCCTCAGCTCCAATTCCGTAACACGGACCGTCAGGAGCTTGAGGTGGACACACTTCCCACACACGTAGTCGTCAGGGACACCGGAAGTGTCCCTGAGTTCCCACATGGTACAGGAGGCTGAACACTCTTTGCAGAGAGGACAGCTTACATAGCAGACTCAGAGAGATAAAGAGAGATATGGAGACAGTAACAGAGACACAGAGAGACAGAGAGAGACAGAGAGAGACAGACAGAGAGCAACACAAAGAGAGAAAGAGAAAGAGAGACAGTGTTTTGGATCGATAATAATAGATCCAGGTTCGGGATCTGGGTGAATGTTAAATAATAGACAAGACAAATGAAGTAAAGAATAAAATACCGTTTACTGAGGGAAAATAAATATTAATTAAAAAGTTTACGAAGAAAAGAGAAGTATGATAAGATGCAACAACGTTCATGGCCTTCGGCCTGTCGGGAACTCTGCAGCGAAGGCTGGTCAGGAGCCTTGGGGGTCCCGGCACCGCTCGCGAATCGCGGTCCAAGGTGAAGTTCGAAGAGCTAAGGGACAGTGCCGCTCCTTTATACTATTAAACAAAACATGGGTGCATGTGGCTTATGGCCAACTCCTAATCTGTAATGCCCCGGCTGCTTGTCCACAAAGCATGAGATCTCGAGGCGCCGACAGTCTCATAATAAGCTGGTGTGCATCTCAAGATCGCTTCCCTCTCTCTCTCTCTATAGCAACAACAATCCACGAAGCATGGAGCAGAAACACACTGTAAATGACTAAATATCATAATTAACTTTATGTGATTAACCCTATACAATAGAGATGGAGATAGACAGTGAGACGGGGATCGAATAACAGACAGAGAGCGAGAAACAGAGACAGAGAGAGAAACAGCAAGACCAGCAGAGACAGAGAGAGAGAGACAGAGAGAGAGACAGCGAGAGAGAGAGAGAGAGTGAGAGAGAGAGTGAGAGAGAGAGACGGAGACAGACAGAGAGGCAGCGAGAGAGAGAGAGAGAGAGAGAGAGAGACAGTGAGACAGGCAGAGAGAGACAGAGAGAGACGGAGGCAGGCAGAGAGAGAGACGGAGACAGGCAGAGAGACAGCGAGAGAGAGAGAGAGAGTCAGTGAGACAGGAAGAGAGAGACAGAGACAGGCAGAGAGAGACAGCGAGAGACAGTGAGACAGGCAGAGAGAGACAGAAAGAGACGGAGACAAAGAGAGAGTCTGAGAGAGCGAGAGAGAGAGAGAGAGAAAGACAGGCAAAGAGAGACAGTGAGAGAGAGAGAGAGAGACGGAGACAGTCAGAGAGAAACAGCGAGAGAGCGAGAGAGAGAGAGAGGGAGAGACAGAGACAGAGACAGAGAGAGCAACAGAGAGAGAGGCATAGAGAGAGACAGGGAGAGACGGTGATAGGCAGAGAGAGAGACAGAAAGAGAGAGACGGAGACAGATAGAAACAGCGAGAAAGAGAGAGAGAGACAGGCAGAGAGAGACAGAGACACAGAGAGACTCAGAGCGAGAGAGAGAAGGAGACAGGTAGAGAGAGACAGAGAGAGAGACAGGGAGAGAGACCGTGCGAGAGAGAGACAGATGGAGAGAAAAAGAAAGAAACAGAGTGAAAGAGAATTGGTGAGACAATCCGAGAGTCAGAGAGTGACAGACAGAGAGTGAGAGACAGAGAGTGACAGACAGAGTGACAGACAGAGAGTGACAGTCAGAGAGTGACAGTCAGAGAGTGACAGACAGAGAGTGACAGACAGAGTGACAGACAGAGAGTGACAGTCAGAGAGTGACAGTCAGAGAGTGACAGACAGAATCAGGGAAAATGAATGAGGGAATTTCAGGCTGGGTTAGACTGAAATCCAGGCCAGTGGGGAGAAAGTGACTGAATGTAGTTTCCACTTACAGCTGTTTAATATTGTTTGAATCATATGTTACTCATTTTTCACACATTTAATTTTCTGTTTTCCCAGTGATGACGGCAAAACTGAAATCCAGGCAGTAAAATGTAAGTCGTGGCAATCTTTCAGTATCTTTCATTATCTGTCCCCACATGGAAGTGAAACCCATCAAACGCGATCTCCTCTTAATTTCTAGGCAGTGACCGCACGGACCATATACCGCAGGTTGAAACCTCTTTAGCCATTGAACTCAAACCAGACGGCCAATCGCAGCCCAAAGAGGACAGTAAGGAGGATCCCGTTGCTCTGTCTAATGAGCAGACTTATTCTTTGATAGGTTGCCCGGGGACAGGGAGCCCAGGAGACACGGAGACAAGGTCTCGGCTGGAGGAAGATGATCCACAACCTGGCCCGTTAGAGATGGAAGAAAATCCTATTTATGCTAAAATAGAGGAAGCCTGAATGTGATTGAGTAATGGGAGAAAGGCAACGGATAACTTGGTTAAACTCATTGTGGTACTAGATTTTAAAATATATATTTTACACTGGGTATTGAACACTTTCCCACTGCAGACCCCCAGGGTGGGGGAGAATTCGACATTGTTGCACTGGATTTCTGGATGGATCATGGGTGCAAAAGAGGTCCAATTTAGGAGGCCAACCCACCATGCCCGAGTAGTGTCGGAAACATGTTTGATGCCATATTGGTTTGGGCCTGTAGAGGAGTCCCTGATGTAGGCGTTAGGCTCCTTTGAATATGCTAATAAGGGGCCTACCACTTATTCCAGGATCCAAACCGGCCATTATCACATTGCTGTTTGTGGGACCTTGCTGTGTGCAAATTAGCTGCCACTTTTCCTAAATTACAACAGTGACTAAACTTCAAAAAATACTTAATTCGCTGTAAAGTGCTTTGTGATCTCCAGAGGTCATGAAAGGCACTCGATAAATGCAAGTCTTTCAATTCATTCATTAATTTTGAGGGAAGGGAAACCACGCAGAATACAGGTGGACAACCGACGCTCGTTGAACACAAGTGCGTTTTCACAGATTGTAACATTGAAGCTGCTTGAAGCGCAGGATTGTGTGTGGAGATATCTTCTCCCAATGTTTCACAAATGATATAAAGCCGCTGGTGGCAGCTCCTTGCCTTTCTCGGTTTGTTCTGAGTTTTTGTGGCGACCGACACAGAACACGGAGACAGACTCAATGTGAGTTTCCACTCTCACCGACACCGGACGAGGGCGATGGGAACCCACGGTTGAAGAATATAACTGTAACACATTCGACGTGAAATTGGTCCTCGCCAGTTTCGACTTTGATGGAAATGAAATTCGGGCTCGGTGTGAAACGTGCGCTCGATTCGCGATGAGCTTCACACTGCTGGCGAAGAGCAACTTCATCCCCTTGGACTCTGCTTAGATAGAACAACGCATCGCTGGTGTGTAATACGCAAAATGGAACTTGTGTGATTGGAAGTCATTCAATAAACACTGTTTAAAAATTATAACTAAATGACGAGCTGTGTCATCTGTCCAGCAGGAATTTTATGGCAAACTAATTGAATGAATGAACTGATCTCAGTGAAGACACTGCATTTAGACTCAAGGGGAAGTGGGAGGAGGTAGGGGGTGTGGGGAGAGTGGGAGTGAGGAGGGTTTGAGGGGATTAGGAGGGAGGAGTGAGTGGGCAGTGGGGAGTGGGAGGGAAGGGGGAGTGGGAGGGAGAGTGGGGAGTGAAGAGGGTGTGAGGGAAGGGGCAGTGGAGAATGATAGGCTAGGGGGAATGGGAGGGTGGAGTGGGGGGAGTGGGAGTGAGGAGGGTGTGGGGGGAGTGGGTGGGAGGGGGAGTGGAAGCAAATTTATGAGGACGCTGAGGGAAGTTCATGATTGTGTAAGAGAAAGTTTGGTATAAATTGTCAGCCCCCAGCAGATCGCTAAAGAGTATTTTTAAAAGCATAAAACATTTCAATGTTGAAATGTTGAACAATACATGTCTATCAGTAAGATAAAAGGACTTTCACGCGAGAGTCACCAATCCCACACTCCTTGAGGGCAGCCATGCTCAAACGGGTCAGGGGTTAGCTCTGTGACCCTCTGCTCCATTGTGTCTCCTTGAAGCAGAGCTCACTCTGACGGCAGGTTGGGGGGGAGGGGGTGGGAGGGGACAGAGTCAGTGAATTAACCCTCATAACCCTGGCATTTGCCTCATTGTCCAGCCCTTGGCTTCAGCACGATCTCTGAAACAATGGGTGCCATTTGCAATATGAGCACCACACGCAAGGACTGGTGTGTAGCAAATCCAAACGAACTCAGTACGGAAATGGAAGGAAGCGTGTGATGATTGGAAATTTTAATTGATGGGAGCAAGTCTAAAAGGCTCAGCTATTTACAGCTTGTTAGTAGAAGCGGGTGTGAGCAGAAATGCCAACCGCACTGTCGCATAAATCAAACGATGAACTCTTAAAAATCATGAGGTTTGCTATACAAATCATGAGTTGCTATTTTTTTCCCTGACCCCTTGCTTACCTTTGATCCTGGACAGGAAGCGCAGTCCGCGACCTTTGCTCCCAGACAGGAAGCGCATTCGGCCGTCACTAACCGATTACTGACATAAGAAATAGGAGCAGGAGTGGGTGGATTGATGGCCCCGCTGTCGGGTCACTCACGGGCCAGTCTCGCTCTCCTTATCACCGTTACTCCTCCCGCAGCAAAATTTTTACTTCAGGCACCAGGAGGTGATTTCTGTTCCCACTGCAAATCCGAATAGTTGGCTGAAGAAGATTAAAAACAATCTCCCACCCATTGGATACCTGAAGTCCACCCAACTCAAATTCACGAGCGAGCATCAAAAGGGCCTCTAGAACTCCCACCGGGATTGGTTGGGAACCATATTTCAAATCTGCAGGGCTATGGGAACAAATTGGATAGCTCTTTCAACCCACGGGCACAGGCACGATGGGCTGAATGGACTCTTTCACTGTCTGAGGTGCCGTCTTTCGGATGAGACGTGAAACTGAGGTCCCGTCTGCCCTCTCAGGTGGACGCGAAAGATCCCACTGCACTATTTCAAAGAAGAGCAGGGGAGTTCTCCCGATGTCCTAGCCAACACTTATTTCAATCAAAATAACTAAAGACAGAGGATCTGGTCATTATCACATTGCTGTTTGTCAGACCTTGCTGCATGCAATTTGGCTGTCGTGTTCCCTACATTACAACAGTGACTACACTTAGAAATGGTACTTCGTTGGCTGCAGAGCGGTTTGAGATGCCCTGAGGTCAGGCAAGGCGAGCTATAAATACAAGTCTGTCTGTCTTTCTTTCTAGCTTTTTTCTTTTCTGTCTTCATCCTACTCCGTAGACCATGTACAAGTTGCTCTATCTTAGAAATCCCCTATTTCAATCTCTCAACCATTGGTGGCCGTGCCTTCAACTGCCAAGGCACTAAGCTCTGGAGTTCTCTCCTGTGGCCGGGATTACACCACAGGAAAACTTTCTGTCTATTATTGCTCACTGACCCCCAAAGTAACCAAGGAACACACTTTGTTCCTGACCAATTACATTCTGTTTCAAAACTGAAAATGCTGGAAATCTCAGCGGGTCAGAGAGAAACAGAGTTGACGTTTCGGGTCTGTGACCCTTCGTCAGAACTGGAAAAGTTCGAGATGTAACAGATTCTTAAGGAAGTGCAGGTGGAGGGGAGGAAACAACAAAAGGGAAGGTCTGTGATAGGGTGGAAGGCAGGAGAGATTAAGAGAGAAAAGGGACGATGGTCAAAAATGAGATGGTAATGGAACAAGTTAAGAAACAAAAGATGAGTCTAGATCGGGTGTGATTGGTGGAATCATCACCAGCTGCCATGGGAAAGAGAAAAAAAGTGGAGGATTTAAAAAAAGGTAACTATTTGTACTGCACTTTTTTTGACAGACATGCGACAAGCCCCGCCCTCTGTCAAGCTCTGCCCTCTGCCCCGCCCCCGAATCATTCCCTCCACGTGGTGCAAAGAAGCAGGACCTGAGGCCCGAGATTCCGCTGAGGTCCCGACTCTCCCTCCCCCGACTCTCCCTTCCCCGTCCCCCCCGACTCTCTTCTCCCACGCTCTGACGGCTTAGAACAGTGGCCGTGGGACCGAGAGCAGTGGCCGTGGGACCGAGAGTGGTGGCAGTGAGCAGAAAAGCAGCGGGCGCGAGATAGACTGGGGAAGAGAGAGAGGCTGGGGGGCAAGGAAGATTGGGAGGGAGAGGCTGGGGGGAGAGCGCGCGAGAGGCTGGGGGGAGAGAGAGACATGAGCGAGAGAGAGAGAGGCTGGGGGAGAGAGAGAGAGGCTAGGGGAGAAAGAGAAGCTGGGGAAGAGAGGCTGGGAGAGAGAGAGTCTGGGGAGCGAGAGAGTCTGCAGAGAGAGAGAGAGGCTGGAGGGAGGGAGAGAGAGAGAGAGAGAGAGGCTGCAGTGAGAGAGAGGCTGGGGGGAGAGAGCGAGAGAGACTGGGGGAGAGAGCGAGAGGGGCTGGGGGGGAGGAGTGAGAGAGGCTGGGGAAGAGAGAGAGAGAGAGACACTGGGGGGGAGAGAGAGATGCTGGTGGAGAGAGAGAGGCTTGGGTGAGAGAGGCTGGGCGCGTGAGAGATCGAGGAGCTGGGGGAGAGTGAAAGAGGCTGGAGGAGAGAGAGAGACGCTTGGGAGAGAGAGAGAGGCTGGGGGGGAGAGAGAGAGAGAGCGGCTGGGGGGAGAGAGAGAGGCTAGGGGAGAGAGAGAGGCTGGGGGAGAGAGAGAGAGAGAGAAGCTGGGGGAGAGAGATCCTGGGGAGAGAGAGAGAGTCTGCAGAGAGAGATAGAGAGAGAGGCTAGGTGAGAGAGACTGAGGCTGGGGGAGAGAGAGAGAGGCTGGGGGAGAGAGAGAGAGACAGAGGCTGGGGGAAAGAGAGTCTGGGGAGAGAGAGAGAGAGTCTGCAGAGAGAGAGAGAGGCTGGAGGGAGAGAGAGAGAGAGAGGCTGCGGTGAGAGAGAGGCTGGGGGGAGAGAGCGAGGGGCTGGGGGGGAGAGCGAGAGAGGCTGGGGGGAGATAGCGAGAGAGGCTGGGGGAGAGAGCGAGAGAGGCTGGGGGGAGAGAGAGAGAGGCTGCGGTGAGAGAGAGGCTGGGGGGAGAGAGCGAGAGGGGCTGGGGGGAGAGAGCGAGAGAGGCTGGGGGGAGAGAGCGAGAGAGGCTGGGGGGAGAGAGAGAGGGGGGCTGGGGAAGAGAGAGAGAGACGCTGGGGGGGAGAGAGAGATGTTGGGGGAGAGAAAGAGAGAGATGGGGGAGAGAGAGGCTGGGTAAGAGAGATAGAGGGGCTGGGAGAGAGTGTGAGAGGCTGGAGGAGAGAGAGAGAGGTTTGGGAGAGAGAGAGAGGCTGGGGGAGAGTGAGAGAGGCTTGGGAGAGAGAGAGAGGCTGCGGGGGAGAGAAAGAGTCTGGGGGAGAGAGATAGAGGGGCTGGGGGAGAGTGAGAGAGGCTGGAGGAGAGAGAGAGAGAGAGGCTTTGGAGAGAGAGAGAGGCTGGGGGAGAGTGAGAGAGGCTTGGGGTAGAGAGAGCGAGAGAGAGGCTGGGGGGGAGAGAGAGAGAGGCTGGGGGGAGAGAGTGAGAGAGAGGCTGGGAGGAGAGAGAGAGAGAGGCTGGGGGGTGGGGGAGAGAGAGCGAGTTATTGGCTGGAGGGGGAGAGAGAGAGAGCGAGAGACTAGGAGGGAGAGAGAGAGAGAGAGAGAGAGAGAGACGAGGAGGAGAGAGAGGCTGGGTGGAGAGAGAGAGGCTGGGTGGACAGAGAGAGGCTGGGAGCGAGAGAGAGAGAGAGGCTGGGGGTAGGAGAGAGAGAGAGCGAGACTGGCGGGGGGGAGAGAGAGAGGCAAGGGGGGAGAGAGAGAGAGAGAGAGGCAGGGGGGAGAGAGAGAGAGAGACTAGGAGGGAGAGAGAGGCTGGTGGGGGGGACTGAGAGGCTGCGGGGGGGACAGAGAGAGAGAGGCTGAGGGCAGAGAGAGAGAGGCAGGGGGGATAGAGAGAGCGAGAGAGAGGCTGGGGGTGGGGAGAGACATGGGTGGGGGGGAGAGACATGGGTGGGGGTGGGGTGGATGGGAGTGATGGGAGGGAACTCAGGCAAGACAGATCACATTCTTGCAACCACCTACAAGGGACATCGTTGCCGTGGATGATATCCAGAAGTCACAATTCATTTCATACCCAATAAACCTGTTAATTCTTACACAATGCCCCATGTATGGGGGGGGGGTGGCGAGGTGGGGGAAGGATGCACTTGGACTGGGATAAGGCACTTGGGCTGGAGGGGGGATGTACTTGAACTGGGGTAAGACACTTTGGCTGGCATTTGCTGTCTTCTGGGGAGCTCTGTCCTCTGTTGCTTCAGGAAGTCAAAATGGATTGAGTTAGAATTTGCAAAGTCAGTGAGAGCTTGGGATGGGCCGTTCCAGTTACACATTCCTGTGAAACTTCAGGGTGTGGCTTAATCTCCAAGGAGACCAATCATAGACAAAGAGTGGAGTATGGTGGCCATTTTTGCAGTACAAATAAGCACGTCCTTAAAAAAAGGGAATAAAATATGAGCAGAGTTTGAGTCCAGAAGGCTGTAAAGTGCCAAAACGAAAGATGAGGTGCTGTTCCTCGAGCTTGCGTTGAGCTTCATTGGAACAGTGTAGGAGGCCGAGGGCGGAGAGGTCAGAGTGGGAGTGGAGAGAAGAATTAAAGTGACAGGTGACTGGAAGCTCAGAGTCACACTTACGGACTGAACGGAGATGTTCTGCAAAGCGGTCACCCAATCTACGCTTGGTCTCTCCAATGTAGAGGAGACCACATCATGAGTAGCGAACACAGTATACTAAATTGCAAGCAGTACAGGTAAATCGCTGTTTCACCTGGAAGGAGTATTTAGGGCCCTGGACTGTGGGAAGGGAGGAGGTAAAAGGGCAGGTGTTGCATCTCCTGCGCTTGTAGGGGAAGATGTTGTGGGAATGGGCAGCGTGCTGGGGGTGATTGAGGAGTGGACCAGTATGTCCCGGAGGGAGCAGTCCCTTCGGAATGCTGAGAGGGGAGGGGAGGGGAAGATGTGATTGGTGGTGGGATCACGCTGGAGGTGGTCGAGGATGATCCATTAAACATGGAGGCTCGTGGGGTGAAAGGTGAGGACAAGGGGAACCCTGTCATGGTTCTGAGAGGGAGGGGAAGGGGTGAGGGCAGAAGAGCGAGAAATAGAACGGACACGGTTGAGAGCCATGGTAACCACAGTGGAGGGGAATCTTCTGTTGAGGAAAAAGGAAGACATGTCAGAGGCACTAGTGTCAAAGGTGACGTCTTCAGAACAGATGTGACGGAAAGTAATACGTCCTTACTATACAGTATAAATGCACACATAGAAATAGAAACATAGAAAATAGGTGCAGGAGTAGGCCATTCGGCTCTTCTAGCCTGCACCGCCATTCAATGAGTTCATGGCTGAACATGCAACTTCAGTACCCCATTCCTGCTTTCTCACCATACCCCTTGATCCCCCTAGTAGTAAGGACTTCATCTAACTCCTTTTTGAATATATTTAGTGAATTGGCCTCAACAACCTTCTGTGGTAGAGAATTCCACAGGTTCACCACTCTCTGGGTGAAGAAGTTTCTCCTCATTTCGGTCCTAAATGGCTTACCCCTTATCCTCAGACTGTGACCCCTGTTCTGGACTTCCCCAACATTGGGAACATTCTTCCTGCATCGAACCTGTCTAAACCCATCAGAATTTTAAACGTTTCTATGAGGTCCCCTCTCATTCTTCTGAACTCCAGTGAATACAAGCCCAGTTGATCCAGTCTTTCTTGATAGGTCAGTCCCGCCATCCCGGGAATCAGTCTGGTGAACCTTCGCTGCATTCCCTCAAAAGCAAGAATGTCCTTCCTCAAGTTAGGAGACCAAAACTGTACACAATACTCCAGGTGTGGCCTCACCAAGGCCCTGTACAACTGTAGCAACACCTCCCTGCCCCTGTACTCAAGTCCCCTCGCTATGAAGGCCAACATGCCATTTGCTTTCTTAACCGCCTGCTGTACCTGCATGCCAACCTTCAATGACTGATGTATCATGACACCCAGGTCTCATTGCACCTCCCCTTTTCCTAATCTGTCACCATTCAGATAATAGTCTGTCTCTCTGTTTTTACCACCAAAGTGAATAACCTCACATTTATCCACATTATACTTCATCTGCCATGCATTTGCCCACTCACCTAACCTATCCAAGTCGCTCTGCAGCCTCATAGCATCCTCTTCACAGCTCACATTGCCACCCAACTTAGTGTCATCAGCAAATTTGGAGATACTACATTTAATCCCCTCGTCCAAATCATTAATGTACAATGTAAACAGCTGGGGCCCCAGCACAGAACCTTGCGGTACCCCACTAGTCACCGCCTGCCATTCTGAAAAGTACCCATTTACTCCTACTCTTTGCTTCCTGTCTGACAACCAGTTCTCAATCCATGTCAGCACACTACCCCCAATCCCATGTGCTTTAACTTTGCACATTAATCTCTTGTGTGGGACCTTGTCGAAAGCCTTCTGAAAGTCCAAATATACCACATCAACTGGTTCTCCCTTGTCCACTCTACTGGAAACATCCTCAAAAAATTCCAGAAGATTTGTCAAGCATGATTTCCCTTTCACAAATCCATGCTGACTTGGACCTATCATGTCACCTCTTTCCAAATGCGCTGCTATGACATCCTTAATAATTGATTCCATCATTTTACCCACTACCGATGTCAGGCTGACCGGTCTATAATTCCCTGTTTTCTCTCTCCCTCCTTTTTTAAAAAGTGGGGTTACATTGGCTACCCTCCACTCGATAGGAACTGATCCAGAGTCAATGAAATGTTGGAAAATGATTGTCAATGCATCCGCTATTTCCAAGGCCACCTCCTTAAATACTCCTGGGGATTTATCGGCCTTCAATCCCATCAATTTCCCCAACACAATTTCCCGACTAATAAGGATTTCCCTCAGTTCCTCCCCCTTACGAGACCTTCTGACCCGTTTTATATCCGGAAGGTTGTTAGTGTCCTCCTCAGTGAATACTGAACCAAAGTACTTGTTCAATTGGTCCGCCATTTCTTTGTTCCCCGTTATGACTTCCCCTGATTCTGACTGCAGGGGACCTACGTTTGTCTTAACTAACCTTTTTCTCTTTACATATCGACAGAAACTTTTGCAATCCGTCTTAATGTTCCCTACAAGCTTCTTCTCGTACTCAATTTTCCCTGCCCTAATCAAACCCTTTGTCCTCCTCTGCTGAGTTCTAAATTTCTCCCAGTCTCCGGGTTCGCTGCTATTTCTGGCCAATTTGTATGCCACTTCCTTGGCTTTAATACTATCCCTGATTTCCCTTGATAGCCACGGTTGAGCCACCTTCCCTTTTTTATTTTTATGCCAGACAGGGATGTACAATTGTTGTAGTTCATCCATTGGGTCTCTAAATGTCTGCCATTGCCCATCCACAGTCAACCCCCTAAGTATCATTCGCCAATCTATCCTAGCCAATTCACGCCTCATACCTTCAAAGTTACCCTTCTTTAAGTTCTGGACCATGGTCTCTGAATTAACTGTTTCATTCTCCATCCTAATGCAGAATTCCACCATATTATGGTCACTCTTCATCAAGGGGCCTCGCACAACAAGATTGCTAATTAATCCTCTCTCATTACACAACACCCAGTCTAAGATGGCCTCCCCCCTAGTTGGTTCCTCGACATATTGGTCTAGAAAACCACACGAGGCCCATGCTTGAGAGAAAGTCACTCTGTGACCAGTAACCTTTATTCACGAGCACTCAAGTGATGAAGGTGGGTGGAGCTTCCCCTTTTATACCTGAAAGTCCAGGCTAGGAGTGTCTCTCACAAGTTCACCACCTAGTGGTCATTGTTCTCACAGTGTACAACTAAGGTCAGTTTATACATGGGTTACAATGATGGTTGAATACATAACATCACCTCCCCCCCGAAAGTCTTATTGGGATCACAGGTTGAGTCTCTCTGGTGGTTTACGCTCCCTTGTAGAGTGCCTGAGTTGGGGCTCCGGTTGTTGGGCGCTGGCCTGAGTGTCTGCTGTTTGCGGTGCCTCAGGCCTGTCCGGACTGCCCACAGTGACTGGGCTCTCCTCCACTTGGTTCCGGTGTTCGGTCACCTGTAGTGGAGTGAACTCGACATCGTGTTCTTCCTCTGCTACTTCTATGGGGTTGCTGAACCTCCTTTTTGTTTGAGTTGAGGACAAAGACAGGGTCATGGACATCGATATCTAGCGCCCTCGCATTCCTGTCATGGTAGTCACATTGTGACTGACGCCTGCTCTCGACAATTTCTTTCATGGTGGGGTGTATAAGGGATAACCTGGTTTTGAGCGTCCTTTTCATTAGCAGCTCTGCGGGTGGAACCCCTGTGAGCGAGTGTGGTCGGGGTCTGTAGGCAAACAGGAGGCATGATAAGCGGCTTTGTAGGGAACTCCCTTGGATTCTGAGCATCCCCTGTTTGATTATCTGCACTGCTCATTACGCCTGCCCATTAGAGGCCGACTTGAACGGTGCCGTTCTGACATGGTTAATTCCATTGCCTGCCATGAAGTCCTGGAATTCAGTACTTGTGAAGCACGGGCCATTGTCACTGACCAAGACATCTGGTAGACCATCGGTAGCGAACATTGCCCATAGACTTTCTACCGTGGCAGAGGATGTGCTTGAATTTAAAATGTCACACTTGATCGATTTGGAGTAGGCGTCTACTACAACCAAAAACATTTTTCCCATGAAAAGAAATGCATAGTCCACATGGATGCGTGACCATGGCTTGGCGGGCCAGGACAAGGGGCTAAGGGGGGCTTCCCTGGGCGCATTGCCCAGCTGGGCACACGTATTGCACCTGCGAACACAAAGTTCCAGGTCTGCATCTATCCCTGGCCACCAAACGTGTGACCTTCATCAATTGCCTTCATCATGACAATGCCCGGGTGCTCATTGTGGAGTTCTCTGATGAACACATCTCTGCCCATCTGGGGCATGACGACAAGGCTTCCCCATAGTAGGCAATCGGCCTGAATCGAGAGTTCATCCCTGCGCCTGTGAAATGGTTTAAACTCCTCAGGGCATGCCCCGTACGTGGCTGCCCAGTTCCCATTCAGGACACATTTCTTGACGAAAGACAGTAGCGGGTCTCTATTTGTCCAGACCTTAATCTGACGGGCTGTCACTGGTGAGCCTTCACTTTCGAAAGCTTCAACAGCCATGATCATCTCAGCAGCATGATCGGTAGCCCCCTCAGTAGTGGCTAGTGGGAGCCCGCTGAGTGCATCGGCACAGTTTTCAGTGCCCGTTCTGTGCCGAATTGTATAGTCATAGGTGGCTAACGTGAGTGCCCACATCTGTATGCGGGCCGATGCGTTTGCATTTATGGCCTTGTTGTCGGCCAAAAGGGACCTTAGGGGTTTGTGATCAGTCTCCAGCTCAAATTTCCTGCCAAACAGGTACTGGTGCATTTTCTTTACTGTGTATACACATGCATGTGCCTCCTTTTCTACCATCCCGTAGCCCCTTTCTGCCTGGGACAGACTCCTGGAGGCATAAGCTACCGGCTGTAACTGACCCTTGGCATTAACATGCTGCAACACACACCCGACCCCGTTGGACGACGCATCGCACGTTAAAACAAGTTTCTTACATGAGTCATATAGCGTTAACAGATTGTTGGAGCATAACAAATTGCGTGCTCTATCAAAAGCCCTTTCCTGGCTGTCCCCCCAGATCCATTCGCGACCTTTGCGTACGAGCACGTGTATTGGCTCTAACAGCGTGCTCAATTTGGGAATAAAGTTACCAAAATAGTTCAGGAGCCCCAGAAACGAACGCAGCTCCGTCTTGTTACGGGGTCTGGGTGCTCTCTGGATTGCTTCTGTCTTGGACGCAGTAGGTCTGATCCCATCTGCTGCTACTCTCATCCCCAGGAATTCTACCTCTGGAGCTAGGAAGACGCACTTCGCCTTTTTCAGTCGTAGCCCTACCCGGTCCAGTCAGCGTAGCACCTCCTCCAGGTTGCGGAGGTGTTCTTCAGTATCGCGACCCGTGATGAGGATGTCGTCTTGAAAAACCACGGTCCCTGGAATCGACTTGAGGAGCCTTTCCATATTTCGTTGATAGATCGCGGCGGCCAAACAAATCCCGAATGGTCATCTGCTGTACTCAAACAATCCCTTGTGTGTCGTGATGGTGGTCAGCTTCTTCGACTCACTCGCCAGCTCCTGGGTCATGTAAGCTGAGGTCAGGTCCAATTTTGAAAAAAGTTTGCCACTGGGTAGCGTCGCAAAGAGGTCCTCCGCTCTCGGTAGCGGGTACTGGTCTTGGAGTGACACCCGATTGATGGTGGCCTTGTAATCACCACATATCCTGATCGACCCATCCGCCTTGAGCACCGGCATAATCGGGCTCGCCCAGTCACTGAATTCGACTGGTGAGATGATGCCTTCCCTCAGCAGGCGGTCCAATTCACCTTCTATCTTTTCCCGCATCACGTACAGCACCGCTCTGGCCTTGTGGTGTACTGGCCTGGCATCCGGGTTTATGTGAATCACTAACTTGATCCCCATGAAAGTGCCAATGCCGGGTTGAAATAATGAGTCAAATTTGTCCAGGACCTGTGAGAATGATACTCACTCCACAGAAGAAATTGCATTGACATCCCCCATTTCCAGTTAATGACAGCAAGCTAACTCCTCCCCAGTAGTGCGGGACTGTCCCTCGGGACAATCCAGAATGGCAACCTGTTCTCCGAATCTTTGTGGGTCACAACTACCGTGGCACTGCCTAGCACCGGAATTATCTCCTTTGTGTATGTCTGTAGCTGTGTGTCAATCGGCGATAATTTTGGCCTCCTAGCCTTGGACGCCCACAACTTTTCGAACTGTTTGATACTCATCAGGGACTGGCTGGCCCCTGTGTCTAGCTCCATTGATACTGGGATGCCATTGAGGAGCACTTTCATCATTATCGTGGAGTCCTGGTATATGAACTGTATATGTGCGCCACATGAACTCGCTGAGCTTCAGCTTCCAGCGATTTCCCCCAGTGTTCATTTGGCCTCGTAGGGCTTGCATCGGGCCCGTCCTCCTCGTACATCAATCTGGCTGCAGGCTTCCTGCACATACGGGCCAAGTGACCGCTGACGTTGCAATTTCTGGCTGGGTGTGTGCCTCCACACCTCCAACATGAGCCGTTGTTGAAAACAAAAGGTCCATTACCAGTCCATCGTCTCTGACTGTGTCTGTAACTGTACTTAAGCACACCATTAACAGGTGTTGATGACCCCATTACTGGCCGCATTGTCCCTTGTGATGGCGTGAATCGCCGTTCAGCTAGCCATTGTCTCTGATGAATTCCCCCTCTGGGTTCGACTACATGTTGGGGCATGTCCGATTGCCCTTGTCTGCCTGGAGAACTGTGTGCTGCTTTAACAATGTTGACTCCCTGTCCATTTGCTGCATTTGAGCCCAGATTTTTGTCAAACATCATTCTGGTTTCTTCCTCCCCTGAGATAAAAGTCTGGGCCATCAAGGCCGCTGTTTCCAGGGTGAGGTCTTTGGTTTCAATCAGTTTCCTGAAAACCCCAGCGTGCCCGATGCACTCAATAAAAAAGTCTCGCAGCATCTCCGCTCTGCATGTATCAGGGAACTTACATCGGCTCGCCAGTCGCCGGAGATCTGCCACAAAGTCTGGAACGCTTTGCCCTTCTCACCGCCGGTGCATGTAAAACCGGTGTCTCGCCATGTGCATGCTGCTCGCCAGTTGAAGGTGTTCCCCGATTAACTTACTGAGCTCTTCAAACGTCTTGTCCGCCGGCTTCTCTGGCGCTAGAAGGTCCTTCATCAGGCAATACGTCCTGGATCCACAAACCGTCAGGAGTTGAGCACTGCGTTTGTCGGCCGATTCCTGTCCCAACCATTCCTTAGTGACGAAACTTTGCTGTAGTCTCTCAATAAAATCGTCCCAATCATCCTCAACACAGTACCTCTCGTCTGTGCTGCTAGTGGCCATGCTCACGTGGTTTAAATCCCAGTTTCCTGTCGCCAATGATACGTCCTTACTATACAGTATAAATGCAGACGAGGCCCATGCTTGAGAGAAGGTCACTCTGTGACCAGTAACCTTTATTCACTAGCACTCAAGTGATGAAGGTGGGTGGAGCATCCCCTTTTATACCTGAAAGTCCAGGTTAGGAGTGTCTCTCACAAGTTCACCACCTAGTGGTCATTGTTCTCACAGTGTACAACTTAGGTCAGTTTATACATGGATTACAATGATGGTTGAATATATGACAGAAACGAAGAAACTGGGAGAATGGAATGGAGCCTTTACAGGATGTGGGGTGGGAGGAGGTGTAGTCCAGGTAGCTGTGGGTGTCAGTGGGCTTATTGTGAATGTTTGTCAATAGCCTATCTCCAGAAATGGAGACAGAGAAGTCAAGGAGGGTAAGGGAAGAGATGGACCATGTGAAGGTGAAGAAAGGGTAAAAATTGGATGCAAAGTAAATGACATTTTCTAGTTCAGGGAGAGAACAAGAAACAGCACCGGTACAGTCATCAATGTACCGGAAACAATGGTGAGGGAGGGGACCCGAGTACCCACAAAAAGGAGTATTTTGTTTCCATGGAAACTAGAGTTTCACTTATCTTACAGAACAAATGCTTCATGTATGGTGAGAGGCTGAGTGTAATTTTAGGCTAACTCGCCGGGGGCGGGGGAGCGGGGCGGGGGGGGTGGGGGGGCTCCTATGGTGTAATGCCATATTTACACCCTGCCCAAGATTACTCTCCACAGATTTCAATGGAGGGTAAAATTGGGTGAGTTGTAAAACCATTGTAGCGCTCAATCCCATCACTTTCCCGGTGGGTGGGTTAATGGAAAGCCTCCTTCTATGTTTCACTATTTTTCCTGCACTGGGTGTTGATCTAAGTGGGCAGTGGAATATGAAAAGGTTCACTAGGTTGATTCCGGAGATGAGGGGGTTGACTTATGAAGATAGGTTGAGTAGGTTGGGCCAATACTCACTGGAGTTCAGAAGAATGAGAGTTGATCTTACATAGAAACATAGAAAATAGGTGCAGGAGTAAGCCATCCGGCTCTTCTAGCCTGCACCGCCATTCAATGAGTTCATGGCTGAACATGCAACTTCAGTACCCCCTTCCTGCTTTCTCGCCATACCCCTTGATCCCCCTAGTAGTAAGGATTTCATCTAACTCCCTTTTGAATATATTTAGTGAATTGGCCTCAACAGCTTTCTGTGGTAGACAATTCCACAGGTTCACCACTCTCTGGGTGAAGAAGTTTCTCCTCATCTCGGTCCTAAATGGCTTACCCCTTATCCTTAGACTGTGACCCCTGGTTCTGGACTTCCCCAACATTGGGAACATTCTTCCTGCATCTAACTTGTTTAAACCCGTCAGAATTTTAAACGTTTCTATGAGGTCCCCTCTCATTCTTCTGAACTCCAGTGAATACAAGCCCAGTTGATCCACTCTTTCTTGATAGGTCAGTCCCACCATCCCGGGAATCAGTCTGGTGAATCTTTCCTGCACTCCCTCAATAGCAGAATGTCCTTCCTCAAGTTAGGAGACCAAAACTGTACACAATACTCCAGGTGTGGCCTCACCAAGGTCCTGTACAACTGTAGCAGCACCTCCCTGCCCCTGTACTCAAATTCCCTCACTATGAAGGCCAACATGCCATTTGCTTTCTTAACCGCCTGCTGTACCTGCATGCCAACCTTCAATGACTTATGTACCATGACACCCAGGTCTCGTTGCACCTCCCCTTTTCCTAATCTGTCACCATTCAGATAATAGTCTGTCTCTCTGTTTTTACCACCAAAGTGGATAACCTCACGTTTATCCACATTATACTTCATCTGCCATGCATTTGCCCACTCACCTAATCTATCCAAGTCACTCTGCAGCCTCATAGCATCCTCCTCGCAGCTCACACTGCCACCCAACTTAGTGTCATCAGCAAATTTGGAGATACTACATTTAATCCCCTCGTCTAAATCATTAATGTACAATGTAAACAGCTGGGGCCCCAACACAGAACCTTGCGGTACCCCACTAGTCACTGCCTGCCATTCTGAAAAGTACCCATTTACTCCTACTCTTTGCTTCCTGTCTGACAACCAGTTCTCAATCCATGTCAGCACACTACCCCTAATCCCATGTGCTTTAACTTTGCACATTAATCTCTTGTGTGGGACCTTGTCGAAAGCCTTCTGAAAGTCCAAATATACCACATCAACTGGTTCTCCCTTGTCCACTTTACTGGAAACATCCTCAAAAAATTCAAGAAGATTTGTCAAGCATGATTTCCCTTTCACAAATCCATGCTGACTTGGACCTATCATGTCACCTCTTTCCAAATGCGCTGCTATGACATCCTTAATAATTGATTCCATCATTTTACCCACTACTGAGGTCAGGCTGACCGGTCTATAATTCGCTGTTTTCTCTCTCCCTCCTTTTTTAAAAAGTGGGGTTGCATTGGCTACCCTCCACTCAATAGGAACTGATCCAGAGTCAATGGAATGTTGGAAAATGATTGTCAATGCATCCGCTATTTCCAAGGCCACCTCATTAAGTACTCTGGGATGCAGTCCATCAGGCCCTGGGGATTTATCGGCCTTCAATCCCATCAATTTCCCCAACACAATTTCCCGACTAATAAAGATTTCCCTCAGTTCCTCCTCCTTACCAGACCCTCTGACCCCTTTTATATCCGCAAGGTTGTTTGTGTCCTCCTTAGTGAATACCGAACCAAAGTAATTGTTCAATTGGTCTGCCATTTCTTTGTTCCCCGTTATGACTACCCCTGATTCTGACTGCAGGGGACCTACGTTTGTCTTTACTAACCTTTTTCTCTTTAGATATCTATAGAAACTTTTGCAATCCGCCTTAATGTTCCCTGCAAGCTTCTTCTCGTACTCCATTTTCCCTGCCCTAATCAAACCCTTTGTCCTCCTCTGCTGAGTTCTAAATTTCTCCCAGTCCCCAGGTTCGCTGCTATTTCTTATTGAAACTTATAAGATAATGAGGGGGCTCGACAAGGTGGATGCAGAGAGGATATTTCCACTCATAGGGGAAACTAAAACTAGGGAACATAGTCTTAGAATAAGCGGCCGCCCATTTAAAACTGAGATGAGGGTTGTAAATCTAAGTAACTCTCTGCCCCAGACAGCTGTGGAGGCTAGGTCATTGAATATATTTAAGGTGCAGATAGACAGATTTTTGAGCGATAAGGGAGTAAAGGGTTTTGGGGAACGGGCAGGGAAGTGGAGCTGAGTCCATGATCAGATCAGCCATGATCTTATTAAATGGCGGAGCAGGCTCGAGGGGCCAAATGGCCGACTCCTGCTTCTATTTCTTATGTTCTTATGACACGACTGCCAAGTGTGTACTCACTATCACTGTGCTGCACAGTGGCATGCTCATAGAGTACACATTGTATTTCAGAGCCTCTCACTTCCCCAGTCCCTTCTGTGACTGGAGAGTTGAACGAACAGCCCAACCACTGTCCCCAGGCTCATTAATACAACATCAGTGCACACATATCATCTGAGTCATCCATAAGTCTACTGCCCATTTCCTAACTTGCACCATGTCCCGTTCACCCATCAACCTGACCTACATTGGCTCCCGGTTAAGCAAAGCCTCGATTAAAAAATTCTCATCCTTGTTTTCAAATCCCTCAATGGCCTCGCCCCCTCCCTATCTCTGTAATCTCCTCCAGCCCCACAACCCCCAAAATATCTGCGGTCCTCTAATTCTAGCCTCTTGAGCATTCCCGACTTCAATCGCTCAGCTGCCAAGACCCAAAACTCTGGAATTCTCTCCATCAACCTCTCCGCCTCTCTAGCTCTCTTTCCTGCTTCAAGATGCTCCTCAAAACCTATCTCTTTCACCAAGCTTTTGGTCATCTGCCCTAATTTCTCCTTATGTGGCCTGGTGTCAAATGTTGTTTGTAACACTCCTGTGAAGCGCCTTCTGACGTTTTTCTACATGAAAGGTGTTGTGTATCTGTAAAGCATGCACTCCCATGTTCCACCATCCCAGCATCCCTTGGGAACACTCTATATAAGCCGGCCCCTAAGGCTTGTTCCTCACTCTGGAGTGTCTGATTAAAGACTGAGGTCACTGTTACTTTAACCTCCCAGTGTGCAGCCTCATAATAGGAACATAATAACTGGTGACGAGAATACAAATCCAACGCAAAGATGCAACAAACTGTGGGCATTCTGGAGAAGTTCTCGGAGGGTGAGGACTGGGAAGCCTATGTCGAACGGCTAGACCAGTACTTTGTAGCCAACGAGCTGGACGGAGAAGGAAGCGCTGCAAAAAGGAGAGCGGTCCTCCTCATGGTCTGCGGGGCACCGACCTACAGCCTCATGAGGAATCTTCTGGCTCTGGTGAAACCCACAGATAAGTCGTATGAGGAGTTGTATACACTGGTTCGGGAGCATCTTAACTCGAGCGAGAGTGTGCTGATGGCGAGGTATCGGTTCTACACGTGCCAGCGATCTGAAGGTCAGGAAGTGGCGAGCTACGTCGCCAAGCTAAGGCAACTTGCAGGACAATGTGAGTTTGATGGCTACCTGGAGCAAATGCTCAGAGACCTTTTTGTACTGGGCATTGGCCACGAGACCATCCTATGAAAACTTTTGACTTAGAGACACCGACCCTCAGTAAGGCCATTGCGATAGCACAGGCGTTTATGTCCACCAGTGATAACACCAAACAAATCTCTCAGTACGCAAGTGCTAGCAATGTTCATAAATTAACTGCAACTGTGTTTGCGAGCAGAAATGTACAGGCCAGAACCCACGAGTCTGCAGCTGCCAGCAGGCCTCAGGTGACCCAGATGACTCAGAGTCCCCAACAAAGGATGAATGCAAGGCAATTCACACCTTGTTGGCGTTGTGGTGGCTTCCATTCAGCCTATTCATGCCACTTCAAAGGGTATGTTTGCAAGAGCTATGGAACAATGGGGCACCTCCAATGAGCTTGCAAGCTCTGCAAAACCTGCTAACCACCATGTGGCAGAGGAAGATCAGTCCATGGTGGGTCAAAGCAATTTCGAGCCTCAGAGAGAGGAGGCAGGTGCTGAAGTACACGGGGTGCACACATTTTCAACAAAATGTCCACCTATAATGCTAAACGTAAAATTGAATGCCTTACCTGTAGCCATGGAACTGGACACTGGCGCTAGCCAATCTATCATGAGCAAAAAGATGTTTGAGAGACTGTGGTGCAACAAAGCATTCAGACCAGCCCTGAGCCCCATCTACATGAAACTGAGAACGTACACCAAAGAGCTTATCACTGTCCTGGGCAGCGCCATGGTCAAGTTCACCTACGAGGGCACGGTGTACGCACTGCCACTCTGGATTGTCCCGGGCGATGGCCCCACACTGCTTGGAAGGAGCTAGCTGGGCAAAATCCGCTGGAACTGGAATGATATCCGAGCGCTATCACATGTCAATGAGGCCTCATGTACCCAGGTTCTTAACAAATTTCCTTCCTTTTTTCAGCCAGGCATTGGAAACTTTTCCGGGGCGAAGGTGCGGATCCATTTGGTCCCAGAGGCAGGACCCATTCACCACAAGGTGCGAGCAGTACCTCACATGATGAGGGAGAGAGTGGAAATCGAGCTGGACAGGCTGCAACGCGAGGGCATCATCTCCCCAGTGGAATTCAGCGAGTGGGCCAGCCCGATTGTTCCAGTACTCAAAAGTGATGGCACGGTCAGGATTTGTGGCGATTATAAAGTAACTATTAATCGTTTCTCGCTACAGGACCAATACCCGCTACCTAAGGAAGACGACTTATTTGCGACACTGGCAGGAGGCAAGACGTTCACCAAGCTCAACCTGACTTCAGCCTACATGACGCAGGAGCTGGAGGAGTCTTCGAAGGGCCTCATCTGCATCAACACTCACAAGGGACTGTTCATCGACAACAGATGCCCGTTTGGAATTTGGTTGGCTGCAGTGATTTTCCAGAGAAACATGGAGAGCCGACCCAAGTTGGTACCATAGACGGTGGTCTTTCAGGACGACATATTGGTCACGGGTTGGGACACCGCCAAGCACCTACAAAACCTGGAGGAGGTCCTCCAACGACTGGATCGCATAGTGCTGCGGCTGAAGAGGTCGAAATGCGTCTTCATGGCAACAGAAGTGGAATTTTTGGGGAGAAAGATCATGGCGGACGGCATTCTGCCCACAGATGCCAAGACAGAGGCTATCAGGAACGCGCACAGGCCACAGAACGTCATGGAGCTGCGGTCGTTCCTGGGACTCCTCAACTATTTTGGTAACTTCATACCGGGGTTAAGCACTCTTTTAGAGCCCCTACATGTGTTATTGCGCAAAGGTGAGAACTGGGTATGGGGAAAAAACCAAGTAATTGCTTTTGAGAAAGCCAGAAACATTTTATGCTCCAACAAGCTGCTTGTATTGTATAACCCGTGTCAAAGACTTGTGCTAGCATGTGACGCGTCGTCGTACGGAGTTGGGTGTGTATTACAACAAGCTAACGTTGCGGGGAAGTTGCAACCTGTCGCCTATGCTTCCAGGAGCTTGTCTAAGGCCGAGAGGGCCTACAGCATGATTGAGAAAGAGGCATTAGCGTGTGCGTTCGGAGTAAAGAAAATGCTTCAGTACCTGTTTGGCCTCAAATTTGAGCTGGAAACCGATCACAAGCCCCTCATATCCCTGTTCGCTGAAAACAAGGGGATAAATACTAATGCCTCAGCCCGCATACAAATATGGGCCCTCGTGCTATCAGCGTATAACTATACCATCTGCCACAGGCCAGGCAGCGAGAACTGTGCGGATGCTCTCAGTCGGCTACCATTGCCCACCACGGGGGTGGAAATGGCGCAGCCTGCAAACTTGTTGATGGTGGCGCAGCCCGCAGGTTTGTTGATGGTCATGGAAGCGTTTGATAAATGATAAATCACCTGTCACAGCCCGCCAGATTAGGACTTGGACCAGCCAATATTCTCTCCTGTCCCTAGTAAAAAACTGTGTACTGCATGGGAGCTGGGCCAGCATCCCCGTTGAAATGCAAGAGCCAATCAAGCCATTCCAGTGGCGAAAGGACGAGCTGTCCATTCAGGCAGACTGGCTGTTGTGGGGTAACCGCGTAGTGCTACCAAAAAAGGGCAGGGAGACGTTCATCTCAGATCTCCACAGCACACATCTGGGTATAGTAATGATGAAAGCGATAGCCAGATCCCACATGTGGTGGCCCGGTATCGACTCTGACTTAGAGTCCTGTGTACGGCAATGCAGCGTGTGTGCTCAGTTGAGCAACGCACCCAGAGAGGCACCACTAAGTTTGTGGTCCTGGCCCTCCAGACCATGGTCGAGGATCCATGTCAACTATGCGGGCCCGTTTCTCAGTAAAATGTTCCTGGTGGTGGTGGATGCTTTTTCAAAATGGATTGAATGTGAAATAATGTCGAGAAGCACCGCCACCGCCACCATTGAAAGCCTGAGGGCCATGTTTGCCACCCACGGCCTGCCTGACATATTGGTCAGTAACAACGGGCCATGTTTCACCAGTGCCAAATTTAAAGAATTCATGAACCGCAATGGGATCAAACATGTCACCCTGTTTAAACCAGCCTGCAGTGGGCAGGCAGTGCGGGCAGTACAAACCATCAAACAGAGCCTTAAACGAGTCACAGAAGACTCACTCCAAACCCGCCTGTCCCGAGCAGTGCTCAGCTACTGCACGAGACCCCACTCGTTCACAGGGGTGCCCCCGATTGAGCTACTCATGAAAAGGACACTTAAAACCAGACTCTCGCTGGTTCAGCTCAACCTGCATGATCAGGTAGAGAGCAGACGGCAGCAACAAATATTAAACGATGGTCGCGCCACTGTGTCACGGGAAATTGATCTGAATGACCCTCTGTATGAGCGAAACTATGGACATGGTCCCAAGTGGATCGCGGGCACGGTGATAGCTAAAGAAGGGACTAGGGTGTTTGTAGTCAAACTAGACAATGGACAAATTTTCAGAAAGCACCTGGACCAAACGAGGCTGCGGTTCACAGGCTGCCCTGAACAACCCACAGCAGACACCACCTTTTTCGAGCCCACAACACACACCCACTGTCTATAAGCCGGCCCCGAAGGCCTGTTCCTCACTCTGGAGTGTCTGATTAAAGACTGAGGTCACTTTAACCTCCCTGTGTGAAGCCTCATCTGTGTTAGGAACACAATAAAAGGTGTTATATAAATACAAGTCGTTTTTAGTGTGGTTGAGTTGTTAAAAGAGGAAGAAGATTTCCTCTTTCATCACTTCTCTGTTTCTCTCACTGACCAGAATGTGATGGTGAAAGAGGCACCCAGCTTCTGAACGAGCTAGGAATGTGAAATGGCGCTTGGTGCTCTGTTTGTGGGTCTTTTCCTTCTGTTCCAACATGTTGTAGGTAAGGATCCATACTTTCAACTAATCCTCAACATGTTTATCTGGAAATATCAGTTTCTATCTGTACCTGAACGCGGAAATATAAGGATTGAAGGATATCGATTGCCATCAGTGCTGCTTTCACGCGGATGTTTAATGTACTCATATGACAGTTGTTGCTGAGGCATTTTAACACGGTTTAATCATGGGTGGTCAGTTTAAAATTGGCACTAAGAGAGTGAGGAGACAGATTAGGAGAACATTTTTTACACAGAGGTTTGTTTTGCCACAGGCAGTGGTTGACGCAGAGACATTTTCATCTTTTGAAGGAAAACTGGAAAACATTTGAAGCAGAGGAAGATTTGGGGCTGTGGAGAGAGCGAGGCAATGGGTTTGCTCTGGCAAAGAGCCAGCACTGGCACGATGGGCCCAATTGCCTCCTTCTGTGCTGCAAACGTCTTTGGTTCAACTCCTGTCTTAAAACAGTGCAGGGATGAAATACAAGAACACTGCTGATCCTATCCCAATTTCCCTTACTGCAGAACCATATCTCACTCTAAGAATGAAATAGTGGAAGATTTAGAAGAGTTAGAAGGATTTGCTGATGGGCTTTAATGGAGAGAGGGGGTGGGAAGTCCGTGCAGAGCATAAATGCGGCATGGAGCAGTTGGGCCGAATGGCCTGTTTCTGTGCCGAACATTCCATGTAATTCTGTGTAAGATTTTGTGCTCAGACTCGATCATTGGGAGCTCTGAAGTAACAATTATATTTGATGACTCAGCCGAGCCTCACACCATTAAAGGGTGGAGACCACACTGGGCGGGGCCCACGACACCACTCGGACCAGGGCTCGAAATCAACACCACTGGCAAAATGGAGCAGCTCAGAGCTTTCTGTACATTACAGACCGTCCATTCCGCGATTGTTCTGTAAGGAAAGGGGAACCGACACTGTGATTGGAGGGGGTGGGAGGGTTCCCAATCGAGACTGTCTATCCAGACTGTGTAAGGGGTGGGGGATGGTGACTCTATCCAGACTGTGTAATGGAGCATTTCTAACCTGACTCTGTGAAATTTTAGGAGTGGGGTGGGTAGAAACAGATTCCGTGTAATATGAGCAGTCTGCAGGCAGACTCTGTTCCTGAAATGATAATTGACGTCTCCCCGATCGGTCCAAATCAGCATGGATTTATGAAAGGGAAATCATGCTTGACAAATCTTCTAGAATTTTTTGAGGATGTAACTAGTAGAGTGGACAAGGGAGAACCAGTGGATGTGGTGTATTTGGACTTTCAAAAGGCTTTTGACAAGGTCCCACACAAGAGATTAGTGTGCAAAATTAAGGCACATGGGATTGGGGTAATGTATTAACGTGGTAGAGAACTGGTTGGCAGCCAGGATCAAAGAGTGGGAATAAACGGGTACTTTTCAGAATGGCAGGCAATGACTAGTGAGGTACCGCAAGGTTCAGTGCTGGGACCCCAGCTATTTACAATATATATTAATGATTTGGACGAAGGAATTGAATGTAATATCTCCAAGTTTGCAGATGACACAGTGTGAGCTGCGAGGAGGATGCTAAGAGGCTGCAGGGTGACTTGGACAGGTTAGGTGAGTGGGCAAATGCATGGCAGATGCAGTATACCGTGGATAAGTGTGAGGTTATGCACTTTGGTGGCAAAAACAGGAAGGCAGATTATTATCTAAATGGTGACAGATTAGTAAAAGGGGAGGTGCAACGAGACCTGAGTGTCATGGTACATCAGTCAATGAAAGTAGGCATGCAGGTTCAGCAGACAGTAAAGAAAGCAAATGGCATGTTGGCCTTCATAGCGAGAGGATTTGAGTATAGGAGCAGGGAGGTCTTGCTGCAGTTGTACAGGGCCTTAGTGAGACCACACCTTGAGTATTATGTGCAGTTTTGGTCTCCTAATCTGAGGAAGGACATTCTTGCTATTGAGGGAGTGCAGCGAAGGTTCACCAGACTGATTCCCGGGATAGCAGGACTGGCATATGAAGAAAGACTGGATCGACTAGGCTTATATTCACTGGAATTTAGAAGAATGAGAGGGGATCTCATGGAAGCATATAAAATTCTGACGGGATTGGACAGGTTAAATGCAGGAAGAATGTTCCCGATGTTGGGGAAGTCCAGAACCAGGGGTCACAGTCTAAGGATTAGGGGTAAGCCATCTAGGACTGAGATGAGGAGAATCTTTTTCACCCAGAGAATTGTGAATGTATGGAATTCTCTACCACAGAAAGTTGTTGAGTCCAGTTCGTTGGTTATATTCAAAAGGGAGTTAGATGTGGCCATTGCGGCTAAAGGGATCAGGACGTATAGAGAGAAGGCAGGAGTGGGGTACTGAGGTTGAATGACCTACTCCTGCACTTATTTTCTATGTTTCTGTATTTCTATCCTCAGTCTAAACATGGCTGATGTCTGAGTTACAACCGAGTCTGACGGAGATGTGGTTTGGTGTTTGTTCGAGCTCTGGTGCAATAATGATCTATAGTATAGACACATCTGGGTCAGTGAGTGGAGAGTTTCTAGGTGCAGTCTGTCAGGGCCATTACAGGGGGGGATTGCGTGTATCAGATGCTCAAGTTGTAAACACAAATCCCTATCAGCCGCTCCATGATACCCAACCAATCAGAGCTCTGCTAACTTCTCCATCGCAGCTTATCATCTTAACCAGCAGGAAATGAGCTTCTGAACACAATGCAAGCAGAAATTATCGTTCTGACAATCTAGATGTGCTGATCAGAAATCTGTTCATTACAAGAAAAAAAGAAAGTCTTGCATTTCTATAGCACCTTCTACAACCTCACAATGTCCCAAAGCTATTTAAAGCCAATGAAGTACTTCTGAAGTGCAATCTCTGTTGATATGTAGAAAATGCGACAGCCCATTTTCACACAGCTAGGTCCCACAAACAGTAAAGTCTCATGTAAAAAAAACACACCTCTGACAGTATAGCACTCCCTCAGCACTGCACTGGGTGGTCGGCCTAGATTTTGTGCTCAAGTCTCTGGAGTGGGACTTGAACCCACAACCTTCTGACATCAGAAGCGACAGTGCTACCCACTGAACCACAGTTGACATCATGACAACAAGAACTGGAACTCATAGAGAGCGCTTAAAGTGGGGCAGGGCCTTGTGGTGTTTTGCAAATGTGGAAGTGCGGGGAAGGACGTGAGCTCGAGGTAGGAGAAGAGTGAGTGGAAGTGGCAAAAGGCTCGGTTGGAGAGGTAAGTTTTAAAGAACCTTTTGCAGATGCCAAAGATGTGCCAAGGTGGAGGGTGAGGGGTTAAGGGAGAGAATAGCAGAGTGTGGGGCATAAAGGCTGAGGGCTGAGCAAGTGGTGAAGGTTAAGGTTTCTTAAATCAATGCAGTGGGCCACAGAGGAGGCCAAAGTCAGATGAGGCCATGGAAGGATTGGTATTTATTTTTTTAAACCTTGGATGTGGTCGTCACTGGAAATGTCAGCATTTAGTCTCTAGTTTTCCTTGAGAAGGTGGTAGTGACCCTTCCTCTTGAACCGTTAAGTCCGTGTGGTGAACACTTTCCACAATGCTGGTAGCGAGGGAGTTTCAGGATTTTCATCCAGCGACGATGAAGGAACAGCATTATACTTACAAGTCAGGATGGTGTGTCACTTGGAGAACTTGTAGGTGATCATGCTCCCAAGCGTCTGCTGCCCTCGTTCTTCTATGTGGTAGAAGTCGTGGGTTTAGGAGGTGCTGTCGAAGAAGTCTTGGCAAGTTACTGCAGAGCATCTTGTAGATGGTACACACTGCAGCCATGTTGCGCCGGTGGTGGAGGGAGTGAATGCTGAAGGTGGTGGATGGGGTGCCAAAATGTGATCCTGTTTATCCTGGATGGTGTGGAGTTTCTTGAGTGTTGTCGCAGCTGCACTCACCCAGGCAAGTGGAGAGTGTTGTAGGGCGCTTTCAAGGCAAAGGCACCTGCTGAATATATGTATGTATGTGTAAAATTGTAGCCAGATATAAAATGGCTGCCCGGGATTCCGCAAAGCCCGAGGGGAATTCAGCTAACCAGTTTGACTAACTTTCTGGGTAGCTGATGACACTGCATTTCCTTGTACAGGAACACTGGAAAGGGAGAGCTCAGCAGATGTCCCGAATCAACAAACCTCAGACAAGATGTCCTAGCAGAATATTGAACAAAGGGATTCCTGTAACTGTGTTAAGATAAGGAGGTTAGGCACAGAACCCAAGGACAATAAAGATAAGGAGGTCTGAAGAATATCACGAGGGCATGAGTAAGTTCCAGCTAAACATGAGATGATCATGCAGGCCCCTGGTGTCTGGGGGACCAATTCTATTGGCCCAGAGGAATCGATTTGTAATCTATAATCCTTATGATTGGATTGTGTCCAGCCGACATAGGCTGCGTAATTGTAATGAACTGGTATAAAACATATAAATACTGATGAATTTCTTTGTTCAGCAGTGAGTAGTGCCTGGAGTAACCCAGAGGTTTTCTCCCCGCCGACGTAATAAAAACCGTTTTGATGATGGAACCGACTCAGAGTGACGAGTGATTCTTCCAGGATTTCATTCGCGCTAACAGAGAGTATTCCATCACACTCCTGACTTGTGCCTTGTAGGTGATGGAGAGAGTTTGGGGAGTCAGGAGGTGAGACACTCACCGCAGAATACCCAGCCTCTGACCACAGTATTTATGTAGCTGGTCCAGTTTTATTTTTGACCGATGATGACCCCTGACCATCCCTCCCTCAGATGTTGATGGTGGAGGATTTGATGATGTAATGCCGTTGAATGTCAGGAAATGGTTAGACCCTTTCTTGTTGGAGATTGTCATTGCCTGGGACTTGTTGTGAATGGAGCTGAACACTGTGCAATCATCAGCGAACATTCACACTTCTGACCTTATGATGGAGGGAGGGTCATTGATGAAGCAGTTGAAGATGGTTGGGCCCAGGACATTGCCTTGAGGAAGCGTCCTAGGAGGGTAAAGAGCAGTTTTTAACTCAATGCCTTAGGGGGAGGTCAGTGAGGACAGGAGGGGTTGGTGAGTAGGATGCCATACGGGACAGGATGAAACCGATGAAGAAAGGATTGTAGATATCCATGTTCATGGAGATGAAATTGTGGAGGAGAGTTCTAGTGGCACTGAGAATGAGATAGGAATGGAAGCAGCAATCTTTGGGAGGTGAGTCATGACATCTGGTGGAGGGCTAGATGTGGGTTTGAGGTACAGCTCAGGGTCAAATAGGTATAGTGGAGCTGAAGGGAATGGCTTTGCTTTTTCTGGGGAAAGGCCTGGTCTGTCTCGAACCTGATGCCAGCTAAGAAATCGGACAGTACAGCACTGAGGACATTGATGGAGAGGTGAAGTGAGGTATCGACTTGGCTACGTATGGAAGCTGACTCCTTGATAATGTTCCTGAGAAATAGCATGTATATGTGGAATATAGGAGAGGACCAAGGATGGAGCCTTGGGTGGACATGGGGCGACCATTGCACACGGGAGGAGAACAATTCCTGAGGATGTGAGAAAGATAGGAGTGGATGTATTTAACAGCAGTGCCACAAAGGTGGGCCATTGGAGAACCATTGGAGAAGGTTCACTGTGTCAAGGGCCTTTAAGCTGTTGAGGAAGATAAGGAAGGATAATACACTATGGTTGTAAACACACAGGATATTGTTGTTAATTTTGATAAGGATGCGCTTATTTGTACTGCAAAAATGGCCAACATGTTCCACCTTTTGTTTCTGATTGGTCCCCTTGGAGAATAAGCCACACCCTGAAGTTTCACAGGAATGTGTAACTGGAACCACCTATCCCAAGGTCTCACTGACTTTGCAAATTGTAACTCGATCCACTTTGACTTCCTGAAGTGACAGAGGTCAGAGCTCCAAAGAAGATAGCAAGGGCCAACCAAAGTACCTTGCCCCAGTCCAAGTACATCCCTCCCCCAGCCGAAGGGTCTTACCCTAGTCCAAGTGCATGCCTCCCCCAGCCGAAGTGCCTTACCCTAGTCCAAGTGCATGCCTCCCCCAGCCAAAGTGCCTTGTCCCAGCGCAAGTACATCCACTCCCTTCCGCCCTATCCTCCCACACCATAGATGGGGCAGGGATTGTGTACGGATTGGTAACAGGTTTATTGGCTGTGAAGTGAATAGTGACAGTGTGGTGACTTCTGGATATCATTCACTCCAACGATGTCCCTTGTAGGGGGTTGGAAGAACATGATCTGTCTTCCTTCCAATCATGTCTCTCCCCACAACTGCTCTCTCTCCCCACAGTCTCTCTCTCTCTCTACCCCCAATCTCTCTCTCTCTCTCTCTTCCCTCAATTTCTCTCTCCTCCCAGTCTCGCTCACTTTCCCGCTCCCCCCAGCCCCTCTCACCACCACCGCCCCAGTCTCTTTCTCCCCCTCCCCCCAGTCTCACTCTGCCTCTCGCTATCGCCCCCCGCCAGCTGCTCTCGGGCCCACGCTGGTCGGAGGGAGGGTGGGCGGGTTCGGTGCCTCAGGTCCTGCGTCACGGCACCACATGGATGGAATGATTTAGGCGGGGAGGGGGCAGAGCTTGACAGGGGCGGGGCTTGTCACCTGTCAGTCAAAAAAGTGCAGTATAGTCATGGGGGGCGGGGCTTGACAGACGCCTGTCTGTCAAAAAAAGTACAGTACAAATAGTTACATCGTTTTGATAAGGCTGGTCTTGCTGATCAGTGTCATTCAAACCATACACATTGTCAACAAGCGTTAATGAAACAATTTGGAAGCTGTAAATTGACATCAAGTGGATACGCTAATTTACAGACTGTGGCAAAGAATTCTATGAAAGGAACAATAAACTGGCCTATTACCAAGCCATTGTGCAGAGCATAATTTCCTATGAGAGGCTTTGTTTCACGTTGACTGTTTAATGAGCTTTCCTGTCTCTATCTCTATCCCATTCTGCCCTTTCCCCGCAGGATCCACTTATCTCTTCTTCCTAAGACCAGGAGATGTCACCACTCTGCAATGCAACGTGCCCACCGGTGCTGGGAATAAAGTAACCTTGTGCAACTCCAGTGATCCCGGGTCAGAAATGGGTAAAATAAAATGTAAGAACGAAAAGCCATGTTATGAAAATATCGGTCCTCAGGGGAAAAAAGGACACAGTGAGCCAGAGTGTACAAAATGCAAATTAAATGACCATGAAACGGAGTCTCTGACATTCGCTGTGAAGACGATTAACTCGATGGTGTTTACCTGCATGGCTCAAGATTCCACAGAAGGAGGGGCATTGGAGTGTCCGTCCTGGCTCACACTGTCACAGCCGGGATGTGAAAACCACGACTTGTTCTTTGTGATAACCCAGGATGGTAGGTGCACTGGGGCAATATCGCGGGAGGGATCGGGGCAGGTATTGGGGGAGGGATTGTTGTGGGAACATTAGGGGTAATTTAAGGTAAGGTATTAGGCGAGATATTAGAGGAGATATTAGAGAGACGTTGGGGAGATATTAGAAGAGGTTTTCGGGCAGATAGCTGTCATTGCCTTCATTAAGATGAAATTACCTTGTGTGTAGATAAAGAGTAATAGTGAGAAGTAGCTGGCACGGGTTTCAAACTGTCCAGGAGGTAAGAGACATGGTAGGTGGGGGAATGCGGTGGATGCAGTGTACATGGACATTAGGAAATCCTTCGACTAAGTATCACATTGGAGATTATTATATTAACAAATATTCTTTTCAATGTTGTTTATAGATTCAACTGATATATTTTTGATTAAAGAAAATTTGTCGCTGACAGTGTCAGAGGGAGAGAATGTGACTTTACCCTGCCAGTTTGAGAATATAAAACCACTCCCCTTCACTCTGTTTTGGTTCAGATCTGGAAACGTCAACAAGTGTCTGCACTCTGTTCACACTGAGGATCATGCTGCACATTCTAACACACGTTGCTGTGTGGATAGAGAGTCATCACAAAGAATCTCTACCCAAAGCTCACACAATCCTTTGGTTAGCCGCCAGTCTCACAACCTTACTATTCACTCAGCGGGCCTGGTGGACACTGGGAGGTATCTCTGTGCTGTACACAGTCAGGATTCAGGGAAACCTGTCTGGAAGATTGCAGCAAACATCTCCCTTGTGACAGAGCCCAGTGCAGAAACTTCAGACACTCCCACCTCAACATCTGGAATATCCTCAGAGAGCAGCAGCATAACTTGTACAAATACTCAAAGTAAGTGATGCAATCTAAAACATAATGTGAACCATTTAATATCAATAATTCAAGGTGTGAGATTCCAGGTCCATTGTCCAGTTTGTACCCTTTAGAAGTTACTTTGATTTCCTTCCTTTGCCATTGCACTATTCTAGATTGTAACCAGAAAAGTATGTTCCTCAGCCCAGGTAACCAGTGTAATGAGCAGCAGGAAATCTTCAGACACTCCCACCTCAACATCTGGAATATCCTCAGTGACCGGAAGCATTACTCCTACAAATATACAAAGTAAGTGATACAATCTAGAGCATGATGTGAACCATTTTATATCAATAATTCAATATAAATAATATAAGTAATTCTTTCACACAATGTCCCAGACTCCTCCATCACCTTCCCAGGGTATGTCCGGTCCCACCGGCAGGACAGACCCACCAGAGGTGGCGGCACAGTGGTATACAGTTGGGAGATAGTGGTCCTGGGAGTCATAGAAACATAGAAACATAGAAAATAGGTGCAGGAGTAGGCCATTCGGCCCTTCAAGCCTGCACCGCCATTCAATGAGTTCATGGCTGAACATGAAACTTCAGTACCCCATTCCTGCTTTCTCGCCATACCCCTTGATCCCCCGAGTAGTAAGGACTACATCTAACTCCTTTTTGAATATATTTAGTGAATTGGCCTCAACAACTTTCTGTGGTAGAGAATTCCACGGGTTCACCACTCTCTGGGTGAAGAAGTTTCTCCTCATCTCGGTCCTAAATGGCTTACCCCTTATCCTTAGACTGTGACCCTTGGTTCTGGACTTCCCCAACATTGGGAACATTCTTCCTGCATCTAACCTGTCTAAACCCATCAGAATTTTAAACGTTTCTATGAGATCCCCTCTCATTCTTCTGAACTCCTCAACATTGACTCCCTAACATCGTAAAGTCTCATGGCATCAGGTCAAACATGGGCAAGGAAACCTCCTGCTGATTACCACCAACCGCCCTCCCTCAGTTGATAAATCAGTACTCCTCCATGTTGAACAGCACTTGGAAGAAGCACTGAGTGGTTCGGTAGCACCACTACTGACCGACCTAGCCTCGTCCTGAAGGACATCCTTGCCAGACTGGGCCTATGGCAGATGGTGAAAGAACCAACATGAGGGAAAAACATACATGACCACATCCTCACCAATCTACCTGTCACAGATGCATCTGTCCATGACAGTATTGGAAAGAGTGACCACTGCACAGTCCTTGTGGAGACAAAGTCCCATCTTCACACTAAGGACACCCCTGCATCATGTTGTGTGGGTCTACCACTGTACTAAATGGGATCTCAGTGTCAGTATTCTATGGACAAATACGTAAGCTGCTCCAAGATTAATGTGCTCATCTAAACTGCGATCTCTGAAAACCAGGGAGGTCCTGAGGGAGGGAGGGAAGGGGTCAGTAGGAATGTGTGTGTGTGTGTGTGTGTGTGTGTGTGTGTGCTAGGCCTGTGCAGCAGAGCCTAGTCTCCAATCATCTTGGGTCCCCTTGCCATTGGACCAAGACCCAGCTCTGTCAAGTCTGTGTGGTGGCTGGTGTGCAACGGCCACCCCATATTAAAAGGATTTATGGTGCATAGGCATCTTCCACCCTTTAAAATGAAGTTCGAGATCTGGCCCGCATTAGTCTCATCAGTCACCTTAGAACTCATTTTAGTGTGGAAGCAAGTCATGCTCAACTCCGGGGCACTGCCTAAGAAGAGAGAAGAAGAAATGGGATAGATTCAGAAAAGACCTTGCAGATAAAACTGGGCATTCATGAGGGCCATCATCAGCAGCAGAATTGTATTCCACAACAATCTGTGACCTCATGTCCCGGCATATCCCTCACTCTACCATTACAATTAAGCCAGGGGACCAACCCTGGTTCAATGAAGCGTGTAAAAGAGCATGCCAGGAGCAGCACCAAGCACACCTAAAAATGAGGTGCCAACCTGCTGTAGCTACACTACATGCATGCTAAACAGCACATGCAGCATGCTATAGGCAGAGTGAAGCGATTCCACAACCAACGGATCAGATCAAAGCTCTGCAGTCCTGCCACATGCAGTCATGAATGGTGGTGGACAATTAAACAACTAAGGGGAAGAGGCTCCATGAACATCCCCATCCTCCATGATGGCAAAGCCAGCACGTGAGTGCAAAAGACAAGCAGAAGTGTTTGCAACCATCTTCAGCCAGAAGTGGTGTGCGGATGATTCATCTCGGCCTCCTCCGGAGGTCCCCAATATCACAGAAAACAGTCTTCAGCCAATTTGATTCACTCCATGTCATATCAAGAAATAGCTGACGCACTGGATACGGCAAAGTCTATGGGCCCCGACAGTATCCCGACTGCAGTGCTGAAGACTTTTGTCCCACAACTTACCCTGCCTCTATCCAAGCTGTTCCATTAAAGCTACATCACTGGCGTCTACCCAACAAAGTGGAGAATTGCCCAGGTATGTATGTTCATGATTGCAGTCTTCTGTTCCATTTGCAACCCCTCAGATAATAAAGCAGTCCATGTCTGTATGCAGCAAGACCTGGACAACATTCAGACTTTGACTGATAAGTGGCAAGTAACATTTGCGCAACACAAGTGCCAGGGAATGACCATCTCCAACAAGAGAGAGTCTAACCACCTTCACTTGATATTCAACGGCATTACCTTCACTGAATCCCCACCATCAACTTCCTAGGGGTCAGCATTGACCAGAAACTTAACTGGACCAGTCACATAATTGCTGTGGCTAGAAGAGCAGGTCAGAGGCTGGGTATTCTGCGGCGAGTGTCTCACCTCCTGACTCCCCAAAGTCTTTCCACCATCTACAAGGCACAAGTCAGGAGTGTGATGGAATGATGAGTTGAGCTCCAACAATTTGATGCTCGACACCATCAGGATTAAGGAGCCTGCTTGATTTGCATTCCAACCACATGTTAAACGTTCACTCCCTCCACAACCAGCGTACCGTGGCTGCAGTGTGTACCATCCACGATGCACTGCAGCAACTCACCAAGGCTTCTTCGGCAGCACCTCCCAAACCCGTGACCTCCACCATGTAGAAGATCAAGGGCAGTAGAATGGATTGTGACTTGGAGAGGAACATCCTCATCTCCAAGTTCCCCTCAGTCACACACCATCCTGACTTGTAAATATATCACTGATCTTTTATCGTCGCTGGTCAAAATCTTGGAACTCCCTCTCTAACAGCACTGTGGGAGTACCTTCATCACGTGGACTGCAGCGGTTCAAGAAGGTGGCTCACCACCACCTTCTCACGGGCAATAAGAGATGGGCAATAAATTTTGGCCTTGTCAATGATGCCCACATCCCATGACTGAATACAACAGAAATTAAGCGAGAGATTCAAGAGCAATTGTCCACTTTGTACCCATTAGACGTTGGTTCGATTTTCTTCCTTCGCAATTGCACTTTTCCAGATTGTAACAGAAAAGTATCTTCCTCGGCCCAGGTAACCAGTGTGATCAGCTGTACATATAAGACGGCATTGCACAAACTGAACTTAATGTTGCTTCTCCTATGCATTTCCAGACCCTGCCATCACTGTGAACGTAGCCATAGTGTGTCTGATTGTACTCATTTGCATTGTTGGGATAGTTTGCATTATTGGGGTAGTTTGCCGAAGGAAACGACAATCTGTCAAAGGTAAAGGTAAGCAAGAGCGTTAAAATGTTTGATCTAAATCTATAAAATTGTAAGAGCAGATTCCTTACATAGATTCTTACATTTATCTTTCCCATCTTACGGCATGTGTTGTGAAGGATCCTCAGCACCAGGACCCAGGTAGGGATGGGATTTGATCAGTATTTCGGCAGACTTTCTGTATAATTTTGCTCATTTAATGGAACATTTACAGGTTACTTTTCTTTGCTAACTGTAGGGCCGGTGATGTGCAGCTGACACAAGTGGCTGAATGTAAGTGACTAGAATTGCTGGCCAGCTCTTCCGATCCTGGCCCTTTGAGAGTTGAAACTAAAAGCACACATGGTGTTCCCGCCCTTCTGTCCAGGTTTCCCGTACTCTGTGGTTCCCAGGAAGGATCAGAGCGATGACAACGAGCCTGTTGCGTACTCGGTGACAAGAGTTCCAACGCCGTCGAGCCAGCCAAGGCCTGGTGAAGGAATGGAGAGCACTGGCCCAAACATTGACTCTACAGAGCATGTGTACTGTTTGATCGAGGAGTCAATGGTCAAAGGGTAAGCAGAGTGACAGCTGTCACCCCTCGGCTACGGTCAACACTGACCACAACTTTGTTTCAGGATGGAGGGTTAGAAGATCGTTAATGTAATGAAGGTGAGGGGAGCCCATGCTGGCAAATGGGTTACTTTTCCACTTTGGCCACACAGTATCACTTGGAGCACTCCAGATTAGGCACAGCGTAAAACTCCCTCTGGACTGTCCCAACAATGTTCCTCAACTCCAAGGTCAGGAGAGAGGTCAGACATCTTCACTTCTCACACCTCATGTCCTGTTTGAGTGGAAGGGCCAATTTAGAGGTAGTTTTGTACTGTGGCTCACATGAGCTGCAAACTGGATCGAGATGACCAAATTAATTTCATCAAGGACCATGAGAGAAAATGTGAGAGAAAGAAAGAGACAGAGAAAGACAGAGACAGAGACAGACAGTGATAGGTTCAGACAGAGACTGCGACAGAGACAGACAGACAGTGATAGATTCAGATAGAGACTGACCTGATATTGGAATAAAGGAGCACTATCAGAAAAGCATCACAGTGCCCTTATGAAGTTATCTTTTTTTTTTAAACTCTCTCAGGACAATATTTTGGCATATGTGACCATAGTGATCAATTTCGTCCAAATATTTTACTGAATGATTGGCAGTTTTAGGCAAGGAATTGGATTGAGGCTGAACACTCTTTGCAGAGAGGACAGCTTACATAGCAGACTCAGAGAGATAAAGAGAGATATGGAGACAGTAACAGAGACACAGAGAGACAGAGAGAGACAGAGAGAGACAGACAGAGAGCAACACAAAGAGAGAAAGAGAAAGAGAGACAGTGTTTTGGATCGATAATAATAGACCCAGGTTCGGGATCTGGGTGAATGTTAAATAATAGATAAGACAAATGAAGTAAAGAATTAAATACTGTTTACTGAGGGAAAAGAAATATTAATAAAAAAGTTTACGAAGAAAAGAGAAGTATGATAAGATGCAACAACGCTGACGGCCTTCGGCCTGTCGGGAACTCTGCAACGACGGCTGGTCTGGAGCCTTGGGGGTCCCGGCACCGCTCGCGAATCGCGGTCCAAGGTGAAGTTCGAAGAGCTAAGGGACAGTGCCGCTCCTTTATACTATTAAACAAAACATGGGTGCATGTGGCTTATGGCCAACTCCTAATCTGTAACACCCCAGCTGCTTGTCCACAAAGCATGAGATCTCGAGGCGCCGACAGTCTCATAATAAGCTGGTGTGCATCTCAAGATCGCTTCCCTCTCTCTCTCTCTATAGCAACAACAATCCACGAAGCATGGAGCAGAAACACACTGTAAATGACTAAATATCATAATTAACTTTATGTGATTAACCCTCTACAATCGAGACGGAGATAGACAGTGAGACGGGGATCGAATAACAGACAGAGAGCGAGAAACAGAGACAGAGAGAGAAACAGCAAGACCAGCAGAGACAGAGAGAGAGAGAGACAGAGAGAGAGACAGCGAGAGAGAGAGAGAGTGAGAGAGAGAGTGAGAGAGACAGTAAGAGAGACAGAGAGAGAGACAGCGAGAGAGAGAGACAAACAGAGAGAAAGAGAGAGAGATGGAGACAGGCAGAGAGGCAGCAAGAGAGAGAGAGAGAGAGAGAGAGACAGTGAAACAGGCAGAGAGAGACAGAGAGAGACGGAGACAGGCAGTGAGAGAGACAGAGACAGGCAGAGAGACAGCGAGAGAGAGAGAGAGAGAGAGAGAGTCAGCGAGACAGGAAGAGAGAGACAGAGACAGGCAGCGAGAGACAACGAGAGACAGTGAGACAGGCAGAGAGAGACAGAAAGAGACAGAGACAAAGAGAGAGTCTGAGAGAGAGAGAGAGAGAGAGAGAGAAAGACAGGCAAAGAGAGACAGTGAGAGAGAGAGAGAGAGACGGAGACAGTCAGACAGAGACAGCGAGAGAGAGAGAGAGAGAGAGAGGCAGAGACAGAGACAGAGAGAGCAACAGAGAGAGAGGCATAGAGAGAGACAGGGAGAGACGGTGATAGGCAGAGAGAGAGAGACAGAAAGAGAGAGACGGAGACAGATAGAAACAGCGAGAAAGAGAGAGAGACAGGCAAAGAGAGACAGAGACACAGAGAGACTCAGAGCGAGAGAGAGAAAGAGGCAGGCAGAGCGAGACAGAGAGAGAGACAGGGAGAGAGACCGAGAGAGAGAGATAGATGGAGAGAAAGAGAAAGAAACAGAGAGAAAGAGAATCGGTGAGACAATCCGAGAGTCAGAGAGTGACAGACAGAGTAACAGACAGAGAGTGACAGACAGAGAATGACAGACAGAGTGACAGACAGAGAGTGACAGACAGAGAGTGACAGACAGAGTGACAGACAGAGAGTGACAGACAGAGAGTGACAGTCAGAGAGTGACAGACAGAGAGTGACAGACAGAGAGTGACAGACAGAGTGACAGTCAGAGAGTGACAGTCAGAGAGTGACAGACAGAGAGTGACAGACAGAGAGTGACAGACAGAATCAGGGAAAATGAATGAGGGAATTTCAGGCTGGGTTAGACTGAAATCCAGGCCAGTGGGGAGAAAGTGACTGAATGTAGTTTCCACTTACAGCTGTTTAATATTGTTTGAATCATATGTTACTCATTTTTCACACATTTAATTTTCTGTTTTCCCAGTGATGACGGCAAAACTGAAATCCAGGCAGTAAAATGTAAGTCGTGGCAATCTTTCAGTATCTTTCATTATCTGTCCCCACATGGAAGTGAAACCCTCTTAATTTCTAGGCAGTGACCGCACGGACCATGTACCGCAGGTTGAAACCTCTTTAGCCATTGAACTCAAACCAGACGGCCAATCGCAGCCCAAAGAGGACAGTAAGGAGGATCCCGTTGCTCTGTCTAATGAGCAGACTTATTCTTTGATAGGTTGCCCGGGGACAGGGAGCCCAGGAGACACGGAGACAAGGTCTTGGCTGGAGGAAGATGATCCACAACCTGGCCCGTTAGAGATGGAAGAAAATCCTATTTATGCTAAAATAGAGGAAGCCTGAATGTGATTGAGTAATGGGAGAAAGGCAACGGATAACTTGGTTAAACTCATTGTGGTACTAGATTTTAAAATATATATTTTACACTGGGTATTGAACACTTTCCCACTGCAGACCCCCAGGGTGGGGGAGAATTCGACATTGTTGCACTGGATTTCTGGATGGATCATGGGTGCAAAAGAGGTCCAATTTAGGAGGCCAACCCACCATGCCCGAGTAGTGTCGGAAACATGTTTGATGCCATATTGGTTTGGGCCTGTAGAGGAGTCCCTGATGTAGGCGTTAGGCTCCTTTGAATATGCTAATAAGGGGCCTACCACTTGTTCCAGGATCCAAACCGGCCATTATCACATTGCTGTTTGTGGGACCTTGCTGTGTGCAAATTAGCTGCCACTTTTCCTAAATTACAACAGTGACTAAACTTCAAAAAATACTGAATTCGCTGTAAAGTGCTTTGCGATCTCCAGAGGTCATGAAAGGCGCTTGATAAATGCAAGTCTTTCAATTCATTCATTAATTTTGAGGGAAGGGAAACCACGCAGAATACAGGTGTACAACCGACGCTCGTTGAACACAAGTGCGTTTTCACAGATTGTAACATTGAAGCTGCTTGAAGCGCAGGATTGTGTGAGGAGATATCTTCTCCCAATGTTTCACAAATGATATAAAGCCGCTGGTGGCAGCTCCTTGCCTTTCCCGGTTTGTTCTGAGTTTTTGTGGCGACCGACACAGAACATGGAGACAGACTCAATGTGAGTTTCCACTCTCACCGACACCGGACGAGGGCGATGGGAACCCACGGTTGAAGAATATAACTGTAACACATTCGACGTGAAATTGGTCCTCGTCAGTTTCGACTTTGATGGAAATGAAATTCGGGCTCGGTGTGAAACGTGCGCTCGATTCGCGATGAGCTTCACACTGCTGGCGAAGAGCAACTTCACCCCCTTGGACTCTGCTTAGATAGAACAACGCATCGCTGGTGTGTAATACGCAAAATGGAACTTGTGTGATTGGAAGTCATTCAATAAACACTGTTTAAAAATTATAACTAAATGACGAGCTGTGTCATCTGTCCAGCAGGAATTTTATGGCTAACTAATTGAATGAATGAACTGATCTCAGTGAGGACACTGCATTTAGACTCAAGGGGAAGTGGGAGAAGGGAGGGGGAGTGGGGAGAGTGGGAGTGAGGAGGGTTTGAGGGGATTGGGAGGGATGTGTGAGTGGGCAGTGGGGAGTGGGAGGGAAGGGGGAGTGGGAGGGAGAGTGGGGAGTGAAGAGGGTGTGAGGGAAGGGGCAATGGAGAGTGGTAGGCTAGGGGGAGTGGGAGGGTGGAGTGGGGGGAGTGGGAGTGAGGAGGGTGTGGGGGGAGTGGGTTGGAGGGGGAGTGGAAGCAAATTTATGAGGACGCTGAGAGAAGTTCATGATTGTGTAAGAGAAAGTTTGGTATAAATTGTCAGCCCCCAGCAGATCACTAAAGAGTATTTTTAAAAGCATAAAACATTTCAATGTTGAACAATACATGTCTATCAGTAAGACAAAACGACTTTCACGCGAGAGTCACCAATCCCACACTCCTTGAGGGCAGCCATGCTCAAACGGGTCAGGGGTTAACTCTGTGACCCTCTGCTCCATTGTGTCTCCTTGAAGCAGAGCTCACTCTGACGGCAGGTTGGGGGGAGGGGGTGGGAGGGGACAGAGTCAGTGAATTAACCCTCATAACCCTGGCATTTGCCTCATTGTCCAGCCCTTGGCTTCAGCACGATCTCTGAAACAATGGGTGCCATTTGCAATATGAGCACCACACGCAAGGACTGGTGTGTAGCAAATCCAAACGAACTCAGTACGGAAATGGAAGGAAGCGTGTGATGATTGGAAATTTTAATTGATGGGAGCAAGTCTAAAAGGCTCAGCTATTTACAGCTTGTTAGTAGAAGCGGGTGTGAGCAGAAATGCCAACCGCACTGTCGCATAAATCAAACGATGAACTCTTAAAAATCATGAGGTTTGCTCTACAAATCATGAGTTGCTATTTTTTTCCCTGACCCCTTGCTTACCTTTGATCCTGGACAGGAAGCGCAGTCCGCGACCTTTGCTCCCAGACAGGAAGCGCATTCGGCCGTCACTAACCGATTACTGACATAAGAAATAGGAGCAGGAGTGGGTGGATTGATGGCCCCGCTGTCGGGTCACTCACGGGCCAGTCTCGCTCTCCTTATCACCGTTACTCCTCCCGCAGCAAAATTTTTACTTCAGGCACCAGGAGGTGATTTCTGTTCCCACTGCAAATCCGAATAGTTGGCTGAAGAAGATTAAAAACAATCTCCCACCCATTGGATACCTGAAGTCCACCCAACTCAAATTCATGAGCGAGCATCAAAAGGGCCTCTAGAACTCCCACCGGGATTGGTTGGGAACCATATTTCAAATCTGCAGGGCTATGGGAACAAATTGGATAGCTCTTTCAACCCACGGGCACAAGCACGATGGGCTGAATGGACTCTTTCACTGTCTGAGGTGCCGTCTTTCGGATGAGACGTGAAACTGAGGCCCTCTCAGGTGGACGCGAAAGATCCCACTGCACTATTTCAAAGAAGAGCAGGGGAGTTCTCCCGATGTCCTAGCCAACACTTATTTCAATCAAAATAACTAAAGACAGAGGATCTGGTCATTATCACATTGCTGTTTGTCAGACCTTGCTGCATGCAAATTGGCTTTCGTGTTCCGTACATTACAACAGTGACTACACTTAGAAAAGGTACTTCGTTGGCTGCAGAGCGGTTTGAGATGCCCTGAGGTCGGGCAAGGCGAGCTATAAATACAAGTCTGTCTGTCTTTCTTTCTAGCTTTTTTCTTTTCTGTCTTCATCCTACTTCGTAGACCATGTACAAGTTGCTCTATCTTAGAAATCCCCTATTTCAATCTCTCAACCATTGGTGGCCGTGCCTTCAACTGCCAAGGCACTAAGCTCTGGAGTTCTCTCCTGTGGTCGGGATTACACCACAGGAAAACTTTCTGTCTATTATTGCTCGCTGACCCCCAAAGTAACCAAGGAACACACTTTGTTCCTGACCAATTACATTCTGTTTCAAAACTGAAAATGCTGGAAATCTCAGCGGGTCAGAGAGAAACAGAGTGCAGTGGGACCGAGAGTGGTGGCCGTGGGACCGAGAGCTGTGGCCATGGGACCGAGAGAGGTGGCCGTGGGACCGAGAGCGGTGGCCATGGGACCGAGAGAGGTGGCCATGGGACCGAGAGTGGTGGCCGTGGGACCGAGAGAGGTGGCCGTGGGACCGAGAGCGGTGGCCATGGGACCGAGAGAGGTGGCCGTGGGACCGAGAGTGGTGGCAGTGGGACCGAGAGTGGTGGCCGTGGGACTAAATTGCAAGCAGTACAGGTAAATCGCTGTTTCACCTGGAAGGATTATTTGGGGCCTGGACTATGGGAAGGGAGGAGGTAAAAGGGCAGGTGTTGCATCTCCTGCGCTTGCAGGGGAAGATGTTGTGGGAATGGGCGGGATGCTGGGGGTGATTGAGGAGTGGACCAGTATGTCCTGGAGGGAGCAGTCCCTTCGGAATGCTGAGAGGGGAGGGGAGGGGAAGATGTGATTGGTGGTGGGATCACGCTGGAGGTGGTGGAGGATGATCCATTAAACATGGAGGCTCGTGGGGTGAAAGGTGAGGACAAGGGGAAACCTGTCATGGTTCTGAGAGGGAGGGGAAGGGGTGAGGGCAGAAGAGCGAGAAATAGAACGGACACGGTTGAGAGCCATGGTAACCACAGTGGAGGGGAATCTTCTGTTGAGGAAAAAGGAAGACATGTCAGAGGCACTAGTGTCAAAGGTGGCGTCTTCAGAACAGATGTGACGGAAAGTAATACGACCTTTCTATACAGTTTAAATGCACACGAGGCCCATGCTTGAGAGAAGGTCACTCTGTGACCAGTAACCTTTATTCACGAGCACTCAAGTGATGAAGGTGGGTGGAGCTTCCCCTTTTATACCTGAAAGTCCAAGTGAGGAGTGTCTCTCACAAGTTCACCACCTAGTGGTCATTGCTCTCACAGTGTACAACTAAGGTCAGTTTATACATGGGTTACAATGATGGTTGAATACATAACATCACCTCCCCCCCGAAAGTCTTATTGGGATCACAGGTTGAGTCTCTCTGGTGGTTTACGCTCCCTTGTAGAGCCCCTGAGTTGGGGCTCTGGTTGTTGGGCGCTGGCCTGAGTGTCAGCTGTTTGCGGTGCCTCAGGCCTGTCCGGACTGCCCACAGTGACTGGGCTCTCCTCCACTTGGTTCCGGTGTTCGGTCACCTGTGGTGGAGTGAACTCGACATCGTGTTCTTCCTCTGCTTCTTCGATGGGGTTGCTGAACCTCCTTTTTGTTTGATCTACATGTTTGCGGCAGATTTATCCATTGGTAAGTTTAACTATCAGAATCCTATTCCCCTCTTTGGCAATCACAGTGCCTGTGAGCCATTTGGGCCCTGCAGCGTAGTTGAGGACAAAGACAGGGTCATTGACATCGATACCTCGCACCCTCGCATTCCTGTCATGGTAGTCACATTGTGACTGACGCCTGCTCTCGACAATTTCTTTCATGGTGGGATGTATAAGAGATAACCTGGTTTTGAGCGTCCTTTTCATTAGCAGCTCTGCGGGTGGAACCCCTGTGGTCGGGATCTGTAGGCAAACAGGAGGCGTGATAAGCGGCTTTGTAGGGAACCCCCTTGGATTCTGAGCATTCCCTGTTTGATTATCTGCACTGCTCATTACGCCTGCCCATTAGAGGCCGGCTTGAACGGTGCCGTTCTGACATGGTTAATTCCATTGCCTGCCATGAAGTCCTGGAATTCAGTGCTTGTGGTCATGGTCACTGACCAAGACATCCGGTAGACCATGGGCGGCGAACATTGCCCGTAGACTTTCTACCGTGGCAGAGGATGTGCTTGAATTTAAAATGTCACACTCGATCCATTTGGAGTAGGCGCCTACTACAACCAAAAACATTTTTCCGATGAAAGGAACTGCATAGTCCACATGGATGTGTGACCATGGCTTGGTGGCCCAGGACCAGGGGCTAAGGACGGCTTCCCAGGCCCCTTTCCCAGCTGGGCACACATATTGTACCTGCGAACACAAAGTTCCAGGTCTGCATCTATCCCTGGCCACCAAACGTGTGACCTGGCAATTGCCTTCATCATGACAATGCCCGGGTGCTCGTTGTGGAGTTCTCTGATGAACATCTCTCTGCCCATCTGGGGCATGACTACTCGGTTTCCCCACAGTAGACAATCGGCCTGAATCGAGAGTTCATCCCTGCACCTGTGAAATGGTTTAAATTCCTCAGGGCATGCCCCGTACGTGGCTGCCCAGTCCCCATTCAGGACACATTTCTTGACTAAAGACAGTAGCGGGTCTCTATTTGTCCAGACCTTAATCTGACGGGCTGTCACAGGTGAGCCTTCGCTTTCGAAAGCTTCAACAGCCATGATCATCTCAGCAGCCTGCTCGGTAGCCCCCTCAGTGGTGGCTAGTGGGAGCCCGCTGAGTGCATCGGTGCAGTTTTCAGTGCCCGGTCTGTGCCGAATTGTATAGTCATAGGCGGCTAACGTGAGTGCCCACCTCTGTATGCGGGCCGATGCGTTTGCATTTATGGCCTTGTTGTCGGCCAAAAGGGACCTTAGGGGTTTGTGATCTGTCTCCAGCTCAAATTCCCTGCCAAACAAGTACTGGTGCATTTTCTTTACTGTGTATACACATGCAAGCGCCTCCTTTTCTACCATCCCGTAGCCCCTTTCTGCCTGGGACAGACTTCTGGAGGCATAAGCTACTGGCTGTAACTGACCCTTGGCATTAACATGCTGCAACACACACCCGACACCATAGGACGACGCATCGCATGTTAAAATAAGTTTCTTACATGAGTAATATAGCGTTAACAGATTGTTGGAGCATAACAAATTGCGTGCTCTATCAAAAGCCCTTTCCTGGCGGTCCCCCCAGACCCATTCGCGACCTTTGCGTACGAGCACGTGTATTGGCTCTAACAGCGTGCTCAATTTGGGAAGAAAGTTACCAAAATAGTTCAGGAGCCCCAGGAACGAACGCAGCTCCGTCTTGTTACGGGATCTGGGTGCTCTCTGGATCGCTTCCGTCTTGGACGCAGTAGGTCTGATCCCGTCTGATGCTACCCTCATCCCCAGGAATTCTACCTCTGGAGCTAGGAAGACGCACTTCGCCTTTTTCAGTCGCAGCCCTACCCGGTCCAGTCAGCGTAGCACCTCCTCCAGGTTGCGGAGGTGTTCTTCAGTATCGCGACCCATGATGAGGATGTCGTCTTGAAAAACCACGGTCCCTGGAATCGACTTGAGGAGGCTTTCCATATTTCGTTGAAAGATCGCGGCGGCCGAACAAATCCCGAACGGACATCTGTTATACTTAAACAACCCCTTGTGTGTCGTGATGGTGGTCAGCTTCTTCGACTTACTCGCCAGCTCCTGGGTCATGTAAGCTGAGGTCAGGTCCAATTTTGAAAAAAGTTTGCCACCAGATAGCGTCGCAAAGAGGTCTTCCGCTCTCAGTAGCGGCTACTGGTCTTGGATTGACACCCGATTGATGGTGGCCTTGTAATCACCACATATCCTGACCGACCCATCCGCCTTGAGCACTAGCACAATCGGGCTCGCCCAGTCACTGAATTCGACTGGCGAGATGATGCCTTCCCTCAGCAGGCGGTCCAATTCGCCTTCTATCTTTTCCCGCATCAAGTACGGCACCGCTCTGGCCTTGTGGTGTACTGGCCTGGCGTCCGGGTTTATATGAATCACTACCTTGGTCCCCATGAAAGTGCCAATGCCGGGTTGAAATAATGAGTCAAATTTGTCCAGGACCTGTGAGCATGATACTCACTCCACAGAAGAAATTGCATTGACATCCCCCATTTCCAGTTATTGACAGCAAGCTAACTCCTCCCAAGTAGTGCGGGACCGTCCATCGGGACAATCCAGAGTGGCAACCTGTTCTCCAAATCTTTGTGGGTCACAACTACCGTGGCACTGCCTAGCACCGGAATGATCTCCTTTGTGTATGTCCGTAGCTGTGCGTCAATCGGCGATAATTTTGGCCTCCTAGCCTTGGACGCCCACAACTTTTTGAACTGTTTGATACTCATCAGGGACTAGCTGGCCCCCGTGTCTAGCTCCATTGATACTGCGATGCCATTGAGGAGCACTTTCATCATTATCGGTGGCATCCTGGTGTATGAACTGTATTTGTGCTCCACATGAACTCGCTGAACTTCAGCTTCCAGCGATTTCCCCCAGTGTTCATTTGGCCTCGTAGGGCTTACATCGGGCCCATCCTTCTCGTACATCACCCTGGCTGCAGGCTTCCTGCACATACGGGCCAAGTGACCGCTGACGTTGCAATTTCTGCAGGTATATTGCTGATACCTGCAAACTCAAGCTGGGTGTGTGCCTCCACACCTCCAACATGAGCCGTTGTTAGAAACAAAAGGTCCATTACCAGTCCATCGTCTCTGACTGTGTCTGTAACTGTCCTTAAGCACACCATTAACAGATGTTGATGGCCCCATTACTGGCCTCATTGTCCCTTGTGATGGCGTGAATCGCCGTTCAGCTAGCCATTGTCTCTGATAAATTCTGATAAACAGGTTTCGACTACATGTTGGGGCATGTCTGATTGCCCTTGTCTGCCTGGAGAACTGTGTGCTGCGTTAACAATGTTAACTCCCTGTCCATTTGCTGCATTTGAGCCCAGATTTTTGTCAAACATCATTCTGGTCTCTTCCTCCCCTGAGATAAAAGTCTGGGCCATCAAGGCCGCCGTTTCCAGGGTCAAGTCTTTGGTTTCAATCAGTTTCCTGAAAACCCCAGCGTGCCCGATGCACTCAATAAAAAAGTCTCGCAGCATCTCCGCTCTGCATGTATCAGGGAACTTACATCGGCTCGCCAGTCGCCGGAGATCTGCCACAAAGTCTGGAACGCTTTGCCCTTCTCGCCGCCGGTGCGTGTAAAACCGGTGTCTCGCCATGTGCATGCTGCTCGCCAGTTGAAGGTGTTCCCCGATTAACTTACTGAGCTCTTCAAACGTTTTGTCCGCCGGCTTCTCTGGCGCTAGAAGATCCTTCATCAGGCAATACGTCCTGGATCCACAAACCGTCAGGAGTTGAGCCCTGCGTTTGTCGGCCGACTCCTGTCCCAACCATTCCTTAGTGACGAAACTTTGCTGTAGTCTCTCAATAAAATCGTCCCAATCATCACCAACACATTACCTCTTGTCTGTGCTGCTAGTGGCCATGCTCACGTGGTTTAAATCCCAGTTTCCCGTCGCCAATGATACGTCCTTACTATACAGTATAAATGCAGACGAGGCCCATGCTTGAGAGAAGGTCACTCTGTGACCAGTAACCTTTATTCACTAGCACTCAAGTGATGAAGGTGGGCGGAGCATCCCCTTTTATACCTGAAAGTCCAGGTTAGGAGTGTCTCCCACAAGTTCACCACCTAGTGGTCATTGTTCTCACAGTGTACAACTTAGGTCAGTTTATACATGGATTACAATGATGGTTGAATATGTGACAGAAACGAAGAAACTGGGAGAATGGAATGGAGCCTTTACAGGATGTGGGGTGGGAGGAGGTGTAGTCCAGGTAGCTGTGGGAGTCAGTGGGCTTATTGTGAATGTTTGTCAATAGCCTATCTCCAGAAATGGAGACAGAGAAGTCAAGGAGGGTAAGGGAAGAGTCGGAGATGGACCATGTGAAGGTGAAGGATGGGTAAAAATTGGATGCAAAGTAAATGACATTTTCTAGTTCAGGGAGAGAACAAGAAACAGCACCGGTACAGTCATCAATGTACCGGAAACAATGGTGAGGGAGGGGACCCGAGTACCCACAAAAAGGAGTATTTTGTTTGCATGGTTTCAGAAACTAGAGCTTTCACTTATCTTACAGAACAAATGCTTCATGTGTGGTGAGAGGCTGAGTGTAATTTTAGGCTAACTCGCCGGGGGCGGGGGAGCAGGGGGGGCTGGGGGGGCTCCTATGGTGTAATGCCATATTTACACCCTGCCCAAGATTACTCTCCACAGATTTCAATGGAGGGTAAAATTGGGTGAGTTGTAAAACCATTGTAGCGCTCGATCCCATCACTTTCCCGGTGGGTGGGTTAATGGAAAGCCTCCTTCTATGTTTCAGAAAGTGTTTCACTATTTTTCCTGCACTGGGTGTTGATCTAAGTGGCCAGTGGAAAATGAAAAGGTTCACTAGGTTGATTCCGGAGATGAGGGGGTTCACTTATGAAGATAGGTTGAGCAGGTTGGACCTATACTCACTGGAGTTCAGAAGAATGAGAGGTGATCTTATTGAAACTTATAAGATAATGAGGGGGCTCGACAAGGTGGATGCAGAGAGGATATTTCCACTCATAGGGGAAACTAAAACTAGGGAACATAGTCTTAGAATAAGCGGCCACCCATTTAAAACTGAGATGAGGGTTGTAAATCTAAGTAATTCTCTGCTCCAGACAGCTGTGGAGGCTAGGTCATTGAATATATTTAAGGCGCAGATAGACAGATTTTTGAGCGATAAGGGAGTAAAGGGTTTTGGGGAACGGGCAGGGAAGTGGAGCTGAGTCCATGATCAGATCAGCCATGATCTTATTAAATGGCGGAGCAGGCTCGAGGGGCCAAATGGCCGACTCCTGCTTCTATTTCTTATGTTCTTATGACACGACTGCCAAGTGTGTACTCACTATCACTGTGCTGCACAGAGGCATGCTCATAGAGTACACATTGTATTTCAGAGCCTCTCACTTCCCCAGTCCCTTCTGTGACTGGAGAGTTGAACGAACAGCCCAACCACTGTCCCCAGGCTCATTAATACAACATCAGTGCACACATATCATCTGAGTCATCCATAAGTCTACTGCCCATTTCCTAACTTGCACCACGTCCCGTTCACCCATCAACCTGACCTACATTGGCTCCCGGTTAAGCAAAGCCTCGATTAAAAAATTCTCATCCTTGTTTTCAAATCCCTCAATGGCCTCGCCCCCTCCCTATCTCTGTAATCTCCTCCAGCCCCACAACCCCCAAAATATCTGCGGTCCTCTAATTCTAGCCTCTTGAGCATTCCCGACTTCAATCGCTCAGCTGCCAAGACCCAAAACTCTGGAATTCTCTCCATCAACCTCTCCGCCTCTCTAGCTCTCTTTCCTGCTTCAAGATGCTCCTCAAAACCTATCTCTTTCACCAAGCTTTTGGTCATCTGCCCTAATTTCTCCTTATGTGGCCTGGTGTCAAATGTTGTTTGTAACACTCCTGTGAAGCGCCTTCTGACGTTTTTCTACATGAAAGGTGTTGTGTATCTGTAAAGCATGCACTCCCATGTTCCACCATCCCAGCATCCCTTGGGAACACTCTATATAAGCCGGCCCCTAAGGCTTGTTCCTCACTCTGGAGTGTCTGATTAAAGACTGAGGTCACTGTTACTTTAACCTCCCAGTGTGCAGCCTCATAATAGGAACATAATAACTGGTGACGAGAATACGAATCCAACGCAAAGATGCAACAAACTGTGGGCATCCTGGAGAAGTTCTCGGAGGGTGAGGACTGGGAAGCCTATGTCGAATGGCTAGACCAGTACTTTGTAGCCAACGAGCTGGACGGAGAAGGAAGCGCTGCAAAAAGGAGAGCGGTCCTCCTCATGGTCTGCGGGGCACCGACCTACAGCCTCATGAGGAATCTTCTGGCTCTGGTGAAACCCACAGATAAGTCGTATGAGGAGCTGTGTACACTGGTTTGGGAGCATCTTAACCTGAGCGAGAGCGTGCTGATGGCGAGGTATCGGTTCTATACGTGCCAGTGATCTGAAGGTCAGGAAGTGGCGAGCTACGTCGCCAAGCTAAGGCGACTTGCAGGACAATGTGAGTTTGATGGCTACCTGGAGCAAATGCTCAGAGACCTTTTTGTACTGGGCATTGGCCACGAGACCATCCTATGAAAACTTTTGACTTAGAGACACCGACCCTCAGTAAGGCCATTGCGATAGCACAGATGTTTATGTCCACCAGTGATAACACCAAACAAATCTCTCAGCACACAAGTGCTAGCAATGTTCATAAATTAACTGCAACTGTGTTTGCGAGCAGAAATGTACAGGGCAGAACCCACGAATCTGCAACTGCCAGCAGGCCTCAGGTGACCCAGATGACTCAGAGTCCCCAAAAAAGGATGAATGCAAGGCAATTCACACCTTGTTGGCGTTGTGGAGGCTTCCATTCAGCCTATTCATGCCACTTCAAAGGGTATGTTTGCAAGAGCTATGGAACAATGGGGCACCTCCAATGAGCTTGCAAGCTCTGCAAAACCTGCTAACCACCACGTGGCAGAGGAAGATCAGTCCATGGTGGGTCAAAGCAATTTCGAGCCTCAGAGAGAGGAGGTAGATGCTGAAGTACATGGGGTGCACACATTTTCAACAAAATGTCCACCTATAATGCTAAACGTAAAATTGAATGCCTTACCCGTAGCCATAGAACTGGACAGTGGTGCTAGCCAATCTATCGTGAGCAAAAAGATGTTTGAGAGACTGTGGCGCAACAAAGCATTCAGACCAGCCCTGAGCCCCATCCACATGAAACTGAGAACGTACACCAAAGAGCTTATCACTGTCCTGGGCAGCGCCATGGTCAAGGTCACCTACGAGGGCACGGTGCACGAACTGCCACTCTGGATTGTCCCGGGCGATGGCCCCACACTGCTTGGAAGGAGCTAGCTGGGCAAAATCCGCTGGAACTGGAATGATATCCGAGCGCTATCACATGTCAATGAGGCCTCATGTACCCAGGTTCTTAACAAATTTCCTTCCCTTTTTCAGCCAGGCATTGGAAACTTTTCCGGGGCGAAGGTGCGGATCGATTTGGTCCCAGAGGCAGGACCCATTCACCACAAGGCGCGAGCGGTACCTCACATGATGAGAGAGAGAGTGGAAATCGAGCTGGACAGGCTGCAACGCGAGGGCATCATCTCCCCAGTGGAATTCAGCGAGTGGGCCAGCCCGATTGTTCCAGTACTCAAAAGTGATGGCACGGTCAGGATTTGCGCCAGCCCAGCGAGGGCACAGCCAACACACCAGAACAGACATTTGTACCAAGGCGGTCCACCAAGGAAAGAAAGGCTCCCAACCGCCTCACCTAGTAAATAGTTTTCACTTTGACTTTGGGTGGGGAGTGATGTTGTGTATCTGTAAAACATGCACTCCCATGTTCCACCACCACGGAGCTCATCCCCTGAAGTCCCAAGGGATCCCAGCATCCCTTGGGAGCACTGTCTATAAGCCGGCCCCGAAGGCCTGTTCCTCACTCTGGAGTGTCTGATTAAAGACTGAGATCACTTTAACCTCCCTGTGTGCAGCCTCATCTGTGTTAGGAACACAATAAAAGGTGTTATATAAATACAAGTCGTTTTTACTGTGGTTGAGTTGTTAAAAGAGGAAGAGGATTTCCTCTTTCATCACTTCTCTGTTTCTCTCACTGACCAGAATGTGATGGTGAAAGAGGCACCCAGCTTCTGAACCAGCTAGGAATGTGAAATGGCGCTTGGTGCTCTGTTTGTGGGTCTTTTCCTTCTGTTCCAACATGTTGTAGGTAAGGATCCATACTTTCAACTAATCTTCAACATGTTTATCTGGAAATATCAGTTTCTATCTGTACCTGAACGCAGAAATATAAGGATTGAAGGATATCGATTGCCATCAGTGCTGCTTTCACGCGGATGTTTAATGTACTCATATGACAGTTGTTGCTGGGTCATTTTAACACGGTTTAATCATGGGTGGTCAGTTTAAAATTGGCACTAAGAGAGTGAGGAGACAGATTAGGAGAACATTTTTTACACAGAGGTTTGTTTTGCCACAGGGAGTGGTTGACGCAGAGACATTTTCATCTTTTGAAGGAAAACTGGAAAACATTTGAAGCAGAGGAAGATTTGGGGCTGTGGGGAGAGCGAGGCAATGGGTTTGCTCTGGCAAAGAGCCAGCACTGGCACGATGGGCCCAATTGCCTCCTTCTGTGCTGCAAACGTCTTTGGTTCAACTCCTGTCTTAAAACAGTGCAGGGATGAAATACAAGAACAGTGCTGATCCTATCCCAATTTCCCTTACAACAGAATCATATCTCACTCTAGGAATGAAATAGTGGAAGATTTAGAAGAGTTAGAAGGATTTGCTGATGGGCTTTAATGGAGAGAGGGGGTGGGAAGTCCGTGCAGAGCATAAATGCGGCATGGAGCAGTTGGGCCGAATGGCCTGTTTCTGTGCCGAACATTCCATGTAATTCTGTGTAAGATTTTATGCTCAGACTCGATCATTGGGAACTCGAAAGTAACAATTATATTTGATGACTCAGCCGAGCCTCACACCATTAAAGGGTGGAGACCACACTAGGCGGGGCCCACGACACCACTCGGACCAGGGCTCGAAATCAGCACCACTGGCAAAATGGAGCAGCTCAGGGCTTTCTGTACATTACAGACCGTCCATTCCGCGATTGTTCTGTAAGGAAATGGAAACCGACACTGTGTAAAGGGGGATTTGTAACCATACTCTGCAATTTGTTTCTAAACAGACTCTGTGTAATATGGGCGGTCTGCCGACAGATTCTGTTCCTCAAATGATAAGTGACGTCTGCCCCTAACCTCAGTCCAAACACGGCTGAGTTACAACCGAGTCTGACTGGGAGATGTGGTTTGGTGTTTATTCGAGCTCTGGCGTAATAGTGATCTATAGTACAGACACACCTGGGTCAGTGGGGCCAAGTTTCAGTTGAGTTGCTCCTGTTTTTTTGGAGCAACTAGTTTAGAATGGAATATCTTAGAAATTTGAATTCTCGGCATTTAGTTTGTTCCAGTTCTAGTCAGTTAGAACAGTTTCACTTTGGAACAGAATTTTTTTTTCAAAAGGGGGCGTGTCCGGCCATTACGCCTGTTTTTAAAGTTTAGGCAGTGAAAACTTACTCCAAACTAACTTAGAATGGAGTAATTGAAGATTTTTGTACGTTCGAAAAAACCTTGTCTACACTTTAGAAAATCAGGCGTAGGTTACAAATTCGGCGTAGGGAACGAGGGCGGGGGGGGAGACGGGGGGGGAAGGGAAGTCATTAAATTCTACAATCAATCCTTCAGCCATGAACTCATTGAATGGCAGTGCAGGCTAGAAGGGCCGAATGGCCTACTCCTGCACCTATTTCCTATGTTTCTATGTTAGTTATACTTATACAAATATTATACCAATAAATCCAACCTGAATAAAAATTTATAAGCAAAGAAAAGATTAAATAATCCATGTTCCGACCTGTGTGAAACAGCAGCAACCTTCAGGCAGGCCTTTCATGTTGGAGACAGGCAGGGGTGGTGTCAGTGTCTCGACGGCAGCCCCCACAGCAGCAACAAGCAGCCTTCGAGCTGAGCTGTGGTGCTTCAGGCAGGCCTACATTCCATTAGTGGCTGGCCGGCAGCCGAAGAATCAACACGCACGCAGCTTTCGAAGGGGGTTGAGGCCATTCGGCCACACGATAGGGGCGGCGTCAGTGGCTCGACGGCAGCCGAAGATACAGCAGCAGCTTTCGAGCTGTGAGGGGACTGAGGCCATTTGGCCAGGGAGAGGCAGCCACATAGACAGTTTTATACTTAAATTTGCAGAATGGGTGCTGCATTGTCAACACCACGTATTATGCAATGGTTTGCCATCAATTCACTGCATAGGAGAGAATTGATTAGAGCTCACTGCACCAGGAACATCGTAACCCGTAGGTTGCTGGGCAGGAGATCTTACCCACGTCAACAATATCGAGCCAGGCGCTCGTACCTGGACATGAGCGAGGCTGATTGTGTGAAAAGGCTGCGTTCACTGAGATCTGTGATATGGTGAGAGCAGATTTGCAGCCCAAAAGCAGACTGCCAACTGCCCTGTCTGTTGCAGTGAAGGTAACAGCTGCACTTTCTTTCTATGCCTCGGGATCGTTTCAGGCTACAACTGGAGATGTGTGTGCCATCTCTCAACGTGCAATACATGCCTGCATTTACCAGGTCACGGCTGCACTGTATGCGCGGAGGAATGACCATCAATTTCCCAATGACCGCACAAGCGATCCATGAGAGGGCTGTGGGCTTCTTCAGGATTGCTGGCTTCCCAAAGGTACAGGGCTGCATTGATTGTACCCACATAGCCTTGCGAGCACCTGTGGAGGATTCTGAGCAGTACCGAAATAGGAAAGGTTTCCACTCTATCAATGTGCAGCTCGTGTGTGACGACAAGCAGCGCATCATGTCAGTCGATGCGAGATACCCTGGCAGCACCCACGATGCGTTCATCCTACGCGACAGCGTTCTATCTGACATGTTTGAGCAGCAGCCAGAAGGGCAGAGCTGGCTACTGGGAGACAAAGGGTACGGCCTGACCATCTGGCTCATGACACCCCTACGCATGATACGGACAGAAGCTGACCGTCAATACAACATGGCGCACATTGCGACACGCATCATCATTGAGAGATCCATTGGCATATTGAAACAGCGTTTCGGATGCCTGGACCATTCCGGAGGACAGTTGCTATACTCTCCTCAGATTGTCGGTCACTTCACTGTTGTGTGCTGCATGCTTCATAACTTAGCCATCATGAGGCAGCAGGAGCTGGTAATGGAACCAGAAGACCCACGTGAGGGTCCAGTACCTGATGATAGTATTATGGAAGAGCAGGATGAGGATGATGACGACGATCAGGAAAGCATGCAAGTGCCTGATGCCGGAGCACGAGGTCGGAGGAGGGCTGTCCATCGTGCTCCTTTAACGATTGCTCGAGCCTTGTGCCAGCAGCTCATCCGTGAACGCTTCAACTACTGATGCCTGAGGGTTCTGTGACCACTTTTGCACATGGACATGTTTATTCTTTGCAGTTGTTCCGACGTTGTGTTGTGTTAATGGAACATTTAATGGAAGTTTTAATGAAAAAATATTTTATTGAAAAGTTAACGTCACTGTAATAAAATATTTGTTGTATCAAACTATACTTTTTAATATGACTCTTGAAGATCACTTAAAAACTTTATGGTCACTTATAAACTTGTAAAGTTACAAAAGTTACAAAACAATCGCAATGTGAAAAATCTTACTCTTAAGATCACTTAAACTTCAAGATCACTTTTTAGATGCAAAATTAAATAAGTTACAGAATGTGAGAGCATTTACACTAAAAGATCACTTGAAAACCCTGAGATCACTTATAAATTGTAAAATTACAAAACTTACAAAACAATTTCAATTTGAAAAACGCTACTACAGCTACATCAAGAACAAGAACAAAAGCAGCAAAGAAAGGCTGCATCCATGTCTCATCCATATCTCAGTGAATGTTCACTTCCTCATAGGGGTGTCATTTGATTGGCCGGGCTGTGTGCCCTTATTGCAGCAGCTACCTCAACCAGGCCCTCCCTGACGGCCTGTGCCGTCATTTGCATGCCCCCCCGACGGCCTGTACTGTTGATTGCACTCTCTCGGACATTCCCTCCCTAAGTTCCCGTGCCATTACTGCTTTTTCTCCTGTCAGGACCGACAACTCTTCACCCACTGCACTGACGCCACCGATGAGTGATCGGGTAAGCTCATTGGTCTCCATACCCAACGCCACAACCTGAGCCGCATCTGTTGCATGCTGCATCTCAGGAGAGCGTGTCTCCAATCTCCTTCTCCTCTGCCTGGGTCTGCCTCGTGGCACCACTACACTGGGAGGCGCGGGCACGGACAGTGGGACGCTCTGTGTTGCAAGCGGCACCACTACACAGGGAGGCGCGGGCTGGGACTGTGGGACGCTCTGTGTTCCAGACGGCAGAACTAGAGGGAGAGACTCGGGTTGAAATGCTGGGATGCTCTGTGTTGCAGACGGCAGAACTAGAGGGAGAGGCTCGGGTTGGAATGCTGGAATGCTCTGTGTTGCAGACGGCAGAACTAGAGGGAGAGGCTCGGGCTGGAACGGTAGGACGCTCTGTGTTGCAGACGGCAGTACTAGAGAGAGAGGCTCGGGCTGGGATGGTGGGGCGCTCGGTGTTCCAGACAACAGCACTCGAGTGCGAGCCATGGGCTGGGATGTTGGACGAATGAGTATAAACTGCTCCATGATATCAGCAGCAGCACTGGGACCCGCAGCGTCGGAATCAAAACCATAGTAGATGGAGCCAGAACCTATGCGAGAGGGAGGAGCAGGCTCGGACGGTAGTGCACTGACTGTAGAAAGCTGCATTATACCAGCAGCACCACTGGGACCCGCAACATCGGAAGCAAAACCATGGAAGGTGGAACCAAGACCTATGCTAGGGGTTGAAACTCTGATGCCCCTTGATGGGGGCTCAAACATTAAATTGGAAGCTCTCCCCTGCAGACATTTCAGTCATCGCTGCCATCATCCAGTCTGGTTCATCCACATCTGGTTGATCTGTATCTTCAGGATCCTCAGGGTTGGCAGCAGCAGCACCACCTTCATCATCATCATCATCATCAACATCATCATCATCATCATGTTCTGCAAAATACATCAGAACAGTCAAATGTTTAACAGCAAGGGAGGGGGCCGGATGGATGGCATGAGTACTCTCACACATAGCAGGTTAGGCAGCAGGTTGATTTAAAGGGCCACGATGCATTTTCAGGACTTACCCTCTTCCTCGTGTGCAGGCCCAGCTTGTGCTGTACTGATTGCTTTTCTCCATGTACCACTCATCATAGCAGCTACCCTCTGTTCCAAGGGTGTCAGTGGATGCAGATTGGGCATGCCTCCTCCTGTCCGAGTTGCCTCCCTTTTGTTGTGGGCCAATTTCTTCTGCAAAGAGTAAAATCTAACTTTTTACAGAGTGTGTCAGTCTGCAAGGTGGGACATACAGATCGCCAGGTTACATTGTCTCCGTATCCACTCTATCAAAATCTCTCATCGTTTTAAAGACCTCTGTTAGGTCACCCCTCAGCCCTCTTTTTTCATGATAAAAGAGACCTAGCCTTTTCATCCTTTCCTCATGTGTATACCCTCGCATTTCTGATATCATCCTTGTAAATCTTCTCTGAACCCTCTCCAGTGCTTCCATATCCTTTTTATAATATGGCGACCAGAACTGTACGCAGAACAGGTGCAGCGCCTAAGACCCGAAACTCTCGGGACCGAGGCCATTCCGGATTCTGGGTTTTTCTGGACTTTCAATTTGCTTTCTGACATCACGAATCCGGAAACACCCACGCCCAGGTTTGAGTATTTCCGGATTTCGGAACATCTGAAAGGGGGGCGGGGGGGGTGCGGCGGGGATGGATTCCCACCAAGAAGCTGTTCGGGCCGCCTGGCCCCACTGCCAAGGATGTTGTCGGGCGGGGCTCTGCCGGAAGGTTGTTGTCGGGTGGTCCCCGCCGAGGATGATATCGTCAGATGAGCCCCGCCGAGGAGATCATCATCGGGTAGGTTGGCGAGGAGACCCCGAGGTAAGGGCAGCGACGTTGAGGTGAGCGGGGCTGGGTGAGCTGTAGCGAGGCCCAAGGTTGGGCAGCAACGGGGCCCCGAGGTGGGCAGGGTCATCGAGTCCAAATTTCCGGAACATTTTACGGATTCTGGACAACCCTACCACCAATCGTCCTGGAGTCTGGATTCCGGAACATTCCGGATTCTGGACTCCGGATTCTCAATGCTGCACCTGTACTCTAAGGCCCTGGAATTGGTGGAAGCTAAGTTCTGCCCAAAGGACCGCTGAGATCCTGACGGTACTTTGGCCGGAAGTTTCATGGAAAAATCTTGGAAAGACCGCCCGGCGGCAAAAATGGGACTTACGCCCTGAATCTGGGCGGCAGCGGGAGGTAGTTCCCATTCTCGGCGGCAAATGCAATCCTCAGCTAAGTACGAGGGCGGAACTGATAAAATTAAACATTTTCACAAAATTAAAAAAACACTAGAAATCCTTCAGCGGACCCCATCCACCCGAATCCCTGCAAAAGAAATAAAGAAAAGAACTGCACTTACCTTTTATTGCAGGTCTTCATACTTACCGTTGAGGTTAGACCTGCCTTCACGCGGCGGGCTTGTCCCCTGCTGGAGCGGAGGACCGCCCGGACCAAACTGTCAGCATTTACAATCATTCTCTCTGAAACTGACCCGAACTTCAGGATGTCGCGCATCTAAACGCGGAAATCCTGACGTTGCGGTCAGTCATTCAACACTCTGACACAGGCGACGCTGTGGATCCCCTACCACCGACCCCACCCCGTATTGCCGGCAATCAGTGAAATCAGTGCAGCTTTCCCACGCTAATTTTGCTGTTAAACACTCCATGAAATGTTAAGCCTTGTTAGATTAAGTGTAACTGGGGTTTTGACCAACAGTGTATTGACTGCAAAAAAAAAATCACGATTCCTTAATTTCCTGTGAGAGGCTTTGTTTCACGTTGACTGTTTAATGAGCTTTCCTGTCTCTATCTCTATCCCATTCTGCCCTTTCCCCGCAGGATCCACTTATCTCTTCTTCCGAGGACCAGGAGATGTCACCACTCTGCAATGCAACGTGCCCACCGGTGCTGGGAATAATGTAACCTTGTGCAGCTCCAGTGATGCCGGGTCAGGAATGGGTGAAATAAAATGTCAGCACCCAAAGAACGAGAAGCCATGTGATGAAAATATCGGTCCTCAGGGAAGAAAAGGATACAGTGAGCCAGAGTGTACAAAATGCAAATTACATGACGACCAAACAGAGTCTCTGACATTCGCTGTGAAGACGATTAACTCGATGGTGTTTACCTTCATGGCTCAGGATTCCACAGAAGGAGGGGCATTGGAGTGTCCGTCCTGGCTCACACTGTCACAGTCGGGATGTGAAAACCACGACTTGTTCTTTGTGATAACCCAGGATGGTAGGTGCACTGGGGCAATATCGCGGGAGGGAACGGGGCAGAATCGGGGGAGGGATCGAGGAAGATATTCGGGAAGTATCGGGGGAGTGATCGGCAAGGTATTGCGAGAACATATAATGTAAGGTATTAGGTGAGACATTAGGGGAGATTTTTGGAGGCGTTGGGGAGATACTGGAGGAGGTTTTAGTGCGGATAGCTGTCATTGGGAAAATGTTAGAGCCTTTATTAAGATGAAAATACCGCGTATGCAGATAAAGAGTAAATAGTGAGAAGTAGCTAGCACGGGTTTCAAACTGTCCAGGAGGTAACAGACATGGTAAGTGGGGGAATGCAGTGGATGTAGTGTACATGACCTAGTGTATAAGACCTAGCTCTGCCAAGCCAGTGTGGCGGTTGGTGTGCAACCGCCAGCACACATTAAAACAATCGACGCACTGGAATCTTCCATCCTTCACAGTGTAGTTCGGACCTGCAATATTAGGTCCTTCATTGAAACACCCGTGAACTTTTTGACGTGGAAGCAAGTCATCCTCGATTGGAGGGACTGCCTATGATGATGAGTGTACATGGTCTTTAGGAAATTCTTTGATAAAGTACCACACTAGAGATTATTATATTAACAAATATTATTTTCAATCTTGTTTATATTTTCAGCTAATATATCTTCTATTGAAGAAAACTCCTTGTCGCTGACAGTGTCAGAGGGAGAGAATGTGACTTTACCCTGCCAGTTTCAGAATAGAAAACTACTCGCCTTCAATCTGTTTTGGTTCAGATCTGGAAACGTCAATAAGTGTCTGCACTCTGTTTCCATTGACTCTCAGGGGCCATATTCTAACCCACTCTGTTGTGTGGATAGAGAGTCGTCACAAATAATCTCTAACCAAAGCTCACACAATCCTTTGGTTAGCCGCCAGTCTCACAACCTTACTATTCACTCAGCGGGCCTGGTGGACACTGGGAGGTATCTCTGTGCTGTACACAGTCAGGATTCAGGGAAATCTGTCTGGAAGATTGCAGCAAACATCTCCCTTGTGACGGAGCCCAGTGCAGAAATTTCAGACTCTGCCACCTCAAACTCCTCAGAGACCAGCAACATAACTTATACAAATACTCAAAGTAAGTGATGCAATCTAGAACATGATGTGAACATTTAATATCAATAATTCAAGCTGTGAGATTCCAGGTCCATTGTCCAGTTTGTACCCTTTAGAAGTTGCTTCGATTTTCTTCCTTTGCCATTGCACTATTCTAGATTGTAACCAGAAAAGTATGTTCCTCAGCCCAGGTAAACAGTGTAATGAGCAGCGGGAAATCTTCAGACACTCCCACCTCAACATTTGGAATATCTTTAGTGACCAGCAGCATAACTCATAGTAAGTGATACAATCCAGAATATGATGTGAACCATTTAATATCAATAATTCAATATAAATAATATAAATAATTCTTTCAGGCAATGTCCCATATGTGAGATTCCAAATCAATTGTCTGGTTTTGTACCCATTAGACGTTGGTTCGATTTTCTTCCTTCGCAATTGCACTTTTCCAGATTGTAACCGGAAAAGTATCTTCCTCGGCCCAGGTAACCAGTGTGATCAGCTGTACATATAAGACGGCATTGCACAAACTGAACTTAATGTTGCTTCTCCTCTGCATTTCCAGACCCTGCCATCACTGTGAACGTAGCCATAGTGTGTCTGATTGTACTCATTTGCATTGTTGGGATAGTTTGCATTATTGGGGTAGTTTGCCGAAGGAAACGACAATCTGCCAAAGGTAAAGGTAAGCAAGAGCGTTAAAATGTTTGATCTAAATCTATAAAATTGTAAGAGCAGATTCCTTACATAGATTCTTACATTTATCTTTCCCATCTTACGGCATGTGTTGTGAAGGATCCTCAGCACCAGGACCCAGGTAGGGATGGGATTTGATCAGTATTTCGGCAGACTTTCTGTATAATTTTGCTCATTTAATGGAACATTTACAGGTTACTTTTCTTTGCTAACTGTAGGGCCGGTGATGTGCAGCTGACACAAGTGGCTGAATGTAAGTGACTAGAATTGCTGGCCAACTCTTCCGATCCTGGCCCTTTGAGAGTTGAAACTAAAAGCATGGTGTTCCCGCCCTTCTGTCCAGGTTTCCCGTACTCTGTGGTTCCCAGGAAGGATCAGAGCGATGACAACGAGCCTGTTGCGTATTCGGTGACAAGAGTTCCAACGCCGTCGAGCCAGCCAAGGCCTGGTGAAGGAATGGAGAGCACTGGCCCAAACATTGACTCTACAGAGCATGTGTACTGTTTGATCGAGGAGTCAATGGTCAAAGGGTAAGCAGAGTGACAGCTGTCACCCCTCGGCTACGGTCAACACTGACCACAACTTTGTTTTAGGATGGAGGGTTAGAAGATTGTTAATGTAATGAAGGTGAGGGGAGCCCATGCTGGCAAATGGGTTACTTTTCAACTTTGGCCACACAGTATCACTTGGAGCACTCCAGATTAGGCACAGCGTAAAACTCCCTCTGGACTGTCCCAACAATGTTCCTCAACTCCAAGGTCAGGAGAGAGGTCAGACATCTTCACTTCTCACACCTCATGTCCTGTTTGAGTGGAAGGGCCAATTTAGAGGTAGTTTTGTACTGTGGCTCACATGAGCTGCAAACTGGATCGAGAGGACCAAATTAATATCATCAAGGACCCTGAGAGAAAATGTGAGAGAAAGAAAGAGACAGAGAAAGACAGAGACAGAGACAGACAGTGATAGATTCAGACAGAGACTGACCTGATATTGGAATAAAGGAGCACTATCAGAAAAACATCACTGTGCCCTTATGAAGTTATCTTTTTTTTTAAACTCTCTCAGAACAATATTTTGGCATATGTGACCATAATGATCAATTTCGTCCAAATATTTTACTGAATGATTGGTAGTTTTAGGCAAGGAATTGGATTAGAAACATAGAAACATAGAAAATAGGTGCAGGAGCAGGCCATTCAGCCCTTCTAGCCTGCACCGCCATTCAATGAGTTCATGGCTGAACATGAAACTTCAGTACCCCCTTCCTGCTTTCTCGCCATAACCCTTGATCCCCCGAGTAGTAAGGACTTCATCTAACTCCCTTTTGAATATATTAAGTGAATTGGCCTCAACTACTTTCTGTGGTAGAGAATTCCACAGGTTCACCACTCTCTGAGTGAAGAAGTTTCTCCTCATCTCGGTCCTAAATGGCTTACCCCTTATCCTCAGACTGTGACCCCTGGTTCTGGACTTCCCCAACATTGGGAACATTCTTCCTGCATCTAACCTGTCTAAACCCGTCAGAATTTTAAACGTTTCCATGAGGTCCCCTCTCATTCTTCTGAACTCCAGTGAATACAAGCCCAGTTGATCCAGTCTTTCTTGATAGGTCAGTCCCGCCATCCCGGGAATCAGTCTGGTGAATCTTCGCTGCACTCCCTCAATAGCAAGAATGTCCTTCCTCAGGTTAAGAGACCAAAACTGTACACAATACTCCAGGTGTGGCCTCACCAAGGCTCTGTACAACTGTAGCAACACCTCCCTGCCCCTGTATTCAAATCCCCTCGCTATGAAAGGCCAACATTCCATTTGCTTTCTTAACCGCCTGCTGTACCTGCATGCCAACCTTCAATGACTGATGTACCATGACACCCAGGTCTCGTTGCACCTTCCCTTTTCCGAATCTGTCACCATTCAGATAATAGTCTGTCTCTCTGTTTTTACCACCAAAGTGGATAACCTCACATTTATCCACATTATACTTCATCTGCCATGCATTTGCCCACTCACCTAACCTATCCAAGTCACTCTGCAGCCTAATAGCATCCTCCTCGCAGCTCACACTGCCACCCAACTTAGTGTCATCCGCAAATTTGGAGATACTGCATTTAATCCCCTCGTCTAAATCATTAATGTACAATGTAAACAGCTGGGGCCCCAGCACAGAACCTTGCGGCACCCCACTAGTCACTGCCTGCCATTCTGAAAAGTACCCGTTTACTCCTACTCTTTGCTTCCTGTCTGACAACCAGTTCTCAATCCACGTCAGCACACTACCCCCAATCCCATGTGCTTTAACTTTGCACATTAATCTCTTGTGTGGGACCTTGTTGAAAGCCTTCTGAAAGTCCAAATATACCACATCAACTGGTTCTCCTTTGTCCACTTTACTGGAAACATCCTCAAAAAATTCCAGAAGATTTGTCAAGCATGATTTCCCTTTCACAAATCCATGCTGACTTGGACCTATCATGTCACCATTTTCCAGATGCACTGCTATGACATCCTTAATAATTGATTCCATCATTTTACCCACAACTGAGGTCAGGCTGACCGGTCTATAATTCCCTGTTTTCTCTCTCCCTCCTTTTTTAAAAAGTGGGGTTACATTGGCTACCCTCCACTCCATAGGAACTGATCCAGAGTCAATGGAATGTTGGAAAATGACTGTCAATGCATCCGCTATTTCCAAGGCCACCTCCTTAAGTACTCTGGGATGCAGTCCATCAGGCCCTGGGGATTTATCGGCCTTCAATTCCATCAATTTCCCCAACACAATTTCCCGACTAATAAAGATTTCCCTCAGTTCCCCCTCCTTACTAGACCCTCTGACCCCTTTTATATCCGGAAGGTTGTTTGTATCCTCCTTAGTGAATACCGAACCAAAGTACTTGTTCAATTGGTCTGCCATTTCTTTGTTCCCCGTTATGACTTCCCCTGATTCTGACTGCAGGGGACCTACGTTTGTCTTTACTAACCTTTTTCTCTTTACATACCTATAGAAACTTTTGCAATCCGCCTTAATGTTCCCTGCAAGCTTCTTCTCGTACTCCATTTTCCCTGCCCTAATCAAACCCTTTGTCCTCCTCTGCTGAGTTCTAAATTTCTCCCAGTCTCCGGGTTCGCTGCTATTTCTGACCAATTTGTATGCCACTTCCTTGGCTTTAATACTATCCCTGATTTCCCTAGATAGCCACGGTTGAGCCACCTTCCCTTTTTTATTTTTACGCCAGACAGGAATGTACAATTGTTGTAATTCATCCATGCGGTCTCTAAATGTCTGCTATTGCCCATCCACAGTCAACCCCCTAAGTATCATTCGCCAATCTATCCTAGCCAATTCACGCCTCATACCTTCAAAGTTACCCTTCTTTAATTTCTGGACCATGGTCTCTGAATTAACTGTTTCATTCTCCATCCTAATGCAGAATTCCACCATATTATGGTCACTCTTCCCCAAGGGGCCTCGCACAATGAGATTGCTAATTAATCCTCTCTCATTACACAACACCCAGTCTAAGATGGCCTCCCCCCTAGTTGGTTCCTCGACATATTGGTCTAGAAAACCACACGAGGCCCATGCTTGAGAGAAGGTCACTCTGTGACCAGTAACCTTTATTCACGAGCACTCAAGTGATGAAGGTGCGTGGAGCTTCCCCTTTTATACCTGAAAGTCCAAGTGAGGAGTGTCTCTCACAAGTTCACCACCTCGTGGTCATTGTTCTCACAGTGTACAACTAAGGTCAGTTTATACATGGGTTACAATGATGGTTGAATACATAACATCACCTCCCCCCCGAAAGTCTTATTGGGATCACAGGTTGAGTCTCTCTGGTGGTTTACGCTCCCTTGTAGAGTGCCTGAGTTGGGGCTCTGGTTGTTGGGCGCTGGCCTGAGTGTCTGCTGTTTGCGGTGCCTCAGGCCTGTCCGGACTGCCCACAGTGACTGGGCTCTCCTCCACTTGGTTCCGGTGTTCGGTCACCTGTGGTGGAGTGAACTCTACATCGTGTTCTTCCTCTGCTACTTCTATGGGGTTGCTGAACCTCCTTTTTGTTTGATCTACATGTTTGCGGCAGATTTGTCCATTGGTAAGTTTAACTATCAGAATCCTATTCCCCTCTTTGGCAATCACAATGCCTGTAAGCCATTTGGGCCCTGCAGCGTAGTTGAGGACAAAGACAGGGTCATGGACATCGATACCTAGCGCCCTCGCAGTCCTGTCATGGTAGTCACATTGTGACTGACGCCTGCTCTCGACAATTTCTTTCATTGTGGGGTGTATAATGGATAACCTGGTTTTGAGCGTCCTTTTCATTAGCAGCTCTGCGGGTGGAACCCTTGTGAGCGAGTGTGGTCGGGATCTGTAGGCAAACAGGAGGCGTGATAAGCGGCTTTGTAGGGAACTCCCTTGGATTCTGAGCATCCCCTGTTTGATTATCTGCACTGCTCATTACGCCTGGCCATTAGAGGCCGACTTGAACGGTGCCGTTCTGACATGGTTAATTCCATTGCCTGCCATGAAATCCTGGAATTCAGTACTTGTGAAGCACGGGCCATTGTCACTGACCAAGACATCTGGTAGACCATCGGTAGCGAACATTGCCCATAGACTTTCTACCGTGGCAGAGGATGTGCTTGAATTTAAAATGTCACACTTGATCGATTTGGAGTAGGCGTCTACTACAACCAAAAACATTTTTCCCATGAAAAGAAATGCATAGTCCACATGGATGCGTGACCATGGCTTGGCAGGCCAGGACAAGGGGCTAAGGGGGGCTTCCCTGGGCGCATTGCCCAGCTGGGCACACGTATTGCACCTGCGAACACAAAGTTCCAGGTCTGCATCTATCCCTGGCCACCAAACGTGTGACCTTCACCAATTGCCTTCATCATGACAATGCCCGGGTGCTCATTGTGGAGTTCTCTGATGAACACATCTCTGCCCATCTGGGGCATGACGACATGGCTTCCCCATAGTAGGCAATCGGCCTGAATCGAGAGTTCATCCCTGCGCCTGTGAAATGGTTTAAACTCCTCAGGGCATGCCCCGTACGTGGCTGCCCAGTTCCCATTCAGGACACATTTCTTGACGAAAGACAGTAGCGGGTCTCTATTTGTCCAGACCTTAATCTGACGGGCTGTCACTGGTGAGCCTTCACTTTCGAAAGCTTCAACAGCCATGACCATCTCAGCAGCATGATCGGTAGCCCCCTCAGTAGTGGCTAGTGGGAGCCCGCTGAGTGCATCGGCACAGTTTTCAGTGCCCGTTCTGTGCCGAATTGTATAGTCATAGATGGCTAACGTGAGTGCCCACCTCTGTATGCGGGCCGATGCGTTTGCATTTATGGCCTTGTTGTCGGCCAAAAGGGACCTTAGGGGTTTGTGATCAGTCTCCAGCTCAAATTTCCTGCCAAACAGGTACTGGTGCATTTTCTTTACTGCGTATACACATGCAAGTGCCTCCTTTTCTACCATCCCGTAGCCCCTTTCTGCCTGGGACAGACTTCTGGAGGCATAAGCTACCGGCTGTAACTGACCCTTGGCATTAACATGCTGCAACACACACCCGACCCCGTTGGACGACGCATCGCACGTTAAAACAAGTTTCTTACATGAGTCATATAGCGTTAACAGATTGTTGGAGCATAACAAATTGCGTGCTCTATCAAAAGCCCTTTCCTGGCTGTCCCCCCAGATCCATTCACGACCTTTGCATAGGAGCACATGTAGCGGCTCTAACCACGTGCTCAATTTGGGAATAAAGTTACCAAAATAGTTCAGGAGCCCCAGGAACGAACGCAGCTCCGTCTTGTTACGGGATCTGGGTGCTCTCTGGATTGCTTCCGTCTTGGACGCAGTAGGTCTGATCCCATCTGCTGCTACTCTCATCCCCAGGAATTCTACCTCTGGAGCTAGGAAGACGCACTTCGCCTTTTTCAGTCGTAGCCCTACCCGGTCCAGTCAGTGTAGCACCTCCTCCAGGTTGCGGAGGTGTTCTTCAGTATCGCGACCCGTGATGAGGATGTCGTCTTGAAAAACCACGGTCCCTGGAATCGACTTGAGGAGCCTTTCCATATTTCGTTGATAGATCGCGGCGGCCAAACAAATCCCGAATGGTCATCTGCTGTACTCAAGCAACCCCTTGTGTGTCATGATGGTGGTCAGCTTCTTCGACTCACTCGCCAGCTCCTGGGTCATGTAAGCTGAGGTCAGGTCCAATTTTGAAAAAAGTTTGCCACTGGGTAGCGTCGCAAAGAGGTCCTCCGCTCTCGGTAGCGGCTACTGGTCTTGGAGTGACACCCGATTGATGGTGGCCTTGTAATCACCACATATCCTGAGCGACCCATCCGCCTTGAGCACCGGCATAATCGGGCTCGCCCAGTCACTGAATTCGACTGGTGAGATGATGCCTTCCCTCAGCAGGCGGTCCAATTCGCCTTCTATCTTTTCCCGCATCACGTACAGCATCGCTCTGGCCTTGTGGTGTACTGGCCTGGCATCCGGGTTTATGTGAATCACTAACTTGATCCCCATGAAAGTGCCAATGCCGGGTTGAAATAATGAGTCAAATTTGTCCAGGACAAGTGAGAATGATACTCACTCCACAGAAGAAATTGCATTGACATCCCCCATTTCCAGTTAATGACAGCAAGCTAACTCCTCCCCAGTAGTGCGGGACTGTCCCTCGGGACAATCCAGAATGGCAACCTGTTCTCCGAATCTTTGTGGGTCACCCTAACTACCGTGGCACTGCCTAGCACCGGAATTATCTCCTTTGTGTATGTCTGTAGCTGTGTGTCAATCGGCGATAATTTTGGCATCCTGGCCTTGGACGGCCACAACTTTTCGAACTGTTTGATACTCATCAGGGACTGGCTGGCCCCTGTGTCTAGCTCCATTGATACTGGGATGCCATTGAGGAGCACGTTCATCATTATCGTGGAGTCCTGGTGTATGAACTGTATATGTGCGCCACATGAACTCGCTGAGCTTCAGCTTCCAGCGATTTCCCCCAGTGTTCATTTGGCCTCGTAGGGCTTACATCGGGCCCGTCCTCCTCGTACATCAATCTGGCTGCAGGCTTCCTGCACATACGGGCCAAGTGACCGCTGACGTTGCAATTTCTGGCTGGGTGTGTGCCTCCACACCTCCAACATGAGCCGTTGTTGAAAACAAAAGGTCCATTACCAGTCCATCGTCTCTGACTGTGTCTGTAACTGTACTTAAGCACACCATTAACAGGTGTTGATGACCCCATTACTGGCCGCATTGTCCCTTGCGATGGCGTGAATCGCCGTTCAGCTAGCCATTGTCTCTGATGAATTCCCCCTCTGGGTTCGACTACATGTTGGGGCATGTCCGATTGCCCTTGTCTGCCTGGAGAACTGTGTGCTGCTTTAACAATGTTGACTCCCTGTCCATTTGCTGCATTTGAGCCCAGATTTTTGTCAAACATCATTCTGGTTTCTTCCTCCCCTGAGATAAAAGTCTGGGCCATCAAGGCCGCTGTTTCCAGGGTGAGGTCTTTGGTTTCAATCAGTTTCCTGAAAACCCCAGCGTGCCCGATGCACTCAATAAAAAAGTCTCGCAGCATCTCCACTCTGCATGTATCAGGGAACTTACATCGGCTCGCCAGTCGCCGGAGATCTGCCACAAAGTCTGGAACGCTTTGCCCTTCTCACCGCCGGTGCATGTAAAACCGGTGTCTCGCCATGTGCATGCTGCTCGCCAGTTGAAGGTGTTCCCCGATTAACTTACTGAGCTCTTCAAACGTCTTGTCCGCCGGCTTCTCTGGCGCTAGAAGATCCTTCATCAGGGAGTACGTCCTGGATCCACAAAAACCGTCAGGAGTTGAGCCCTGCGTTTGTCGGCCGATTCCTGTCCCAACCATTCCTTAGTGACGAAACTTTGCTGTAGTCTCTCAATAAAATCGTCCCAATCATCACCAACACATTACCTCTCGTCTGTGCTGCTAGTGGCCATGCTCACGTGGTTTAACTCCCAGTTTCCTGTCGCCAATGATACGTCCTTACTATACAGTATAAATGCACACGAGGACCATGCTTGAGAGAAGGTCACTCTGTGACCAGTAACCTTTATTCACTAGCACTCAAGTGATGAAGGTGGGTGGAGCTTCCCCTTTTATACCTGAAAGTCCAGGTTAGGAGTGTCTCTCACAAGTTCACCACCTAGTGGTCATTGTTCTCACAGTGTACAACTTAGGTCAGTTTATACATGGATTACAAAGATGGTTGAATATATGACAGAAACGAAGAAACTGGGAGAATGGAATGGAGCCTTTACAGGATGTGGGGTGGGAGGAGGTGTAGTCCAGGTAGCTGTGGGAGTCAGTGGGCTTATTGTGAATGTTTGTCAATAGCCTATCTCCAGAAATGGAGACAGAGAAGTCAAGGAGGGTAAGGGAAGAGTCGGAGATGGACCATGTGAAGGTGAAGAAAGGGTAAAAATTGGATGCAAAGTAAATGACATTTTCTAGTTCAGGGAGAGAACAAGAAATAGCACCGGTACAGTCATCAATGTACCGGAAACAATGGTGAGGGAGGGGACCCGAGTACCCACAAAAAGGAGTATTTTGTTTCCATGGAAACTAGAGCTTTCACTTATCTTACAGAACAAATGCTTCATGTATGGTGAGAGGCTGAGTGTAATTTTAGGCTAACTCGCCGGGGGCAGGAGAGTGGGGCGGGGGGTGGGGGGGCTCCTATGGTGTAATGCCATATTTACACCCTGCCCAAGATTACTCTCCACAGATTTCAATGGAGGGTAAAATTGGGTGAGTTGTAAAACCATTGTAGCGCTCAATCCCATCACTTTCCCAGTGGGTGGGTTAATGTAAAGCCTCCTTCTATATTTCACTATTTTTCCTGCACTGGGTGTTGATCTAAGTGGGCAGTGGAATATGAAAAGGTTCACTAGGTTGATTCCGGAGATGAGGGGGTTGACTTATGAAGATAGGTTGAGTAGGTTGGGCCAATACTCACTGGAGTTCAGAACAATGAGAGGTGATCTTACATAGAAACATAGAAAATAGGTGCAGGAGTAAGCCATTCGGCTCTTCTAGCCTGCACCGCCATTCAATGAGTTCATGGCTGAACATGCAACTTCAGTACCCCCTTCCTGCTTTCTCGCCATACCCCTTGATCCCCCTAGTAGTAAGGATTTCATCTAACTCCCTTTTGAATATATTTAGTGAATTGGCCTCAACAGCTTTCTGTGGTAGACAATTCCACAGGTTCACCACTCTCTGGGTGAAGAAGTTTCTCCTCATCTCGGTCCTAAATGGCTTACCCCTTATCCTTAGACTGTGACCCCTGGTTCTGGACTTCCCCAACATTGGGAACATTCTTCCTGCATCTAACTTGTTTAAACCCGTCAGAATTTTAAACGTTTCTATGAGGTCCCCTCTCATTCTTCTGAACTCCAGTGAATACAAGCCCAGTTGATCCACTCTTTCTTGATAGGTCAGTCCCACCATCCCGGGAATCAGTCTGGTGAATCTTTCCTGCACTCCCTCAATAGCAGAATGTCCTTCCTCAAGTTAGGAGACCAAAACTGTACACAATACTCCAGGTGTGGCCTCACCAAGGCCCTGTACAACTGTAGCAACACCTCCCTGCCCCTGTTCTCAAATTCCCTCACTATGAAGGCCAACATGCCATTTGCTTTCTTAACCGCCTGCTGTACCTGCATGCCGACCTTCAATGACTTATGTACCATGACACCCAGGTCTCGTTGCACCTCCCCTTTTCCTAATCTGTCACCATTCAGATAATAGTCTGTCTCTCTGTTTTTACCACCAAAGTGGATAACCTCACATTTATCCACATTATACTTCATCTGCCATGCATTTGCCCACTCACCTAACCTATCCAAGTCACTCTGCAGCCTCATAGCATCCTCCTCGCAGCTCACACTGCCACCCAACTTAGTGTCATCCGCAAATTTGGAGATACTACATTTAATCCCCTCGTCTAAATCATTAATGTACAATGTAAACAGCTGGGGCCCCAACACAGAACCTTGCGGTACCCCACTAGTCACTGCCTGCCATTCTGAAAAGTACCCATTTACTCCTACTCTTTGCTTCCTGTCTGACAACCAGTTCTCAATCCACGTCAGCACACTACCCCTAATCCCATGTGCTTTAACTTTGCACATTAATCTCTTGTGTGGGACCTTGTCGAAAGCCTTCTGAAAGTCCAAATATACCACATCAACTGGTTCTCCCTTGTCCACTTTACTGGAAACATCCTCAAAAAATTCCAGAAGATTTGTCAAGCATGATTTCCCTTTCACAAATCCATGCTGACTTGGACCTATCATGTCACCTCTTTCCAAATGCGCTGCTATGACATCCTTAATAATTGATTCCATCATTTTACCCACCACTGAGGTCAGGCTGACCGGTCTATAATTCCCTGTTTTCTCTCTCCCTCCTTTTTTAAAAAGTGGGGTTACATTGGCTACCCTCCACTCGATAGGAACTGATCCAGAGTCAATGGAATGTTGGAAAATGATTGTCAATGCATCCGCTATTTCCAAGGCCACCTCATTAAGTACTCTGGGATGCAGTCTATCAGGCCCTGGGGATTTATCGGCCTTCAATCCCATCAATTTCCACAACACAATTTCCCGACTAATAAAGATTTCCCTCAGTTCCTCCTCCTTACCAGACCCTCTGACCCCTTTTATATCCGCAAGGTTGTTTGTGTCCTCCTTAGTGAATACCGAACCAAAGTAATTGTTCAATTGGTCTGCCATTTCTTTGTTCCCCGTTATGACTTCCCCTGATTCTGACTGCAGGGGACCTACGTTTGTCTTTACTAACCTTTTTCTCTTTAGATATCTATAGAAACTTTTGCAATCCGCCTTAATGTTCCCTGCAAGCTTCTTCTCGTACTCCATTTTCCCTGCCCTAATCAAACCCTTTGTCCTCCTCTGCTGAGTTCTAAATTTCTCCCAGTCCCAGGTTCGCTGCTATTTCTTATTGAAACTTATAAGATAATGAGGGGGCTCGACAAGGTGGATGCAGAGAGGATATTTCCACTCATAGGGGAAACTAAAACTAGAGAACATAGTCTTAGAATAAGCGGCCGCCCATTTAAAACTGAGATGAGGGTTGTAAATCTAAGTAACTCTCTGCCCCAGACAGCTGTGGAGGCTAGGTCATTGAATATATTTAAGGCGCAGATAGACAGATTTTTGAGCGATAAGGGAGTAAAGGGTTATGGGGAGCGGGCAGGGAAGTGGAGCTGAGTCCATGATCAGATCAGCCATGATATTAAATGGCGGAGCAGGCTCGAGGGGCCAAATGGCCGACTCCTGCTTCTATTTCTTATGTTTTTATGACACGACTGCCAAGTGTGTACTCACTATCACCGTGCTGCACAGTGGCATGCTCATAGAGTACACATTGTATTTCAGAGCCTCTCACTTCCCCAGTCCCTTCTGTGACTGGAGAGTTGAACAAACAGCCCAACCACTGTCCCCAGGCTCATTAATACAACATCAGTGCACACATATCATCTGAGTCATCCATAAGTCTACTGCCCATTTCCTAACTTGCACCATGTCCCGTTCACCCATCAACCTGACCTACATTGGCTCCCGGTTAAGCAAAGCCTCGATTAAAAAATTCTCATCCTTGTTTTCAAATCCCTCAATGGCCTCGCCCCCTCCCTATCTCTGTAATCTCCTCCAGCCCCACAACCCCCAAGATATCTGCGGTCCTCTAATTCTAGCCTCTTGAGCATTCCCGACTTCAATCGCTCAGCTGCCAAGACCCAAAACTCTGGAATTCTCTCCATCAACCTCTCCGCCTCTCTAGCTCTCTTTCCTGCTTCAAGACTCTCCTCAAAACCTATCTCTTTCACCAAGCTTTTGGTCATCTGCCCTAATTTCTCCTTATGTGGCCTGGTGTCAAATGTTGTTTGTAACACTCCTGTGAAGCGCCTTCTGACGTTTTTCTACATGAAAGGTGTTGTGTATCTGTAAAGCATGCACTCCCATGTTCCACCATCCCAGCATCCCTTGGGAACACTCTATATAAGCCGGCCCCTAAGGCTTGTTCCTCACTCTGGAGTGTCTGATTAAAGACTGAGGTCACTGTTACTTTAACCTCCCAGTGTGCAGCCTCATAATAGGAACATAAGAACTGGTGACGAGAATACAAATCCAACGCAAAGATGCAACAAACTGTGGGCATCCTGGAGAAGTTCTCGGAGGGTGAGGACTGTGAAGCCTATGTTGAACGGCTAGACCAGTACTTTGTAGCCAACGAGCTGGACGGAGAAGGAAGCGCTGCAAAAAGGAGAGCGGTCCTCCTCATGGTCTGCGGGGCACCGACCTACAGCCTCATGAGGAATCTTCTGGCTCTGGTGCAACCCACAGATAAGTCGTATGAGGAGTTGTATACACTGGTTCGGGAGCATCTTAACTCGAGCGAGAGTGTGCTGATGGCGAGGTATCGGTTCTACACGTGCCAGCGATCTGAAGGTCAGGAAGTGGCGAGCTACGTCGCCAAGCTAAGGCAACTTGCAGGACAATGTGAGTTTGATGGCTACCTGGAGCAAATGCTCAGAGATCTTTTTGTACTGGGCATTGGCCACGAGACCATCCTATGAAAACTTTTGACTTAGAGACACCGACACTCAGTAAGGCCATTGCGATAGCACAGGCGTTTATGTCCACCAGTGATAACACCAAACAAATCTCTCAGTACACAAGTGCTAGCAATGTTCATAAATTAACTGCAACTGTGTTTGCGAGCAGAAATGTACAGGGCAGAACCCACGAGTCTGCAACTGCCAGCAGTCCTCAGGTGACCCAGATGACTCAGAGTCCCCAACAAAGGATGAATGCAAGGCAATTCACACCTTGTTGGCGTTGTGGTGGCTTCCATTCAGCCTATTCATGCCACTTCAAAGGGTATGTTTGCAAGAGCTATGGAACAATGGGGCACCTCCAATGAGCTTGCAAGCTCTGCAAAACCTGCTAACCACCACGTGGCAGAAGAAGATCAGTCCATGGTGGGTCAAAGCAATTTCGAGCCTCAGAGAGAGGAGGCAGGTGCTGAAGTACACGGGGTGCACACATTTTCAACATAATGCCCACCTATAATGCTAAACGTAAAATTGAATGCCTTACCCGTAGCCATGGAACTGGACACTGGTGCTAGCCAATCTATCGTGAGCAAAAAGATGTTTCAGAGACTATGGTGCAACAAGGCATTCAGACCAGCCCTGAGCCCCATCTACATGAAACTGAGAACGTACACCAAAGAGCTTATCACTGTCCTGGGCAGCGCCATGGTCAAGGTCACCTACGAGGGCACGGTGCACGCACTGCCACTCTGGATTGTCCCGGGCGATGGCCCCACACTGCTTGGAAGGAGCTAGCTGGGCAAAATCCGCTGGAACTGGAATGATATCCGAGCGCTATCACATGTCAATGAGGCCTCATGTACCCAGGTTCTTAACAAATTTCCTTCCTTTTTTCAGCCAGGCATTGGAAACTTTTCCGGGGCGAAGGTGCGGATCCATTTGGTCCCAGAGGCAGGACCCATTCACCACAAGGCGCGAGCGGTACCTCACATGATGAGAGAGAGAGTGGAAATCGAGCTGGACAGGCTGCAATGCGAGGGCATCATCTCCCCAGTGGAATTCAGCGAGTGGGCCAGCCCGATTGTTCCAGTACTCAAAAGTGATGGCACGGTCAGGATTTGTGGCGATTATAAAGTAACTATTAATCGTTTCTCGCTACAGGACCAATATCCGCTACCTAAGGAAGACGACTTATTTGCGACACTGGCAGGAGGCAAGACGTTCACCAAGCTCAACCTGACTTCAGCCTACATGACGCAGGAGCTGGAGGAGTCTTCGAAGGGCCTCATCTGCATCAACACTCACAAGGGACTGTTCATCGACAACAGATGCCCGTTTGGAATTTGGTTGGCTGCAGTGATTTTCCAGAGAAACATGGAGAGCCGACCCAAGTTGGTACCATAGACGGTGGTCTTTCAGGACGACGTATTGGTCACGGGTTGGGACACCGCCAAGCACCTACAAAACCTGGAGGAGGTCCTCCAGCGACTGGATCGCATAGTGCTGCGGCTGAAGAGGTCGAAATGCGTCTTCATGGCAACAGAAGTGGAATTTTTGGGGAGAAAGATCACGGCGGACGGCATTCTGCCCACAGATGCCAAGACAGAGGCTATCAGGAACGCGCACAGGCCACAGAACGTCATGGAGCTGCGGTCGTTCCTGGGACTCCTCAACTATTTTGGTAACTTCCTACTGGGGTTAAGCACTCTTTTAGAGCCCCTACATGTGTTGTTGCGCAAAGGTGAGAACTGGGTATGGGGAAAAAAACAAGTAATTGCTTTTGAGAAAGCCAGAAACATTTTATGCTCCAACAAGCTGCTTGTATTGTATAACCCGTGTAAAAGACTTGTGCTAGCATGTGACGCGTCGTCGTACGGAGTTGGGTGTGTATTACAACAAGCTAACGTTGCGGGGAAGTTGCAACCTGTCGCCTATGCTTCCAGGAGCTTGTCTAAGGCCGAGAGGGCCTACAGCATGATTGAGAAAGAGGCATTAGCGTGTGCGTTCGGAGTAAAGAAAATGCTTCAGTACCTGTTTGGCCTCAAATTTGAGCTGGAAACCGATCACAAGCCCCTCATATCCCTGTTCGCTGAAAACAAGGGGATAAATACTAATGCCTCAGCCCGCATACAAAGATGGGCCCTTGTGCTATCAGCGTATAACTATACCATCTGCCACAGGCCAGGCAGCGAGAACTGTGCGGATGCTCTCAGTCGGCTACCATTGCCCACCACGCGGGGTGGAAATGGCGCAGCCTGCAAACTTGTTGATGGTGGCGCAGCCCGCAGACTTGTTGATGGTCATGGAAGCGTTTGATAAATGATAAATCACCTGTCACAGCCCGCCAGATTAGGACTTGGACCAGCCAATATTCTCTCCTGTCCCTAGTAAAAAACTGTGTACTGCATGGGAGCTGGGCCAGCATCCCCGTTGAAATGCAAGAGCCAATCAAGCCGTTCCAGTTGCGAAAGGACGAGCTGTCCATTCAGGCAGACTGGCTGTTGTGGGGTAACCGCGTAGTGCTACCAAAAAAGGGCAGGGAGACGTTCATCTCAGATCTCCACAGCACACATCTGGGTATAGTAATGATGAAAGCGATAGCCCCAGATCCCACATGTGGTGGCCCGGTATCGACTCTGACTTAGAGTCCTGTGTACGGCAATGCAGCGTGTGTGCTCAGTTGAGCACCGCACCCAGAGAGGCACCACTAAGTTTGTGGTCCTGGCCCTCCAGACCATGGTCGAGGATCCATGTCAACTATGCGGGCCCGTTTCTCAGTAAAATGTTCCTGGTGGTGGTGGATGCTTTTTCAAAATGGATTGAATGTGAAATAATGTCGAGAAGCACCGCCACCGCCACCATTGAAAGCCTGAGGGCCATGTTTGCCACCCACGGCCTGCCTGACATATTGGTCAGTAACAACGGGCCATGTTTCACCAGTGCCAAATTTAAAGAATTCATGAACCGCAATGGGATCAAACATGTCACCCTGTTTAAACCAGCCTGCAGTGGGCAGGCAGTGCGGGCAGTACAAACCATCAAACAGAGCCTTAAACGAGTCACAGAAGACTCACTCCAAACCCGCCTGTCCCGAGCAGTGCTCAGCTACTGCACGAGACCCCACTCGTTCACAGGGGTGCCCCCGATTGAGCTACTCATGAAAAGGACACTTAAAACCAGACTCTCGCTGGTTCAGCTCAACCTGCATGATCAGGTAGAGAGCAGACGGCAGCAACAAATATTAAACGATGGTCGCGCCACTGTGTCACGGGAAATTGATCTGAATGACCCTCTGTATGAGCGAAACTATGGACATGGTCCCAAGTGGATCGCGGGCACGGTGATAGCTAAAGAAGGGACTAGGGTGTTTGTAGTCAAACTAGACAATGGACAAATTTTCAGAAAGCACCTGGACCAAACGAGGCTGCGGTTCACAGGCTGCCCTGAACAACCCACAGCAGACACCACCTTTTTCGAGCCCACAACACACACCCACTGTCTATAAGCCGGCCCCGAAGGCCTGTTCCTCACTCTGGAGTGTCTGATTAAAGACTGAGGTCACTTTAACCTCCCTGTGTGAAGCCTCATCTGTGTTAGGAACACAATAAAAGGTGTTATATAAATACAAGTCGTTTTTAGTGTGGTTGAGTTGTTAAAAGAGGAAGAAGATTTCCTCTTTCATCACTTCTCTGTTTCTCTCACTGACCAGAATGTGATGGTGAAAGAGGCACCCAGCTTCTGAACGAGCTAGGAATGTGAAATGGCGCTTGGTGCTCTGTTTGTGGGTCTTTTCCTTCTGTTCCAACATGTTGTAGGTAAGGATCCATACTTTCAACTAATCCTCAACATGTTTATCTGGAAATATCAGTTTCTATCTGTACCTGAACGCGGAAATATAAGGATTGAAGGATATCGATTGCCATCAGTGCTGCTTTCACGCGGATGTTTAATGTACTCATATGACAGTTGTTGCTGAGGCATTTTAACACGGTTTAATCATGGGTGGTCAGTTTAAAATTGGCACTAAGAGAGTGAGGAGACAGATTAGGAGAACATTTTTTACACAGAGGTTTGTTTTGCCACAGGCAGTGGTTGACGCAGAGACATTTTCATCTTTTGAAGGAAAACTGGAAAACATTTGAAGCAGAGGAAGATTTGGGGCTGTGGAGAGAGCGAGGCAATGGGTTTGCTCTGGCAAAGAGCCAGCACTGGCACGATGGGCCCAATTGCCTCCTTCTGTGCTGCAAACGTCTTTGGTTCAACTCCTGTCTTAAAACAGTGCAGGGATGAAATACAAGAACACTGCTGATCCTATCCCAATTTCCCTTACTGCAGAACCATATCTCACTCTAAGAATGAAATAGTGGAAGATTTAGAAGAGTTAGAAGGATTTGCTGATGGGCTTTAATGGAGAGAGGGGGTGGGAAGTCCGTGCAGAGCATAAATGCGGCATGGAGCAGTTGGGCCGAATGGCCTGTTTCTGTGCCGAACATTCCATGTAATTCTGTGTAAGATTTTGTGCTCAGACTCGATCATTGGGAACTCTGAAGTAACAATTATATTTGATGACTCAGCCGAGCCTCACACCATTAAAGGGTGGAGACCACACTGGGCGGGGCCCACGACACCACTCGGACCAGGGCTCGAAATCAACACCACTGGCAAAATGGAGCAGCTCAGAGCTTTCTGTACATTACAGACCGTCCATTCCGCGATTGTTCTGTAAGGAAAGGGGAACCGACACTGTGATTGGAGGGGGTGGGAGGGTTCCCAATCGAGACTGTCTATCCAGACTGTGTAAGGGGTGGGGGATGGTGACTCTATCCAGACTGTGTAATGGAGCATTTCTAACCTGACTCTGTGAAATTTTAGGAGTGGGGTGGGTAGAAACAGATTCCGTGTAATATGAGCAGTCTGCAGGCAGACTCTGTTCCTGAAATGATAATTGACGTCTCCCCGATCGGTCCAAATCAGCATGGATTTATGAAAGGGAAATCATGCTTGACAAATCTTCTAGAATTTTTTGAGGATGTAACTAGTAGAGTGGACAAGGGAGAACCAGTGGATGTGGTGTATTTGGACTTTCAAAAGGCTTTTGACAAGGTCCCACACAAGAGATTAGTGTGCAAAATTAAGGCACATGGGATTGGGGTAATGTATTAACGTGGTAGAGAACTGGTTGGCAGCCAGGATCAAAGAGTGGGAATAAACGGGTACTTTTCAGAATGGCAGGCAATGACTAGTGAGGTACCGCAAGGTTCAGTGCTGGGACCCCAGCTATTTACAATATATATTAATGATTTGGACGAAGGAAATGAATGTAATATCTCCAAGTTTGCAGATGACACAGTGTGAGCTGCGAGGAGGATGCTAAGAGGCTGCAGGGTGACTTGGACAGGTTAGGTGAGTGGGCAAATGCATGGCAGATGCAGTATACCGTGGATAAGTGTGAGGTTATGCACTTTGGTGGCAAAAACAGGAAGGCAGATTATTATCTAAATGGTGACAGATTAGTAAAAGGGGAGGTGCAACGAGACCTGAGTGTCATGGTACATCAGTCAATGAAAGTAGGCATGCAGGTTCAGCAGACAGTAAAGAAAGCAAATGGCATGTTGGCCTTCATAGCGAGAGGATTTGAGTATAGGAGCAGGGAGGTCTTGCTGCAGTTGTACAGGGCCTTAGTGAGACCACACCTTGAGTATTATGTGCAGTTTTGGTCTCCTAATCTGAGGAAGGACATTCTTGCTATTGAGGGAGTGCAGCGAAGGTTCACCAGACTGATTCCCGGGATAGCAGGACTGGCATATGAAGAAAGACTGGATCGACTAGGCTTATATTCACTGGAATTTAGAAGAATGAGAGGGGATCTCATGGAAGCATATAAAATTCTGACGGGATTGGACAGGTTAAATGCAGGAAGAATGTTCCCGATGTTGGGGAAGTCCAGAACCAGGGGTCACAGTCTAAGGATTAGGGGTAAGCCATCTAGGACTGAGATGAGGAGAATCTTTTTCACCCAGAGAATTGTGAATGTATGGAATTCTCTACCACAGAAAGTTGTTGAGTCCAGTTCGTTGGTTATATTCAAAAGGGAGTTAGATGTGGCCATTGCGGCTAAAGGGATCAGGACGTATAGAGAGAAGGCAGGAGTGGGGTACTGAGGTTGAATGACCTACTCCTGCACTTATTTTCTATGTTTCTGTATTTCTATCCTCAGTCTAAACATGGCTGATGTCTGAGTTACAACCGAGTCTGACGGAGATGTGGTTTGGTGTTTGTTCGAGCTCTGGTGCAATAATGATCTATAGTATAGACACATCTGGGTCAGTGAGTGGAGAGTTTCTAGGTGCAGTCTGTCAGGGCCATTACAGGGGGGGATTGCGTGTATCAGATGCTCAAGTTGTAAACACAAATCCCTATCAGCCGCTCCATGATACCCAACCAATCAGAGCTCTGCTAACTTCTCCATCGCAGCTTATCATCTTAACCAGCAGGAAATGAGCTTCTGAACACAATGCAAGCAGAAATTATCGTTCTGACAATCTAGATGTGCTGATCAGAAATCTGTTCATTACAAGAAAAAAAGAAAGTCTTGCATTTCTATAGCACCTTCTACAACCTCACAATGTCCCAAAGCTATTTAAAGCCAATGAAGTACTTCTGAAGTGCAATCTCTGTTGATATGTAGAAAATGCGACAGCCCATTTTCACACAGCTAGGTCCCACAAACAGTAAAGTCTCATGTAAAAAAAACACACCTCTGACAGTATAGCACTCCCTCAGCACTGCACTGGGTGGTCGGCCTAGATTTTGTGCTCAAGTCTCTGGAGTGGGACTTGAACCCACAACCTTCTGACATCAGAAGCGACAGTGCTACCCACTGAACCACAGTTGACATCATGACAACAAGAACTGGAACTCATAGAGAGCGCTTAAAGTGGGGCAGGGCCTTGTGGTGTTTTGCAAATGTGGAAGTGCGGGGAAGGACGTGAGCTCGAGGTAGGAGAAGAGTGAGTGGAAGTGGCAAAAGGCTCGGTTGGAGAGGTAAGTTTTAAAGAACCTTTTGCAGATGCCAAAGATGTGCCAAGGTGGAGGGTGAGGGGTTAAGGGAGAGAATAGCAGAGTGTGGGGCATAAAGGCTGAGGGCTGAGCAAGTGGTGAAGGTTAAGGTTTCTTAAATCAATGCAGTGGGCCACAGAGGAGGCCAAAGTCAGATGAGGCCATGGAAGGATTGGTATTTATTTTTTTAAACCTTGGATGTGGTCGTCACTGGAAATGTCAGCATTTAGTCTCTAGTTTTCCTTGAGAAGGTGGTAGTGACCCTTCCTCTTGAACCGTTAAGTCCGTGTGGTGAACACTTTCCACAATGCTGGTAGCGAGGGAGTTTCAGGATTTTCATCCAGCGACGATGAAGGAACAGCATTATACTTACAAGTCAGGATGGTGTGTCACTTGGAGAACTTGTAGGTGATCATGCTCCCAAGCGTCTGCTGCCCTCGTTCTTCTATGTGGTAGAAGTCGTGGGTTTAGGAGGTGCTGTCGAAGAAGTCTTGGCAAGTTACTGCAGAGCATCTTGTAGATGGTACACACTGCAGCCATGTTGCGCCGGTGGTGGAGGGAGTGAATGCTGAAGGTGGTGGATGGGGTGCCAAAATGTGATCCTGTTTATCCTGGATGGTGTGGAGTTTCTTGAGTGTTGTCGCAGCTGCACTCACCCAGGCAAGTGGAGAGTGTTGTAGGGCGCTTTCAAGGCAAAGGCACCTGCTGAATATATGTATGTATGTGTAAAATTGTAGCCAGATATAAAATGGCTGCCCGGGATTCCGCAAAGCCCGAGGGGAATTCAGCTAACCAGTTTGACTAACTTTCTGGGTAGCTGATGACACTGCATTTCCTTGTACAGGAACACTGGAAAGGGAGAGCTCAGCAGATGTCCCGAATCAACAAACCTCAGACAAGATGTCCTAGCAGAATATTGAACAAAGGGATTCCTGTAACTGTGTTAAGATAAGGAGGTTAGGCACAGAACCCAAGGACAATAAAGATAAGGAGGTCTGAAGAATATCACGAGGGCATGAGTAAGTTCCAGCTAAACATGAGATGATCATGCAGGCCCCTGGTGTCTGGGGGACCAATTCTATTGGCCCAGAGGAATCGATTTGTAATCTATAATCCTTATGATTGGATTGTGTCCAGCCGACATAGGCTGCGTAATTGTAATGAACTGGTATAAAACATATAAATACTGATGAATTTCTTTGTTCAGCAGTGAGTAGTGCCTGGAGTAACCCAGAGGTTTTCTCCCCGCCGACGTAATAAAAACCGTTTTGATGATGGAACCGACTCAGAGTGACGAGTGATTCTTCCAGGATTTCATTCGCGCTAACAGAGAGTATTCCATCACACTCCTGACTTGTGCCTTGTAGGTGATGGAGAGAGTTTGGGGAGTCAGGAGGTGAGACACTCACCGCAGAATACCCAGCCTCTGACCACAGTATTTATGTAGCTGGTCCAGTTTTATTTTTGACCGATGATGACCCCTGACCATCCCTCCCTCAGATGTTGATGGTGGAGGATTTGATGATGTAATGCCGTTGAATGTCAGGAAATGGTTAGACCCTTTCTTGTTGGAGATTGTCATTGCCTGGGACTTGTTGTGAATGGAGCTGAACACTGTGCAATCATCAGCGAATATTCACACTTCTGACCTTATGATGGAGGGAGGGTCATTGATGAAGCAGTTGAAGATGGTTGGGCCCAGGACATTGCCTTGAGGAAGCGTCCTAGGAGGGTAAAGAGCAGTTTTTAACTCAATGCCTTAGGGGGAGGTCAGTGAGGACAGGAGGGGTTGGTGAGTAGGATGCCATACGGGACAGGATGAAACCGATGAAGAAAGGATTGTAGATATCCATGTTCATGGAGATGAAATTGTGGAGGAGAGTTCTAGTGGCACTGAGAATGAGATAGGAATGGAAGCAGCAATCTTTGGGAGGTGAGTCATGACATCTGGTGGAGGGCTAGATGTGGGTTTGAGGTACAGCTCAGGGTCAAATAGGTATAGTGGAGCTGAAGGGAATGGCTTTGCTTTTTCTGGGGAAAGGCCTGGTCTGTCTCGAACCTGATGCCAGCTAAGAAATCGGACAGTACAGCACTGAGGACATTGATGGAGAGGTGAAGTGAGGTATCGACTTGGCTACGTATGGAAGCTGACTCCTTGATAATGTTCCTGAGAAATAGCATGTATATGTGGAATATAGGAGAGGACCAAGGATGGAGCCTTGGGTGGACATGGGGCGACCATTGCACACGGGAGGAGAACAATTCCTGAGGATGTGAGAAAGATAGGAGTGGATGTATTTAACAGCAGTGCCACAAAGGTGGGCCATTGGAGAACCATTGGAGAAGGTTCACTGTGTCAAGGGCCTTTAAGCTGTTGAGGAAGATAAGGAAGGATAATACACTATGGTTGTAAACACACAGGATATTGTTGTTAATTTTGATAAGGATGCGCTTATTTGTACTGCAAAAATGGCCAACATGTTCCACCTTTTGTTTCTGATTGGTCCCCTTGGAGAATAAGCCACACCCTGAAGTTTCACAGGAATGTGTAACTGGAACCACCTATCCCAAGGTCTCACTGACTTTGCAAATTGTAACTCGATCCACTTTGACTTCCTGAAGTGACAGAGGTCAGAGCTCCAAAGAAGATAGCAAGGGCCAACCAAAGTACCTTGCCCCAGTCCAAGTACATCCCTCCCCCAGCCGAAGGGTCTTACCCTAGTCCAAGTGCATGCCTCCCCCAGCCGAAGTGCCTTACCCTAGTCCAAGTGCATGCCTCCCCCAGCCAAAGTGCCTTGTCCCAGCGCAAGTACATCCACCCCCTTCCGCCCCATCCTCCCACACCATAGATGGGGCAGGGATTGTGTACGGATTGGTAACAGGTTTATTGGCTGTGAAGTGAATAGTGACAGTGTGGTGACTTCTGGATATCATTCACTCCAACGATGTCCCTTGTAGGGGGTTGGAAGAACATGATCTGTCTTCCTTCCAATCATGTCTCTCCCCACAACTGCTCTCTCTCCCCACAGTCTCTCTCTCTCTCTACCCCCAATCTCTCTCTCTCTCTCTCTTCCCTCAATTTCTCTCTCCTCCCAGTCTCGCTCACTTTCCCGCTCCCCCCAGCCCCTCTCACCACCACCGCCCCAGTCTCTTTCTCCCCCTCCCCCCAGTCTCACTCTGCCTCTCGCTATCGCCCCCCACCAGCTGCTCTCGGGCCCACGCTGGTCGGAGGGAGGGTGGGCGGGTTCGGTGCCTCAGGTCCTGCGTCACGGCACCACATGGATGGAATGATTTAGGCGGGGAGGGGGCAGAGCTTGACAGGGGCGGGGCTTGTCACCTGTCAGTCAAAAAAGTGCAGTATAGTCATGGGGGGCGGGGCTTGACAGACGCCTGTCTGTCAAAAAAAGTACAGTACAAATAGTTACATCGTTTTGATAAGGCTAGTCTTGCTGATCAGTGTCATTCAAACCATACACATTGTCAACAAGCGTTAATGAAACAATTTGGAAGCTGTAAATTGACATCAAGTGGATACGCTAATTTACAGACTGTGGCAAAGAATTCTATGAAAGGAACAATAAACTGGCCTATTACCAAGCCATTGTGCAGAGCATAATTTCCTATGAGAGGCTTTGTTTCACGTTGACTGTTTAATGAGCTTTCCTGTCTCTATCTCTATCCCATTCTGCCCTTTCCCCGCAGGATCCACTTATCTCTTCTTCCTAAGACCAGGAGATGTCACCACTCTGCAATGCAACGTGCCCACCGGTGCTGGGAATAAAGTAACCTTGTGCAACTCCAGTGATCCCGGGTCAGAAATGGGTAAAATAAAATGTAAGAACGAAAAGCCATGTTATGAAAATATCGGTCCTCAGGGGAAAAAAGGACACAGTGAGCCAGAGTGTACAAAATGCAAATTAAATGACCATGAAACGGAGTCTCTGACATTCGCTGTGAAGACGATTAACTCGATGGTGTTTACCTGCATGGCTCAAGATTCCACAGAAGGAGGGGCATTGGAGTGTCCGTCCTGGCTCACACTGTCACAGCCGGGATGTGAAAACCACGACTTGTTCTTTGTGATAACCCAGGATGGTAGGTGCACTGGGGCAATATCGCGGGAGGGATCGGGGCAGGTATTGGGGGAGGGATTGTTGTGGGAACATTAGGGGTAATTTAAGGTAAGGTATTAGGCGAGATATTAGAGGAGATATTAGAGAGACGTTGGGGAGATATTAGAAGAGGTTTTCGGGCAGATAGCTGTCATTGCCTTCATTAAGATGAAATTACCTTGTGTGTAGATAAAGAGTAATAGTGAGAAGTAGCTGGCACGGGTTTCAAACTGTCCAGGAGGTAAGAGACATGGTAGGTGGGGGAATGCGGTGGATGCAGTGTACATGGACATTAGGAAATCCTTCGACTAAGTATCACATTGGAGATTATTATATTAACAAATATTCTTTTCAATGTTGTTTATAGATTCAACTGATATATTTTTGATTAAAGAAAATTTGTCGCTGACAGTGTCAGAGGGAGAGAATGTGACTTTACCCTGCCAGTTTGAGAATATAAAACCACTCCCCTTCACTCTGTTTTGGTTCAGATCTGGAAACGTCAACAAGTGTCTGCACTCTGTTCACACTGAGGATCATGCTGCACATTCTAACACACGTTGCTGTGTGGATAGAGAGTCATCACAAAGAATCTCTACCCAAAGCTCACACAATCCTTTGGTTAGCCGCCAGTCTCACAACCTTACTATTCACTCAGCGGGCCTGGTGGACACTGGGAGGTATCTCTGTGCTGTACACAGTCAGGATTCAGGGAAACCTGTCTGGAAGATTGCAGCAAACATCTCCCTTGTGACAGAGCCCAGTGCAGAAACTTCAGACACTCCCACCTCAACATCTGGAATATCCTCAGAGAGCAGCAGCATAACTTGTACAAATACTCAAAGTAAGTGATGCAATCTAAAACATAATGTGAACCATTTAATATCAATAATTCAAGGTGTGAGATTCCAGGTCCATTGTCCAGTTTGTACCCTTTAGAAGTTACTTTGATTTCCTTCCTTTGCCATTGCACTATTCTAGATTGTAACCAGAAAAGTATGTTCCTCAGCCCAGGTAACCAGTGTAATGAGCAGCAGGAAATCTTCAGACACTCCCACCTCAACATCTGGAATATCCTCAGTGACCGGAAGCATTACTCCTACAAACATACAAAGTAAGTGATACAATCTAGAATATGATGTAAACCATTTTATATCAATAATTCAATATAAATAATATAAGTAATTCTTTCACACAATGTCCCAGACTCCTCCATCACCTTCCCAGGGTATGTCCGGTCCCACCGGCAGGACAGACCCACCAGAGGTGGCGGCACAGTGGTATACAGTTGGGAGATAGTGGTCCTGGGAGTCATAGAAACATAGAAACATAGAAAATAGGTGCAGGAGTAGGCCATTCGGCCCTTCAAGCCTGCACCGCCATTCAATGAGTTCATGGCTGAACATGAAACTTCAGTACCCCATTCCTGCTTTCTCGCCATACCCCTTGATCCCCCGAGTAGTAAGGACTACATCTAACTCCTTTTTGAATATATTTAGTGAATTGGCCTCAACAACTTTCTGTGGTAGAGAATTCCACGGGTTCACCACTCTCTGGGTGAAGAAGTTTCTCCTCATCTCGGTCCTAAATGGCTTACCCCTTATCCTTAGACTGTGACCCTTGGTTCTGGACTTCCCCAACATTGGGAACATTCTTCCTGCATCTAACCTGTCTAAACCCATCAGAATTTTAAACGTTTCTATGAGATCCCCTCTCATTCTTCTGAACTCCTCAACATTGACTCCCTAACATCGTAAAGTCTCATGGCATCAGGTCAAACATGGGCAAGGAAACCTCCTGCTGATTACCACCAACCGCCCTCCCTCAGTTGATAAATCAGTACTCCTCCATGTTGAACAGCACTTGGAAGAAGCACTGAGTGGTTCGGTAGCACCACTACTGACCGACCTAGCCTCGTCCTGAAGGACATCCTTGCCAGACTGGGCCTATGGCAGATGGTGAAAGAACCAACATGAGGGAAAAACATACATGACCACATCCTCACCAATCTACCTGTCACAGATGCATCTGTCCATGACAGTATTGGAAAGAGTGACCACTGCACAGTCCTTGTGGAGACAAAGTCCCATCTTCACACTAAGGACACCCCTGCATCATGTTGTGTGGGTCTACCACTGTACTAAATGGGATCTCAGTGTCAGTATTCTATGGACAAATACGTAAGCTGCTCCAAGATTAATGTGCTCATCTAAACTGCGATCTCTGAAAACCAGGGAGGTCCTGAGGGAGGGAGGGAAGGGGTCAGTAGGAATGTGTGTGTGTGTGTGTGTGTGTGTGTGTGTGCTAGGCCTGTGCAGCAGAGCCTAGTCTCCAATCATCTTGGGTCCCCTTGCCATTGGACCAAGACCCAGCTCTGTCAAGTCTGTGTGGTGGCTGGTGTGCAACGGCCACCCCATATTAAAAGGATTTATGGTGCATAGGCATCTTCCACCCTTTAAAATGAAGTTCGAGATCTGGCCCGCATTAGTCTCATCAGTCACCTTAGAACTCATTTTAGTGTGGAAGCAAGTCATGCTCAACTCCGGGGCACTGCCTAAGAAGAGAGAAGAAGAAATGGGATAGATTCAGAAAAGACCTTGCAGATAAAACTGGGCATTCATGAGGGCCATCATCAGCAGCAGAATTGTATTCCACAACAATCTGTGACCTCATGTCCCGGCATATCCCTCACTCTACCATTACAATTAAGCCAGGGGACCAACCCTGGTTCAATGAAGCGTGTAAAAGAGCATGCCAGGAGCAGCACCAAGCACACCTAAAAATGAGGTGCCAACCTGCTGTAGCTACACTACATGCATGCTAAACAGCACATGCAGCATGCTATAGGCAGAGTGAAGCGATTCCACAACCAACGGATCAGATCAAAGCTCTGCAGTCCTGCCACATGCAGTCATGAATGGTGGTGGACAATTAAACAACTAAGGGGAAGAGGCTCCATGAACATCCCCATCCTCCATGATGGCAAAGCCAGCACGTGAGTGCAAAAGACAAGCAGAAGTGTTTGCAACCATCTTCAGCCAGAAGTGGTGTGCGGATGATTCATCTCGGCCTCCTCCGGAGGTCCCCAATATCACAGAAAACAGTCTTCAGCCAATTTGATTCACTCCATGTCATATCAAGAAATAGCTGACGCACTGGATACGGCAAAGTCTATGGGCCCCGACAGTATCCCGACTGCAGTGCTGAAGACTTTTGTCCCACAACTTACCCTGCCTCTATCCAAGCTGTTCCATTAAAGCTACATCACTGGCGTCTACCCAACAAAGTGGAGAATTGCCCAGGTATGTATGTTCATGATTGCAGTCTTCTGTTCCATTTGCAACCCCTCAGATAATAAAGCAGTCCATGTCTGTATGCAGCAAGACCTGGACAACATTCAGACTTTGACTGATAAGTGGCAAGTAACATTTGCGCAACACAAGTGCCAGGGAATGACCATCTCCAACAAGAGAGAGTCTAACCACCTTCACTTGATATTCAACGGCATTACCTTCACTGAATCCCCACCATCAACTTCCTAGGGGTCAGCATTGACCAGAAACTTAACTGGACCAGTCACATAATTGCTGTGGCTAGAAGAGCAGGTCAGAGGCTGGGTATTCTGTGGCGAGTGTCTCACCTCCTGACTCCCCAAAGTCTTTCCACCATCTACAAGGCACAAGTCAGGAGTGTGATGGAATGATGAGTTGAGCTCCAACAATTTGATGCTCGACACCATCAGGATTAAGGAGCCTGCTTGATTTGCATTCCAACCACATGTTAAACGTTCACTCCCTCCACAACCAGCGTACCGTGGCTGCAGTGTGTACCATCCACGATGCACTGCAGCAACTCACCAAGGCTTCTTCGGCAGCACCTCCCAAACCCGTGACCTCCACCATGTAGAAGATCAAGGGCAGTAGAATGGATTGTGACTTGGAGAGGAACATCCTCATCTCCAAGTTCCCCTCAGTCACACACCATCCTGACTTGTAAATATATCACTGATCTTTTATCGTCGCTGGTCAAAATCTTGGAACTCCCTCTCTAACAGCACTGTGGGAGTACCTTCATCACGTGGACTGCAGCGGTTCAAGAAGGTGGCTCACCACCACCTTCTCACGGGCAATAAGAGATGGGCAATAAATTTTGGCCTTGTCAATGATGCCCACATCCCATGACTGAATACAACAGAAATTAAGCGAGAGATTCAAGAGCAATTGTCCACTTTGTACCCATTAGACGTTGGTTCGATTTTCTTCCTTCGCAATTGCACTTTTCCAGATTGTAACAGAAAAGTATCTTCCTCGGCCCAGGTAACCAGTGTGATCAGCTGTACATATAAGACGGCATTGCACAAACTGAACTTAATGTTGCTTCTCCTATGCATTTCCAGACCCTGCCATCACTGTGAACGTAGCCATAGTGTGTCTGATTGTACTCATTTGCATTGTTGGGATAGTTTGCATTATTGGGGTAGTTTGCCGAAGGAAACGACAATCTGTCAAAGGTAAAGGTAAGCAAGAGCGTTAAAATGTTTGATCTAAATCTATAAAATTGTAAGAGCAGATTCCTTACATAGATTCTTACATTTATCTTTCCCATCTTACGGCATGTGTTGTGAAGGATCCTCAGCACCAGGACCCAGGTAGGGATGGGATTTGATCAGTATTTCGGCAGACTTTCTGTATAATTTTGCTCATTTAATGGAACATTTACAGGTTACTTTTCTTTGCTAACTGTAGGGCCGGTGATGTGCAGCTGACACAAGTGGCTGAATGTAAGTGACTAGAATTGCTGGCCAGCTCTTCCGATCCTGGCCCTTTGAGAGTTGAAACTAAAAGCACACATGGTGTTCCCGCCCTTCTGTCCAGGTTTCCCGTACTCTGTGGTTCCCAGGAAGGATCAGAGCGATGACAACGAGCCTGTTGCGTACTCGGTGACAAGAGTTCCAACGCCGTCGAGCCAGCCAAGGCCTGGTGAAGGAATGGAGAGCACTGGCCCAAACATTGACTCTACAGAGCATGTGTACTGTTTGATCGAGGAGTCAATGGTCAAAGGGTAAGCAGAGTGACAGCTGTCACCCCTCGGCTACGGTCAACACTGACCACAACTTTGTTTTAGGATGGAGGGTTAGAAGATCGTTAATGTAATGAAGGTGAGGGGAGCCCATGCTGGCAAATGGGTTACTTTTCCACTTTGGCCACACAGTATCACTTGGAGCACTCCAGATTAGGCACAGCGTAAAACTCCCTCTGGACTGTCCCAACAATGTTCCTCAACTCCAAGGTCAGGAGAGAGGTCAGACATCTTCACTTCTCACACCTCATGTCCTGTTTGAGTGGAAGGGCCAATTTAGAGGTAGTTTTGTACTGTGGCTCACATGAGCTGCAAACTGGATCGAGATGACCAAATTAATTTCATCAAGGACCATGAGAGAAAATGTGAGAGAAAGAAAGAGACAGAGAAAGACAGAGACAGAGACAGACAGTGATAGGTTCAGACAGAGACTGCGACAGAGACAGACAGACAGTGATAGATTCAGATAGAGACTGACCTGATATTGGAATAAAGGAGCACTATCAGAAAAGCATCACAGTGCCCTTATGAAGTTATCTTTTTTTTTTAAACTCTCTCAGGACAATATTTTGGCATATGTGACCATAGTGATCAATTTCGTCCAAATATTTTACTGAATGATTGGCAGTTTTAGGCAAGGAATTGGATTGAGGCTGAACACTCTTTGCAGAGAGGACAGCTTACATAGCAGACTCAGAGAGATAAAGAGAGATATGGAGACAGTAACAGAGACACAGAGAGACAGAGAGAGACAGAGAGAGACAGACAGAGAGCAACACAAAGAGAGAAAGAGAAAGAGAGACAGTGTTTTGGATCGATAATAATAGACCCAGGTTCGGGATCTGGGTGAATGTTAAATAATAGATAAGACAAATGAAGTAAAGAATTAAATACTGTTTACTGAGGGAAAAGAAATATTAATAAAAAAGTTTACGAAGAAAAGAGAAGTATGATAAGATGCAACAACGCTGACGGCCTTCGGCCTGTCGGGAACTCTGCAACGACGGCTGGTCTGGAGCCTTGGGGGTCCCGGCACCGCTCGCGAATCGCGGTCCAAGGTGAAGTTCGAAGAGCTAAGGGACAGTGCCGCTCCTTTATACTATTAAACAAAACATGGGTGCATGTGGCTTATGGCCAACTCCTAATCTGTAACACCCCAGCTGCTTGTCCACAAAGCATGAGATCTCGAGGCGCCGACAGTCTCATAATAAGCTGGTGTGCATCTCAAGATCGCTTCCCTCTCTCTCTCTCTATAGCAACAACAATCCACGAAGCATGGAGCAGAAACACACTGTAAATGACTAAATATCATAATTAACTTTATGTGATTAACCCTCTACAATCGAGACGGAGATAGACAGTGAGACGGGGATCGAATAACAGACAGAGAGCGAGAAACAGAGACAGAGAGAGAAACAGCAAGACCAGCAGAGACAGAGAGAGAGAGAGACAGAGAGAGAGACAGCGAGAGAGAGAGAGAGTGAGAGAGAGAGTGAGAGAGACAGTAAGAGAGACAGAGAGAGAGACAGCGAGAGAGAGAGACAAACAGAGAGAAAGAGAGAGAGATGGAGACAGGCAGAGAGGCAGCAAGAGAGAGAGAGAGAGACAGAGAGACAGTGAAACAGGCAGAGAGAGACAGAGAGAGACGGAGACAGGCAGTGAGAGAGACAGAGACAGGCAGAGAGACAGCGAGAGAGAGAGAGAGAGAGAGAGAGTCAGCGAGACAGGAAGAGAGAGACAGAGACAGGCAGCGAGAGACAACGAGAGACAGTGAGACAGGCAGAGAGAGACAGAAAGAGACAGAGACAAAGAGAGAGTCTGAGAGAGAGAGAGAGAGAGAGAGAGAAAGACAGGCAAAGAGAGACAGTGAGAGAGAGAGAGAGAGACGGAGACAGTCAGACAGAGACAGCGAGAGAGAGAGAGAGAGAGAGAGGCAGAGACAGAGACAGAGAGAGCAACAGAGAGAGAGGCATAGAGAGAGACAGGGAGAGACGGTGATAGGCAGAGAGAGAGAGACAGAAAGAGAGAGACGGAGACAGATAGAAACAGCGAGAAAGAGAGAGAGACAGGCAAAGAGAGACAGAGACACAGAGAGACTCAGAGCGAGAGAGAGAAAGAGGCAGGCAGAGCGAGACAGAGAGAGAGACAGGGAGAGAGACCGAGAGAGAGAGATAGATGGAGAGAAAGAGAAAGAAACAGAGAGAAAGAGAATCGGTGAGACAATCCGAGAGTCAGAGAGTGACAGACAGAGTAACAGACAGAGAGTGACAGACAGAGAATGACAGACAGAGTAACAGACAGAGAGTGACAGACAGAGAGTGACAGACAGAGTGACAGACAGAGAGTGACAGACAGAGAGTGACAGTCAGAGAGTGACAGACAGAGAGTGACAGACAGAGAGTGACAGACAGAGTGACAGTCAGAGAGTGACAGTCAGAGAGTGACAGACAGAGAGTGACAGACAGAGAGTGACAGACAGAATCAGGGAAAATGAATGAGGGAATTTCAGGCTGGGTTAGACTGAAATCCAGGCCAGTGGGGAGAAAGTGACTGAATGTAGTTTCCACTTACAGCTGTTTAATATTGTTTGAATCATATGTTACTCATTTTTCACACATTTAATTTTCTGTTTTCCCAGTGATGACGGCAAAACTGAAATCCAGGCAGTAAAATGTAAGTCGTGGCAATCTTTCAGTATCTTTCATTATCTGTCCCCACATGGAAGTGAAACCCTCTTAATTTCTAGGCAGTGACCGCACGGACCATGTACCGCAGGTTGAAACCTCTTTAGCCATTGAACTCAAACCAGACGGCCAATCGCAGCCCAAAGAGGACAGTAAGGAGGATCCCGTTGCTCTGTCTAATGAGCAGACTTATTCTTTGATAGGTTGCCCGGGGACAGGGAGCCCAGGAGACACGGAGACAAGGTCTTGGCTGGAGGAAGATGATCCACAACCTGGCCCGTTAGAGATGGAAGAAAATCCTATTTATGCTAAAATAGAGGAAGCCTGAATGTGATTGAGTAATGGGAGAAAGGCAACGGATAACTTGGTTAAACTCATTGTGGTACTAGATTTTAAAATATATATTTTACACTGGGTATTGAACACTTTCCCACTGCAGACCCCCAGGGTGGGGGAGAATTCGACATTGTTGCACTGGATTTCTGGATGGATCATGGGTGCAAAAGAGGTCCAATTTAGGAGGCCAACCCACCATGCCCGAGTAGTGTCGGAAACATGTTTGATGCCATATTGGTTTGGGCCTGTAGAGGAGTCCCTGATGTAGGCGTTAGGCTCCTTTGAATATGCTAATAAGGGGCCTACCACTTGTTCCAGGATCCAAACCGGCCATTATCACATTGCTGTTTGTGGGACCTTGCTGTGTGCAAATTAGCTGCCACTTTTCCTAAATTACAACAGTGACTAAACTTCAAAAAATACTGAATTCGCTGTAAAGTGCTTTGCGATCTCCAGAGGTCATGAAAGGCGCTTGATAAATGCAAGTCTTTCAATTCATTCATTAATTTTGAGGGAAGGGAAACCACGCAGAATACAGGTGTACAACCGACGCTCGTTGAACACAAGTGCGTTTTCACAGATTGTAACATTGAAGCTGCTTGAAGCGCAGGATTGTGTGCGGAGATATCTTCTCCCAATGTTTCACAAATGATATAAAGCCGCTGGTGGCAGCTCCTTGCCTTTCCCGGTTTGTTCTGAGTTTTTGTGGCGACCGACACAGAACATGGAGACAGACTCAATGTGAGTTTCCACTCTCACCGACACCGGACGAGGGCGATGGGAACCCACGGTTGAAGAATATAACTGTAACACATTCGACGTGAAATTGGTCCTCGTCAGTTTCGACTTTGATGGAAATGAAATTCGGGCTCGGTGTGAAACGTGCGCTCGATTCGCGATGAGCTTCACACTGCTGGCGAAGAGCAACTTCACCCCCTTGGACTCTGCTTAGATAGAACAACGCATCGCTGGTGTGTAATACGCAAAATGGAACTTGTGTGATTGGAAGTCATTCAATAAACACTGTTTAAAAATTATAACTAAATGACGAGCTGTGTCATCTGTCCAGCAGGAATTTTATGGCTAACTAATTGAATGAATGAACTGATCTCAGTGAGGACACTGCATTTAGACTCAAGGGGAAGTGGGAGAAGGGAGGGGGAGTGGGGAGAGTGGGAGTGAGGAGGGTTTGAGGGGATTGGGAGGGATGTGTGAGTGGGCAGTGGGGAGTGGGAGGGAAGGGGGAGTGGGAGGGAGAGTGGGGAGTGAAGAGGGTGTGAGGGAAGGGGCAATGGAGAGTGGTAGGCTAGGGGGAGTGGGAGGGTGGAGTGGGGGGAGTGGGAGTGAGGAGGGTGTGGGGGGAGTGGGTTGGAGGGGGAGTGGAAGCAAATTTATGAGGACGCTGAGAGAAGTTCATGATTGTGTAAGAGAAAGTTTGGTATAAATTGTCAGCCCCCAGCAGATCACTAAAGAGTATTTTTAAAAGCATAAAACATTTCAATGTTGAACAATACATGTCTATCAGTAAGACAAAACGACTTTCACGCGAGAGTCACCAATCCCACACTCCTTGAGGGCAGCCATGCTCAAACGGGTCAGGGGTTAACTCTGTGACCCTCTGCTCCATTGTGTCTCCTTGAAGCAGAGCTCACTCTGACGGCAGGTTGGGGGGAGGGGGTGGGAGGGGACAGAGTCAGTGAATTAACCCTCATAACCCTGGCATTTGCCTCATTGTCCAGCCCTTGGCTTCAGCACGATCTCTGAAACAATGGGTGCCATTTGCAATATGAGCACCACACGCAAGGACTGGTGTGTAGCAAATCCAAACGAACTCAGTACGGAAATGGAAGGAAGCGTGTGATGATTGGAAATTTTAATTGATGGGAGCAAGTCTAAAAGGCTCAGCTATTTACAGCTTGTTAGTAGAAGCGGGTGTGAGCAGAAATGCCAACCGCACTGTCGCATAAATCAAACAATGAACTCTTAAAAATCATGAGGTTTGCTCTACAAATCATGAGTTGCTATTTTTTTCCCTGACCCCTTGCTTACCTTTGATCCTGGACAGGAAGCGCAGTCCGCGACCTTTGCTCCCAGACAGGAAGCGCATTCGGCCGTCACTAACCGATTACTGACATAAGAAATAGGAGCAGGAGTGGGTGGATTGATGGCCCCGCTGTCGGGTCACTCACGGGCCAGTCTCGCTCTCCTTATCACCGTTACTCCTCCCGCAGCAAAATTTTTACTTCAGGCACCAGGAGGTGATTTCTGTTCCCACTGCAAATCCGAATAGTTGGCTGAAGAAGATTAAAAACAATCTCCCACCCATTGGATACCTGAAGTCCACCCAACTCAAATTCATGAGCGAGCATCAAAAGGGCCTCTAGAACTCCCACCGGGATTGGTTGGGAACCATATTTCAAATCTGCAGGGCTATGGGAACAAATTGGATAGCTCTTTCAACCCACGGGCACAAGCACGATGGGCTGAATGGACTCTTTCACTGTCTGAGGTGCCGTCTTTCGGATGAGACGTGAAACTGAGGCCCTCTCAGGTGGACGCGAAAGATCCCACTGCACTATTTCAAAGAAGAGCAGGGGAGTTCTCCCGATGTCCTAGCCAACACTTATTTCAATCAAAATAACTAAAGACAGAGGATCTGGTCATTATCACATTGCTGTTTGTCAGACCTTGCTGCATGCAAATTGGCTTTCGTGTTCCGTACATTACAACAGTGACTACACTTAGAAAAGGTACTTCGTTGGCTGCAGAGCGGTTTGAGATGCCCTGAGGTCGGGCAAGGCGAGCTATAAATACAAGTCTGTCTGTCTTTCTTTCTAGCTTTTTTCTTTTCTGTCTTCATCCTACTTCGTAGACCATGTACAAGTTGCTCTATCTTAGAAATCCCCTATTTCAATCTCTCAACCATTGGTGGCCGTGCCTTCAACTGCCAAGGCACTAAGCTCTGGAGTTCTCTCCTGTGGTCGGGATTACACCACAGGAAAACTTTCTGTCTATTATTGCTCGCTGACCCCCAAAGTAACCAAGGAACACACTTTGTTCCTGACCAATTACATTCTGTTTCAAAACTGAAAATGCTGGAAATCTCAGCGGGTCAGAGAGAAACAGAGTGCAGTGGGACCGAGAGTGGTGGCCGTGGGACCGAGAGCTGTGGCCATGGGACCGAGAGAGGTGGCCGTGGGACCGAGAGCGGTGGCCATGGGACCGAGAGAGGTGGCCATGGGACCGAGAGTGGTGGCCGTGGGACCGAGAGAGGTGGCCGTGGGACCGAGAGCGGTGGCCATGGGACCGAGAGAGGTGGCCGTGGGACCGAGAGTGGTGGCAGTGGGACCGAGAGTGGTGGCCGTGGGACTAAATTGCAAGCAGTACAGGTAAATCGCTGTTTCACCTGGAAGGATTATTTGGGGCCTGGACTATGGGAAGGGAGGAGGTAAAAGGGCAGGTATTGCATCTCCTGCGCTTGCAGGGGAAGATGTTGTGGGAATGGGCGGGATGCTGGGGGTGATTGAGGAGTGGACCAGTATGTCCTGGAGGGAGCAGTCCCTTCGGAATGCTGAGAGGGGAGGGGAGGGGAAGATGTGATTGGTGGTGGGATCACGCTGGAGGTGGTGGAGGATGATCCATTAAACATGGAGGCTCGTGGGGTGAAAGGTGAGGACAAGGGGAAACCTGTCATGGTTCTGAGAGGGAGGGGAAGGGGTGAGGGCAGAAGAGCGAGAAATAGAACGGACACGGTTGAGAGCCATGGTAACCACAGTGGAGGGGAATCTTCTGTTGAGGAAAAAGGAAGACATGTCAGAGGCACTAGTGTCAAAGGTGGCGTCTTCAGAACAGATGTGACGGAAAGTAATACGACCTTTCTATACAGTTTAAATGCACACGAGGCCCATGCTTGAGAGAAGGTCACTCTGTGACCAGTAACCTTTATTCACGAGCACTCAAGTGATGAAGGTGGGTGGAGCTTCCCCTTTTATACCTGAAAGTCCAAGTGAGGAGTGTCTCTCACAAGTTCACCACCTAGTGGTCATTGCTCTCACAGTGTACAACTAAGGTCAGTTTATACATGGGTTACAATGATGGTTGAATACATAACATCACCTCCCCCCCGAAAGTCTTATTGGGATCACAGGTTGAGTCTCTCTGGTGGTTTACGCTCCCTTGTAGAGCCCCTGAGTTGGGGCTCTGGTTGTTGGGCGCTGGCCTGAGTGTCAGCTGTTTGCGGTGCCTCAGGCCTGTCCGGACTGCCCACAGTGACTGGGCTCTCCTCCACTTGGTTCCGGTGTTCGGTCACCTGTGGTGGAGTGAACTCGACATCGTGTTCTTCCTCTGCTTCTTCGATGGGGTTGCTGAACCTCCTTTTTGTTTGATCTACATGTTTGCGGCAGATTTATCCATTGGTAAGTTTAACTATCAGAATCCTATTCCCCTCTTTGGCAATCACAGTGCCTGTGAGCCATTTGGGCCCTGCAGCGTAGTTGAGGACAAAGACAGGGTCATTGACATCGATACCTCGCACCCTCGCATTCCTGTCATGGTAGTCACATTGTGACTGACGCCTGCTCTCGACAATTTCTTTCATGGTGGGATGTATAAGAGATAACCTGGTTTTGAGCGTCCTTTTCATTAGCAGCTCTGCGGGTGGAACCCCTGTGGTCGGGATCTGTAGGCAAACAGGAGGCGTGATAAGCGGCTTTGTAGGGAACCCCCTTGGATTCTGAGCATTCCCTGTTTGATTATCTGCACTGCTCATTACGCCTGCCCATTAGAGGCCGGCTTGAACGGTGCCGTTCTGACATGGTTAATTCCATTGCCTGCCATGAAGTCCTGGAATTCAGTGCTTGTGGTCATGGTCACTGACCAAGACATCCGGTAGACCATGGGCGGCGAACATTGCCCGTAGACTTTCTACCGTGGCAGAGGATGTGCTTGAATTTAAAATGTCACACTCGATCCATTTGGAGTAGGCGCCTACTACAACCAAAAACATTTTTCCGATGAAAGGAACTGCATAGTCCACATGGATGTGTGACCATGGCTTGGTGGCCCAGGACCAGGGGCTAAGGACGGCTTCCCAGGCCCCTTTCCCAGCTGGGCACACATATTGTACCTGCGAACACAAAGTTCCAGGTCTGCATCTATCCCTGGCCACCAAACGTGTGACCTGGCAATTGCCTTCATCATGACAATGCCCGGGTGCTCGTTGTGGAGTTCTCTGATGAACATCTCTCTGCCCATCTGGGGCATGACTACTCGGTTTCCCCACAGTAGACAATCGGCCTGAATCGAGAGTTCATCCCTGCACCTGTGAAATGGTTTAAATTCCTCAGGGCATGCCCCGTACGTGGCTGCCCAGTCCCCATTCAGGACACATTTCTTGACTAAAGACAGTAGCGGGTCTCTATTTGTCCAGACCTTAATCTGACGGGCTGTCACAGGTGAGCCTTCGCTTTCGAAAGCTTCAACAGCCATGATCATCTCAGCAGCCTGCTCGGTAGCCCCCTCAGTGGTGGCTAGTGGGAGCCCGCTGAGTGCATCGGTGCAGTTTTCAGTGCCCGGTCTGTGCCGAATTGTATAGTCATAGGCGGCTAACGTGAGTGCCCACCTCTGTATGCGGGCCGATGCGTTTGCATTTATGGCCTTGTTGTCGGCCAAAAGGGACCTTAGGGGTTTGTGATCTGTCTCCAGCTCAAATTCCCTGCCAAACAAGTACTGGTGCATTTTCTTTACTGTGTATACACATGCAAGCGCCTCCTTTTCTACCATCCCGTAGCCCCTTTCTGCCTGGGACAGACTTCTGGAGGCATAAGCTACTGGCTGTAACTGACCCTTGGCATTAACATGCTGCAACACACACCCGACACCATAGGACGACGCATCGCATGTTAAAATAAGTTTCTTACATGAGTAATATAGCGTTAACAGATTGTTGGAGCATAACAAATTGCGTGCTCTATCAAAAGCCCTTTCCTGGCGGTCCCCCCAGACCCATTCGCGACCTTTGCGTACGAGCACGTGTATTGGCTCTAACAGCGTGCTCAATTTGGGAAGAAAGTTACCAAAATAGTTCAGGAGCCCCAGGAACGAACGCAGCTCCGTCTTGTTACGGGATCTGGGTGCTCTCTGGATCGCTTCCGTCTTGGACGCAGTAGGTCTGATCCCGTCTGATGCTACCCTCATCCCCAGGAATTCTACCTCTGGAGCTAGGAAGACGCACTTCGCCTTTTTCAGTCGCAGCCCTACCCGGTCCAGTCTGCATAGCACCTCCTCCAGGTTGCGGAGGTGTTCTTCAGTATCGCGACCCATGATGAGGATGTCGTCTTGAAAAACCACGGTCCCTGGAATCGACTTGAGGAGGCTTTCCATATTTCGTTGAAAGATCGCGGCGGCCGAACAAATCCCGAACGGACATCTGTTATACTTAAACAACCCCTTGTGTGTCGTGATGGTGGTCAGCTTCTTCGACTTACTCGCCAGCTCCTGGGTCATGTAAGCTGAGGTCAGGTCCAATTTTGAAAAAAGTTTGCCACCAGATAGCGTCGCAAAGAGGTCTTCCGCTCTCAGTAGCGGCTACTGGTCTTGGATTGACACCCGATTGATGGTGGCCTTGTAATCACCACATATCCTGACCGACCCATCCGCCTTGAGCACTAGCACAATCGGGCTCGCCCAGTCACTGAATTCGACTGGCGAGATGATGCCTTCCCTCAGCAGGCGGTCCAATTCGCCTTCTATCTTTTCCCGCATCAAGTACGGCACCGCTCTGGCCTTGTGGTGTACTGGCCTGGCGTCCGGGTTTATATGAATCACTACCTTGGTCCCCATGAAAGTGCCAATGCCGGGTTGAAATAATGAGTCAAATTTGTCCAGGACCTGTGAGCATGATACTCACTCCACAGAAGAAATTGCATTGACATCCCCCATTTCCAGTTATTGACAGCAAGCTAACTCCTCCCAAGTAGTGCGGGACCGTCCATCGGGACAATCCAGAGTGGCAACCTGTTCTCCAAATCTTTGTGGGTCACAACTACCGTGGCACTGCCTAGCACCGGAATGATCTCCTTTGTGTATGTCCGTAGCTGTGCGTCAATCGGCGATAATTTTGGCCTCCTAGCCTTGGACGCCCACAACTTTTTGAACTGTTTGATACTCATCAGGGACTAGCTGGCCCCCGTGTCTAGCTCCATTGATACTGCGATGCCATTGAGGAGCACTTTCATCATTATCGGTGGCATCCTGGTGTATGAACTGTATTTGTGCTCCACATGAACTCGCTGAACTTCAGCTTCCAGCGATTTCCCCCAGTGTTCATTTGGCCTCGTAGGGCTTACATCGGGCCCATCCTTCTCGTACATCACCCTGGCTGCAGGCTTCCTGCACATACGGGCCAAGTGACCGCTGACGTTGCAATTTCTGCAGGTATATTGCTGATACCTGCAAACTCAAGCTGGGTGTGTGCCTCCACACCTCCAACATGAGCCGTTGTTAGAAACAAAAGGTCCATTACCAGTCCATCGTCTCTGACTGTGTCTGTAACTGTCCTTAAGCACACCATTAACAGATGTTGATGGCCCCATTACTGGCCTCATTGTCCCTTGTGATGGCGTGAATCGCCGTTCAGCTAGCCATTGTCTCTGATAAATTCTGATAAACAGGTTTCGACTACATGTTGGGGCATGTCTGATTGCCCTTGTCTGCCTGGAGAACTGTGTGCTGCGTTAACAATGTTAACTCCCTGTCCATTTGCTGCATTTGAGCCCAGATTTTTGTCAAACATCATTCTGGTCTCTTCCTCCCCTGAGATAAAAGTCTGGGCCATCAAGGCCGCCGTTTCCAGGGTCAAGTCTTTGGTTTCAATCAGTTTCCTGAAAACCCCAGCGTGCCCGATGCACTCAATAAAAAAGTCTCGCAGCATCTCCGCTCTGCATGTATCAGGGAACTTACATCGGCTCGCCAGTCGCCGGAGATCTGCCACAAAGTCTGGAACGCTTTGCCCTTCTCGCCGCCGGTGCGTGTAAAACCGGTGTCTCGCCATGTGCATGCTGCTCGCCAGTTGAAGGTGTTCCCCGATTAACTTACTGAGCTCTTCAAACGTTTTGTCCGCCGGCTTCTCTGGCGCTAGAAGATCCTTCATCAGGCAATACGTCCTGGATCCACAAACCGTCAGGAGTTGAGCCCTGCGTTTGTCGGCCGACTCCTGTCCCAACCATTCCTTAGTGACGAAACTTTGCTGTAGTCTCTCAATAAAATCGTCCCAATCATCACCAACACATTACCTCTTGTCTGTGCTGCTAGTGGCCATGCTCACGTGGTTTAAATCCCAGTTTCCCGTCGCCAATGATACGTCCTTACTATACAGTATAAATGCAGACGAGGCCCATGCTTGAGAGAAGGTCACTCTGTGACCAGTAACCTTTATTCACTAGCACTCAAGTGATGAAGGTGGGCGGAGCATCCCCTTTTATACCTGAAAGTCCAGGTTAGGAGTGTCTCCCACAAGTTCACCACCTAGTGGTCATTGTTCTCACAGTGTACAACTTAGGTCAGTTTATACATGGATTACAATGATGGTTGAATATGTGACAGAAACGAAGAAACTGGGAGAATGGAATGGAGCCTTTACAGGATGTGGGGTGGGAGGAGGTGTAGTCCAGGTAGCTGTGGGAGTCAGTGGGCTTATTGTGAATGTTTGTCAATAGCCTATCTCCAGAAATGGAGACAGAGAAGTCAAGGAGGGTAAGGGAAGAGTCGGAGATGGACCATGTGAAGGTGAAGGATGGGTAAAAATTGGATGCAAAGTAAATGACATTTTCTAGTTCAGGGAGAGAACAAGAAACAGCACCGGTACAGTCATCAATGTACCGGAAACAATGGTGAGGGAGGGGACCCGAGTACCCACAAAAAGGAGTATTTTGTTTGCATGGTTTCAGAAACTAGAGCTTTCACTTATCTTACAGAACAAATGCTTCATGTGTGGTGAGAGGCTGAGTGTAATTTTAGGCTAACTCGCCGGGGGCGGGGGAGCAGGGGGGGCTGGGGGGGCTCCTATGGTGTAATGCCATATTTACACCCTGCCCAAGATTACTCTCCACAGATTTCAATGGAGGGTAAAATTGGGTGAGTTGTAAAACCATTGTAGCGCTCGATCCCATCACTTTCCCGGTGGGTGGGTTAATGGAAAGCCTCCTTCTATGTTTCAGAAAGTGTTTCACTATTTTTCCTGCACTGGGTGTTGATCTAAGTGGCCAGTGGAAAATGAAAAGGTTCACTAGGTTGATTCCGGAGATGAGGGGGTTCACTTATGAAGATAGGTTGAGCAGGTTGGACCTATACTCACTGGAGTTCAGAAGAATGAGAGGTGATCTTATTGAAACTTATAAGATAATGAGGGGGCTCGACAAGGTGGATGCAGAGAGGATATTTCCACTCATAGGGGAAACTAAAACTAGGGAACATAGTCTTAGAATAAGCGGCCACCCATTTAAAACTGAGATGAGGGTTGTAAATCTAAGTAATTCTCTGCTCCAGACAGCTGTGGAGGCTAGGTCATTGAATATATTTAAGGCGCAGATAGACAGATTTTTGAGCGATAAGGGAGTAAAGGGTTTTGGGGAACGGGCAGGGAAGTGGAGCTGAGTCCATGATCAGATCAGCCATGATCTTATTAAATGGCGGAGCAGGCTCGAGGGGCCAAATGGCCGACTCCTGCTTCTATTTCTTATGTTCTTATGACACGACTGCCAAGTGTGTACTCACTATCACTGTGCTGCACAGAGGCATGCTCATAGAGTACACATTGTATTTCAGAGCCTCTCACTTCCCCAGTCCCTTCTGTGACTGGAGAGTTGAACGAACAGCCCAACCACTGTCCCCAGGCTCATTAATACAACATCAGTGCACACATATCATCTGAGTCATCCATAAGTCTACTGCCCATTTCCTAACTTGCACCACGTCCCGTTCACCCATCAACCTGACCTACATTGGCTCCCGGTTAAGCAAAGCCTCGATTAAAAAATTCTCATCCTTGTTTTCAAATCCCTCAATGGCCTCGCCCCCTCCCTATCTCTGTAATCTCCTCCAGCCCCACAACCCCCAAAATATCTGCGGTCCTCTAATTCTAGCCTCTTGAGCATTCCCGACTTCAATCGCTCAGCTGCCAAGACCCAAAACTCTGGAATTCTCTCCATCAACCTCTCCGCCTCTCTAGCTCTCTTTCCTGCTTCAAGATGCTCCTCAAAACCTATCTCTTTCACCAAGCTTTTGGTCATCTGCCCTAATTTCTCCTTATGTGGCCTGGTGTCAAATGTTGTTTGTAACACTCCTGTGAAGCGCCTTCTGACGTTTTTCTACATGAAAGGTGTTGTGTATCTGTAAAGCATGCACTCCCATGTTCCACCATCCCAGCATCCCTTGGGAACACTCTATATAAGCCGGCCCCTAAGGCTTGTTCCTCACTCTGGAGTGTCTGATTAAAGACTGAGGTCACTGTTACTTTAACCTCCCAGTGTGCAGCCTCATAATAGGAACATAATAACTGGTGACGAGAATACGAATCCAACGCAAAGATGCAACAAACTGTGGGCATCCTGGAGAAGTTCTCGGAGGGTGAGGACTGGGAAGCCTATGTCGAATGGCTAGACCAGTACTTTGTAGCCAACGAGCTGGACGGAGAAGGAAGCGCTGCAAAAAGGAGAGCGGTCCTCCTCATGGTCTGCGGGGCACCGACCTACAGCCTCATGAGGAATCTTCTGGCTCTGGTGAAACCCACAGATAAGTCGTATGAGGAGCTGTGTACACTGGTTTGGGAGCATCTTAACCTGAGCGAGAGCGTGCTGATGGCGAGGTATCGGTTCTATACGTGCCAGTGATCTGAAGGTCAGGAAGTGGCGAGCTACGTCGCCAAGCTAAGGCGACTTGCAGGACAATGTGAGTTTGATGGCTACCTGGAGCAAATGCTCAGAGACCTTTTTGTACTGGGCATTGGCCACGAGACCATCCTATGAAAACTTTTGACTTAGAGACACCGACCCTCAGTAAGGCCATTGCGATAGCACAGATGTTTATGTCCACCAGTGATAACACCAAACAAATCTCTCAGCACACAAGTGCTAGCAATGTTCATAAATTAACTGCAACTGTGTTTGCGAGCAGAAATGTACAGGGCAGAACCCACGAATCTGCAACTGCCAGCAGGCCTCAGGTGACCCAGATGACTCAGAGTCCCCAAAAAAGGATGAATGCAAGGCAATTCACACCTTGTTGGCGTTGTGGAGGCTTCCATTCAGCCTATTCATGCCACTTCAAAGGGTATGTTTGCAAGAGCTATGGAACAATGGGGCACCTCCAATGAGCTTGCAAGCTCTGCAAAACCTGCTAACCACCACGTGGCAGAGGAAGATCAGTCCATGGTGGGTCAAAGCAATTTCGAGCCTCAGAGAGAGGAGGTAGATGCTGAAGTACATGGGGTGCACACATTTTCAACAAAATGTCCACCTATAATGCTAAACGTAAAATTGAATGCCTTACCCGTAGCCATAGAACTGGACAGTGGTGCTAGCCAATCTATCGTGAGCAAAAAGATGTTTGAGAGACTGTGGCGCAACAAAGCATTCAGACCAGCCCTGAGCCCCATCCACATGAAACTGAGAACGTACACCAAAGAGCTTATCACTGTCCTGGGCAGCGCCATGGTCAAGGTCACCTACGAGGGCACGGTGCACGAACTGCCACTCTGGATTGTCCCGGGCGATGGCCCCACACTGCTTGGAAGGAGCTAGCTGGGCAAAATCCGCTGGAACTGGAATGATATCCGAGCGCTATCACATGTCAATGAGGCCTCATGTACCCAGGTTCTTAACAAATTTCCTTCCCTTTTTCAGCCAGGCATTGGAAACTTTTCCGGGGCGAAGGTGCGGATCGATTTGGTCCCAGAGGCAGGACCCATTCACCACAAGGCGCGAGCGGTACCTCACATGATGAGAGAGAGAGTGGAAATCGAGCTGGACAGGCTGCAACGCGAGGGCATCATCTCCCCAGTGGAATTCAGCGAGTGGGCCAGCCCGATTGTTCCAGTACTCAAAAGTGATGGCACGGTCAGGATTTGCGCCAGCCCAGCGAGGGCACAGCCAACACACCAGAACAGACATTTGTACCAAGGCGGTCCACCAAGGAAAGAAAGGCTCCCAACCGCCTCACCTAGTAAATAGTTTTCACTTTGACTTTGGGTGGGGAGTGATGTTGTGTATCTGTAAAACATGCACTCCCATGTTCCACCACCACGGAGCTCATCCCCTGAAGTCCCAAGGGATCCCAGCATCCCTTGGGAGCACTGTCTATAAGCCGGCCCCGAAGGCCTGTTCCTCACTCTGGAGTGTCTGATTAAAGACTGAGATCACTTTAACCTCCCTGTGTGCAGCCTCATCTGTGTTAGGAACACAATAAAAGGTGTTATATAAATACAAGTCGTTTTTACTGTGGTTGAGTTGTTAAAAGAGGAAGAGGATTTCCTCTTTCATCACTTCTCTGTTTCTCTCACTGACCAGAATGTGATGGTGAAAGAGGCACCCAGCTTCTGAACCAGCTAGGAATGTGAAATGGCGCTTGGTGCTCTGTTTGTGGGTCTTTTCCTTCTGTTCCAACATGTTGTAGGTAAGGATCCATACTTTCAACTAATCTTCAACATGTTTATCTGGAAATATCAGTTTCTATCTGTACCTGAACGCAGAAATATAAGGATTGAAGGATATCGATTGCCATCAGTGCTGCTTTCACGCGGATGTTTAATGTACTCATATGACAGTTGTTGCTGGGTCATTTTAACACGGTTTAATCATGGGTGGTCAGTTTAAAATTGGCACTAAGAGAGTGAGGAGACAGATTAGGAGAACATTTTTTACACAGAGGTTTGTTTTGCCACAGGGAGTGGTTGACGCAGAGACATTTTCATCTTTTGAAGGAAAACTGGAAAACATTTGAAGCAGAGGAAGATTTGGGGCTGTGGGGAGAGCGAGGCAATGGGTTTGCTCTGGCAAAGAGCCAGCACTGGCACGATGGGCCCAATTGCCTCCTTCTGTGCTGCAAACGTCTTTGGTTCAACTCCTGTCTTAAAACAGTGCAGGGATGAAATACAAGAACAGTGCTGATCCTATCCCAATTTCCCTTACAACAGAATCATATCTCACTCTAGGAATGAAATAGTGGAAGATTTAGAAGAGTTAGAAGGATTTGCTGATGGGCTTTAATGGAGAGAGGGGGTGGGAAGTCCGTGCAGAGCATAAATGCGGCATGGAGCAGTTGGGCCGAATGGCCTGTTTCTGTGCCGAACATTCCATGTAATTCTGTGTAAGATTTTATGCTCAGACTCGATCATTGGGAACTCGAAAGTAACAATTATATTTGATGACTCAGCCGAGCCTCACACCATTAAAGGGTGGAGACCACACTAGGCGGGGCCCACGACACCACTCGGACCAGGGCTCGAAATCAGCACCACTGGCAAAATGGAGCAGCTCAGGGCTTTCTGTACATTACAGACCGTCCATTCCGCGATTGTTCTGTAAGGAAATGGAAACCGACACTGTGTAAAGGGGGATTTGTAACCATACTCTGCAATTTGTTTCTAAACAGACTCTGTGTAATATGGGCGGTCTGCCGACAGATTCTGTTCCTCAAATGATAAGTGACGTCTGCCCCTAACCTCAGTCCAAACACGGCTGAGTTACAACCGAGTCTGACTGGGAGATGTGGTTTGGTGTTTATTCGAGCTCTGGCGTAATAGTGATCTATAGTACAGACACACCTGGGTCAGTGGGGCCAAGTTTCAGTTGAGTTGCTCCTGTTTTTTTGGAGCAACTAGTTTAGAATGGAATATCTTAGAAATTTGAATTCTCGGCATTTAGTTTGTTCCAGTTCTAGTCAGTTAGAACAGTTTCACTTTGGAACAGAATTTTTTTTTCAAAAGGGGGCGTGTCCGGCCATTACGCCTGTTTTTAAAGTTTAGGCAGTGAAAACTCACTCCAAACTAACTTAGAATGGAGTAATTGAAGATTTTTGTACGTTCGAAAAAACCTTGTCTACACTTTAGAAAATCAGGCGTAGGTTACAAATTCGGCGTAGGGAACGAGGGCGGGGGGGGAGACGGGGGGGGAAGGGAAGTCATTAAATTCTACAATCAATCCTTCAGCCATGAACTCATTGAATGGCAGTGCAGGCTAGAAGGGCCGAATGGCCTACTCCTGCACCTATTTCCTATGTTTCTATGTTAGTTATACTTATACAAATATTATACCAATAAATCCAACCTGAATAAAAATTTATAAGCAAAGAAAAGATTAAATAATCCATGTTCCGACCTGTGTGAAACAGCAGCAACCTTCAGGCAGGCCTTTCATGTTGGAGACAGGCAGGGGTGGTGTCAGTGTCTCGACGGCAGCCCCCACAGCAGCAACAAGCAGCCTTCGAGCTGAGCTGTGGTGCTTCAGGCAGGCCTACATTCCATTAGTGGCTGGCCGGCAGCCGAAGAATCAACACGCACGCAGCTTTCGAAGGGGGTTGAGGCCATTCGGCCACACGATAGGGGCGGCGTCAGTGGCTCGACGGCAGCCGAAGATACAGCAGCAGCTTTCGAGCTGTGAGGGGACTGAGGCCATTTGGCCAGGGAGAGGCAGCCACATAGACAGTTTTATACTTAAATTTGCAGAATGGGTGCTGCATTGTCAACACCACGTATTATGCAATGGTTTGCCATCAATTCACTGCATAGGAGAGAATTGATTAGAGCTCACTGCACCAGGAACATCGTAACCCGTAGGTTGCTGGGCAGGAGATCTTACCCACGTCAACAATATCGAGCCAGGCGCTCGTACCTGGACATGAGCGAGGCTGATTGTGTGAAAAGGCTGCGTTCACTGAGATCTGTGATATGGTGAGAGCAGATTTGCAGCCCAAAAGCAGACTGCCAACTGCCCTGTCTGTTGCAGTGAAGGTAACAGCTGCACTTTCTTTCTATGCCTCGGGATCGTTTCAGGCTACAACTGGAGATGTGTGTGCCATCTCTCAACGTGCAATACATGCCTGCATTTACCAGGTCACGGCTGCACTGTATGCGCGGAGGAATGACCATCAATTTCCCAATGACCGCACAAGCGATCCATGAGAGGGCTGTGGGCTTCTTCAGGATTGCTGGCTTCCCAAAGGTACAGGGCTGCATTGATTGTACCCACATAGCCTTGCGAGCACCTGTGGAGGATTCTGAGCAGTACCGAAATAGGAAAGGTTTCCACTCTATCAATGTGCAGCTCGTGTGTGACGACAAGCAGCGCATCATGTCAGTCGATGCGAGATACCCTGGCAGCACCCACGATGCGTTCATCCTACGCGACAGCGTTCTATCTGACATGTTTGAGCAGCAGCCAGAAGGGCAGAGCTGGCTACTGGGAGACAAAGGGTACGGCCTGACCATCTGGCTCATGACACCCCTACGCATGATACGGACAGAAGCTGACCGTCAATACAACATGGCGCACATTGCGACACGCATCATCATTGAGAGATCCATTGGCATATTGAAACAGCGTTTCGGATGCCTGGACCATTCCGGAGGACAGTTGCTATACTCTCCTCAGATTGTCGGTCACTTCACTGTTGTGTGCTGCATGCTTCATAACTTAGCCATCATGAGGCAGCAGGAGCTGGTAATGGAACCAGAAGACCCACGTGAGGGTCCAGTACCTGATGATAGTATTATGGAAGAGCAGGATGAGGATGATGACGACGATCAGGAAAGCATGCAAGTGCCTGATGCCGGAGCACTAGGTCGGAGGAGGGCTGTCCATCGTGCTCCTTTAACGATTGCTCGAGCCTTGTGCCAGCAGCTCATCCGTGAACGCTTCAACTACTGATGCCTGAGGGTTCTGTGACCACTTTTGCACATGGACATGTTTATTCTTTGCAGTTGTTCCGACGTTGTGTTGTGTTAATGGAACATTTAATGGAAGTTTTAATGAAAAAATATTTTATTGAAAAGTTAACGTCACTGTAATAAAATATTTGTTGTATCAAACTATACTTTTTAATATGACTCTTGAAGATCACTTAAAAACTTTATGGTCACTTATAAACTTGTAAAGTTACAAAAGTTACAAAACAATCGCAATGTGAAAAATCTTACTCTTAAGATCACTTAAACTTCAAGATCACTTTTTAGATGCAAAATTAAATAAGTTACAGAATGTGAGAGCATTTACACTAAAAGATCACTTGAAAACCCTGAGATCACTTATAAATTGTAAAATTACAAAACTTACAAAACAATTTCAATTTGAAAAACGCTACTACAGCTACATCAAGAACAAGAACAAAAGCAGCAAAGAAAGGCTGCATCCATGTCTCATCCATATCTCAGTGAATGTTCACTTCCTCATAGGGGTGTCATTTGATTGGCCGGGCTGTGTGCCCTTATTGCAGCAGCTACCTCAACCAGGCCCTCCCTGACGGCCTGTGCCGTCATTTGCATGCCCCCCCGACGGCCTGTGCTGTTGATTGCACTCTCTCGGACATTCCCTCCCTAAGTTCCCGTGTCATTACTGCTATTTCTCCTGTCAGGACCGTCAACTCTTCACCCACTGCACTGACGCCACCGATGAGTGATCGGGTAAGCTCATTGGTCTCCATACCCAACGCCACAACCTGAGCCGCATCTGTTGCATGCTGCATCTCAGGAGAGCGTGTCTCCAATCTCCTTCTCCTCTGCCTGGGTCTGCCTCGTGGCACCACTACACTGGGAGGCGCGGGCACGGACAGTGGGACGCTCTGTGTTGCAAGCGGCACCACTACACAGGGAGGCGCGGGCTGGGACTGTGGGACGCTCTGTGTTCCAGACGGCAGAACTAGAGGGAGAGACTCGGGTTGAAATGCTGGGATGCTCTGTGTTGCAGACGGCAGAACTAGAGGGAGAGGCTCGGGTTGGAATGCTGGAATGCTCTGTGTTGCAGACGGCAGAACTAGAGGGAGAGGCTCGGGCTGGAACGGTAGGACGCTCTGTGTTGCAGACGGCAGTACTAGAGAGAGAGGCTCGGGCTGGGATGGTGGGGCGCTCGGTGTTCCAGACAACAGCACTCGAGTGCGAGCCATGGGCTGGGATGTTGGACGAATGAGTATAAACTGCTCCATGATATCAGCAGCAGCACTGGGACCCGCAGCGTCGGAATCAAAACCATAGTAGATGGAGCCAGAACCTATGCGAGAGGGAGGAGCAGGCTCGGACGGTAGTGCACTGACTGTAGAAAGCTGCATTATACCAGCAGCACCACTGGGACCCGCAACATCGGAAGCAAAACCATGGAAGGTGGAACCAAGACCTATGCTAGGGGTTGAAACTCTGATGCCCCTTGATGGGGGCTCAAACATTAAATTGGAAGCTCTCCCCTGCAGACATTTCAGTCATCGCTGCCATCATCCAGTCTGGTTCATCCACATCTGGTTGATCTGTATCTTCAGGATCCTCAGGGTTGGCAGCAGCAGCACCACCTTCATCATCATCATCATCATCAACATCATCATCATCATCATGTTCTGCAAAATACATCAGAACAGTCAAATGTTTAACAGCAAGGGAGGGGGCCGGATGGGTGGCATGAGTACTCTCACACATAGCAGGTTAGGCAGCAGGTTGATTTAAAGGGCCACGATGCATTTTCAGGACTTACCCTCTTCCTCGTGTGCAGGCCCAGCTTGTGCTGTACTGATTGCTTTTCTCCATGTACCACTCATCATAGCAGCTACCCTCTGTTCCAAGGGTGTCAGTGGATGCAGATTGGGCATGCCTCCTCCTGTCCGAGTTGCCTCCCTTTTGTTGTGGGCCAATTTCTTCTGCAAAGAGTAAAATCTAACTTTTTACAGAGTGTGTCAGTCTGCAAGGTGGGACATACAGATCGCCAGGTTACATTGTCTCCGTATCCACTCTATCAAAATCTCTCATCGTTTTAAAGACCTCTGTTAGGTCACCCCTCAGCCCTCTTTTTTCATGATAAAAGAGACCTAGCCTTTTCATCCTTTCCTCATGTGTATACCCTCGCATTTCTGATATCATCCTTGTAAATCTTCTCTGAACCCTCTCCAGTGCTTCCATATCCTTTTTATAATATGGCGACCAGAACTGTACGCAGAACAGGTGCAGCGCCTAAGACCCGAAACTCTCGGGACCGAGGCCATTCCGGATTCTGGGTTTTTCTGGACTTTCAATTTGCTTTCTGACATCACGAATCCGGAAACACCCACGCCCAGGTTTGAGTATTTCCGGATTTCGGAACATCTGAAAGGGGGGCGGGGGGGGTGCGGCGGGGATGGATTCCCACCAAGAAGCTGTTCGGGCCGCCTGGCCCCACTGCCAAGGATGTTGTCGGGCGGGGCTCTGCCGGAAGGTTGTTGTCGGGTGGTCCCCGCCGAGGATGATATCGTCAGATGAGCCCCGCCGAGGAGATCATCATCGGGTGGGTTGGCGAGGAGACCCCGAGGTAAGGGCAGCGACGTTGAGGTGAGCGGGGCTGGGTGAGCTGTAGCGAGGCCCAAGGTTGGGCAGCAACGGGGCCCCGAGGTGGGCAGGGTCATCGAGTCCAAATTTCCGGAACATTTTACGGATTCTGGACAACCCTACCACCAATCGTCCTGGAGTCTGGATTCCGGAACATTCCGGATTCTGGACTCCGGATTCTCAATGCTGCACCTGTACTCTAAGGCCCTGGAATTGGTGGAAGCTAAGTTCTGCCCAAAGGACCGCTGAGATCCTGACGGTACTTTGGCCGGAAGTTTCATGGAAAAATCTTGGAAAGACCGCCCGGCGGCAAAAATGGGACTTACGCCCTGAATCTGGGCGGCAGCGGGAGGTAGTTCCCATTCTCGGCGGCAAATGCAATCCTCAGCTAAGTACGAGGGCGGAACTGATAAAATTAAACATTTTCACAAAATTAAAAAAACACTAGAAATCCTTCAGCGGACCCCATCCACCCGAATCCCTGCAAAAGAAATAAAGAAAAGAACTGCACTTACCTTTTATTGCAGGTCTTCATACTTACCGTTGAGGTTAGACCTGCCTTCACGCGGCGGGCTTGTCCCCTGCTGGAGCGGAGGACCGCCCGGACCAAACTGTCAGCATTTACAATCATTCTCTCTGAAACTGACCCGAACTTCAGGATGTTGCGCATCTAAACGCGGAAATCCTGACGTTGCGGTCAGTCATTCAACACTCTGACACAGGCGACGCTGTGGATCCCCTACCACCGACCCCACCCCGTATTGCCGGCAATCAGTGAAATCAGTGCAGCTTTCCCACGCTAATTTTGCTGTTAAACACTCCATGAAATGTTAAGCCTTGTTAGATTAAGTGTAACTGGGGTTTTGACCAACAGTGTATTGACTGCAAAAAAAAAATCACGATTCCTTAATTTCCTGTGAGAGGCTTTGTTTCACGTTGACTGTTTAATGAGCTTTCCTGTCTCTATCTCTATCCCATTCTGCCCTTTCCCCGCAGGATCCACTTATCTCTTCTTCCGAGGACCAGGAGATGTCACCACTCTGCAATGCAACGTGCCCACCGGTGCTGGGAATAATGTAACCTTGTGCAGCTCCAGTGATGCCGGGTCAGGAATGGGTGAAATAAAATGTCAGCACCCAAAGAACGAGAAGCCATGTGATGAAAATATCGGTCCTCAGGGAAGAAAAGGATACAGTGAGCCAGAGTGTACAAAATGCAAATTACATGACGACCAAACAGAGTCTCTGACATTCGCTGTGAAGACGATTAACTCGATGGTGTTTACCTTCATGGCTCAGGATTCCACAGAAGGAGGGGCATTGGAGTGTCCGTCCTGGCTCACACTGTCACAGTCGGGATGTGAAAACCACGACTTGTTCTTTGTGATAACCCAGGATGGTAGGTGCACTGGGGCAATATCGCGGGAGGGAACGGGGCAGAATCGGGGGAGGGATCGAGGAAGATATTCGGGAAGTATCGGGGGAGTGATCGGCAAGGTATTGCGAGAACATATAATGTAAGGTATTAGGTGAGACATTAGGGGAGATTTTTGGAGGCGTTGGGGAGATACTGGAGGAGGTTTTAGTGCGGATAGCTGTCATTGGGAAAATGTTAGAGCCTTTATTAAGATGAAAATACCGCGTATGCAGATAAAGAGTAAATAGTGAGAAGTAGCTGGCACGGGTTTCAAACTGTCCAGGAGGTAACAGACATGGTAAGTGGGGGAATGCAGTGGATGTAGTGTACATGACCTAGTGTATAAGACCTAGCTCTGCCAAGCCAGTGTGGCGGTTGGTGTGCAACCGCCAGCACACATTAAAATCGACGCACAGGAATCTTCCATCCTTCACAGTGTAGTTCGGACCTGCAATATTAGGTCCTTCATTGAAACACCCGTGAACTTTTTGACGTGGAAGCAAGTCATCCTCGATTGGAGGGACTGCCTATGATGATGAGTGTACATGGTCTTTAGGAAATTCTTTGATAAAGTACCACACTAGAGATTATTATATTAACAAATATTCTTTTCAATCTTGTTTATATTTTCAGCTAATATATCTTCTATTGAAGAAAACTCCTTGTCGCTGACAGTGTCAGAAGGAGAGAATGTGACTTTACCCTGCCAGTTTCAGAATAGAAAACTACTCGCCTTCAATCTGTTTTGGTTCAGATCTGGAAACGTCAATAAGTGTCTGCACTCTGTTTCCATTGACTCTCAGGGGCCATATTCTAACCCACTCTGTTGTGTGGATAGAGAGTCGTCACAAATAATCTCTAACCAAAGCTCACACAATCCTTTGGTTAGCCGCCAGTCTCACAACCTTACTATTCACTCAGCGGGCCTGGTGGACACTGGGAGGTATCTCTGTGCTGTACACAGTCAGGATTCAGGGAAATCTGTCTGGAAGATTGCAGCAAACATCTCCCTTGTGACGGAGCCCAGTGCAGAAATTTCAGACTCTGCCACCTCAAACTCCTCAGAGACCAGCAACATAACTTATACAAATACTCAAAGTAAGTGATGCAATCTAGAACATGATGTGAACATTTAATATCAATAATTCAAGCTGTGAGATTCCAGGTCCATTGTCCAGTTTGTACCCTTTAGAAGTTGCTTCGATTTTCTTCCTTTGCCATTGCACTATTCTAGATTGTAACCAGAAAAGTATGTTCCTCAGCCCAGGTAAACAGTGTAATGAGCAGCGGGAAATCTTCAGACACTCCCACCTCAACATTTGGAATATCTTTAGTGACCAGCAGCATAACTCATAGTAAGTGATACAATCCAGAATATGATGTGAACCATTTAATATCAATAATTCAATATAAATAATATAAATAATTCTTTCAGGCAATGTCCCATATGTGAGATTCCAAATCAATTGTCTAGTTTTGTACCCATTAGACGTTGGTTCGATTTTCTTCCTTCGCAATTGCACTTTTCCAGATTGTAACCGGAAAAGTATCTTCCTCGGCCCAGGTAACCAGTGTGATCAGCTGTACATATAAGACGGCATTGCACAAACTGAACTTAATGTTGCTTCTCCTCTGCATTTCCAGACCCTGCCATCACTGTGAACGTAGCCATAGTGTGTCTGATTGTACTCATTTGCATTGTTGGGATAGTTTGCATTATTGGGGTAGTTTGCCGAAGGAAACGACAATCTGCCAAAGGTAAAGGTAAGCAAGAGCGTTAAAATGTTTGATCTAAATCTATAAAATTGTAAGAGCAGACTCCTTACATAGATTCTTACATTTATCTTTCCCATCTTACGGCATGTGTTGTGAAGGATCCTCAGCACCAGGACCCAGGTAGGGATGGGATTTGATCAGTATTTCGGCAGACTTTCTGTATAATTTTGCTCATTTAATGGAACATTTACAGGTTACTTTTCTTTGCTAACTGTAGGGCCGGTGATGTGCAGCTGACACAAGTGGCTGAATGTAAGTGACTAGAATTGCTGGCCAACTCTTCCGATCCTGGCCCTTTGAGAGTTGAAACTAAAAGCATGGTGTTCCCGCCCTTCTGTCCAGGTTTCCCGTACTCTGTGGTTCCCAGGAAGGATCAGAGCGATGACAACGAGCCTGTTGCGTATTCGGTGACAAGAGTTCCAACGCCGTCGAGCCAGCCAAGGCCTGGTGAAGGAATGGAGAGCACTGGCCCAAACATTGACTCTACAGAGCATGTGTACTGTTTGATCGAGGAGTCAATGGTCAAAGGGTAAGCAGAGTGACAGCTGTCACCCCTCGGCTACGGTCAACACTGACCACAACTTTGTTTTAGGATGGAGGGTTAGAAGATTGTTAATGTAATGAAGGTGAGGGGAGCCCATGCTGGCAAATGGGTTACTTTTCAACTTTGGCCACACAGTATCACTTGGAGCACTCCAGATTAGGCACAGCGTAAAACTCCCTCTGGACTGTCCCAACAATGTTCCTCAACTCCAAGGTCAGGAGAGAGGTCAGACATCTTCACTTCTCACACCTCATGTCCTGTTTGAGTGGAAGGGCCAATTTAGAGGTAGTTTTGTACTGTGGCTCACATGAGCTGCAAACTGGATCGAGAGGACCAAATTAATATCATCAAGGGCCCTGAGAGAAAATGTGAGAGAAAGAAAGAGACAGAGAAAGACAGAGACAGAGACAGACAGTGATAGATTCAGACAGAGACTGACCTGATATTGGAATAAAGGAGCACTATCAGAAAAACATCACTGTGCCCTTATGAAGTTATCTTTTTTTTTTAAACTCTCTCAGAACAATATTTTGGCATATGTGACCATAATGATCAATTTCGTCCAAATATTTTACTGAATGATTGGTAGTTTTAGGCAAGGAATTGGATTAGAAACATAGAAACATAGAAAATAGGTGCAGGAGCAGGCCATTCAGCCCTTCTAGCCTGCACCGCCATTCAATGAGTTCATGGCTGAACATGAAACTTCAGTACCCCCTTCCTGCTTTCTCGCCATAACCCTTGATCCCCCGAGT